>NC_134475.1:37039090-37190881 GCF_964194025.1 Convolutriloba macropyga
CTCTTTCTTTCTCTCTCTCTCTCTCTCTCTCTCTCTCTCTCTCTCTCTCTCTCTCTCTCTCTCTCTCTGCTCTAATTGGCAGACAATTGTCACAGGATTTTGGATCACAGGGGTTGAAACATTATCAGCCATCGCACATTAGTAAGCTTCTTGTGTGGCATTTAAAATGTAAAGTGTATTTGCATAATATTCTATATAATTTCCTCCAATATGACTTGACTAGTCGTTTACTATGAAACCCACAAAAAACGAAGAAAAGGATTGGTAATCGATACATTACTGAGATTTCGTCAGAAGTCGGAAAACGACCAAAACTCCTAAAAAGTATGTTAAAGGAGACTTATTTTTCTGAAGTGCGGGTAAGAATAACAGATGTGACGAGCATTGTCGATACCTTTTTTTCTTATTCGAAGTGAGCGTGCGGTATAGTATGTTCACAATTTGAGAGTACTTTTTCCCCAATCCCAACAAGTTGTCACCATATATGACTCTAGTAATATAATGGCTGTTCATTTTAATTCAGAAATTAATTCAGAAATCCATTATATGATTTACGATTTCATACAGGTTGTTAGAATCTATAAACTGCCACAAAATGATTTTTTTTTCTCAGGCGAAATAATTTGATTTTTGCATCTCTAACAGATACATTATTGCATCATTTCTGCAGCTCTTGGCTCTAACTCCAAACAAATTATTACTCACAATTTTGAATTCTGCATTAACTGTTGTTAATATGACTTGAATCAGCTTTACGATGGTGGACAACAAGGTGGACAACAAATTTTCCGGTGATGGACAACAAGGAAAATCTGCCTTAGCCGTGTAGGTCAAATGATTTTCGACTCCTAAAGACCGATTTCATTTTTATTATTATCAAAGTTAAGTTTTAAAAAATCTGTCCTGACGCTATCCTGAATCTCATAGCTACCAAAACCAATTTTAACTTAGCTATTAAAAAACTTGTAGTTAAAACTTTAGCAGTCTTGACTCAATTAATTCTGAATCGTTTAATTAAATAGAAGTACTTCTAGTGCTCTTTCTTAGAAAAATTATTTTATGGAAAAAAGTTTATTTTCCTGTTTCTTTGGTCTTCTGACTTTCTAAAAAATTTTACAAATTTGTATCCTACGGTCCCCGAAACTGTTGTAGGATCCAATTAAAGATTTTAAATTTTCTCAAATGCGAACTTTTTTGAATTTTCTCTATTTGCTGATGCCACTTTTTCCTCTAAATTTTTTTTTGTTTTCCAAGTTTCAATTAAATTAAAAAAAAAGTTTCAGTGATCTGATGTCACAGCTTTTCCTAGTGCTTCTTCTGACATAAATCTCGCAAATATGGGATTCATGCGAGAATTCTAGGTGAAAACTATCTGGTCAATTCATTCATGTTTATTTATTTCAGGTGTGTTGCTTCTGGTGGCTCTAACATTGAACTAATAACTCATCTATGTATTCAAAAGTTTTTCTAACACCTCTAATTTTTCTGCGATTGATTGAGTATCATTGCTTAATTCAGAACAAGTTCTTTTTTAAATTTAACTGAACAATTTTTGCATTCTCTTTATTTAAATACAAATAACAATTTATTTTGATATTGTATTTTAAAATGGTTCGAATCTTATCTACAGAACGGTCTACAAAACGCTGAAAAAATGGAATGCGATCCAATCAAAAAACTATCCCCTGTGGAGTCCCACAAGGTTCAGTTCTTGAACGACTTTTGTTCCTCATCTACATCAATGAATTATCTACTGTATGCAGTGAAGTGGACGTTACGATTTTTTCCGACAATGCAAGTTTATTCAAAATTGAGTGTGAACTTGAGTTAGTGAGACGCAACAAAGGTAAGGTACATGATTGGCTGATTGCCAAAAAATAAGAACTTGACGCTAAAAAATGTGCGCAAGTAGACTTTAAAACCAGGTTTACTGGACAGTTTTTGTGTTTTCTTCATTTATATTTAATTAATTTAATTTCAAAAAAATGTTAATTTCAATTTCAATGTCAATTCTGAAAAAAATCAATCATTTTTAACGTGCAACTGATTGTTGTTAATGGACTGTTAACTCTTAGTTTAAAAACTTTTGAAAAGTTATTCTTATTTAGTCATCTTATTTCTCATCGTATGGATCGTAAACGAGTGACAATAAAAATTTGGGATCAAATGAGGGATATTAACTCAAAGACTTATCCAAGTTGATAGCGTGTGGGTTTCCATTGATAATTCAAACAGAAATGATATTAATAACAATGATCGGTTGTGAACCAAGATTTTCCCTATGAATGAACTTAGGCAAAACATTTTCAGACTCAAAACTTTTAAAAAATAATGTTCGTTGTAAATTTAAAATAGAGTTTCAACACTTCTAAGACCCCTTCAGTAACTTGATTTTTTGCGCATGATCTATGCAGACATACAAAGGCACCCGCCCTAATTTTAAGCAATCTGAGTACAATAAAAAAAAGAGTACACAAACTTCAAGGAGCCTTTAAAATGAATAAAAGGGAAGAATTCCACGAAATCACGAAGTTCGAAAGCAAACGTTTTCTCAGGACGTGCTTCAAAAAATTTTCTCTAAATAATTCCTTTATGTTTATTAAAGCCCAGTTTCCTAGCTGCAGGTGGCTCAATGTTGTCATCATAATCGGCAAACGTGTAAACTGCTCTAGTAAACGTGACTGCTTTAGTAACTCCAAGTTCTCCGACTGAAGTAGTTTTGACCTAATATTGTTTTCATTTCTTTATTGACGACTGAAACGAAAAACTGGTTTATGTGCACTCGTATTTGGATCTCGCTTCTCAAAAAATTTCAGATATCGCATCCAGTTCACCCTTGTTTCCTGTTTCCTCGGAAAAGACGGTAATTTTGCAATTTTTATTTAGCTGCAGATCATCCACGACTTAACTTTGGTCTACTTAGGTTTGGGATAAAATTTCTTCTATCTAAAGTGAATGGCCGTGTATAATTGCTATATTGCTATAATTGAGAAGCAATGTGTGTCATTTTTCATGCAAAGTTTTTGCTTGACCGTTCGAGTGACTTTTACGCCCTGGACTTTTTGCATTTTGCGTGATCTAAAATTCTCTTTCAATCAAAATTGCAATCAGCTGAACTCAATTGGCGGCAATTGAATACTAAAAGTCAAATGAAAAGTGCGCCGAAACCGATACTTGTATCACATTAAATCTTAATAGTGGTATATGTTAACCCACAATTTTACTTCTTAATTCCGTTCAAGCTCCCCGTAACAATCCCAAGCTGCAATTGATTAGAACTCACTCTAGTCGTTCGAGCGCAATTTTTCCGACATTTGGTCGGTTATGTTTTTCCCTTCTTTCATTTCGAGGTGAGGAATTCCATTTTGAGGTTCTGCTGAGGTAGCAGGTGAAAAATTATTGCCCTAATGGGGGTACGTGTGATATTTTTGTTCGTTTGTCATCCCGGTGCTTATTGTATTAAGGCGAGAGGTGTGAAGGAACAATCCGAGTTCTTTTTCCCTCTGTAGAGAATTATAATTTTGTTTATTCCTACTGTTTTTGTTTTTAGGTTATTTACTGTATTATGTTAATTTGCCTATGACTAAGCACTGCGAAAGAGTGCAAAATCTCTGTTTTTGTAGTTTGTTTTTGTATATATTAAAATGGTTTCGTGCGTGAAGCAGAAATTTTCAAAAAAGGTACACAGACTCAATAGTCCTTCGTTGGTTGCTTTCGTAAACGGACATCTCTGGTATTGCAGTTTTGCTAGTTAAGTCTACGTGGTCTAAACGGACTGTTTCCCGGTAGAGGAAGAGGTTCTTCTGTTTTTGGTGGTAACTCGGGGTTGTCTAGATTAAACGAACAGATTTCGGATCTGTGATAGTCGGTTTTTGCGGTTGTAGTCACAAATGAATTTATTTGAGAATTATTTTCCATTTGTCCTTGAGTAATTGGTTTCTATGGATAGCATTAGAGAATAATGCAGCAAGTGTGAACAATCTGTTTTCCTGAAAAGTCATCTAGCTTATATGTTGTATCTTTTTGAAAAATCCAAGCCGTGGGCTTTTAATAACTGAAAGTTCACTTAACTTATTTTAAGTGATTGTATTGTAACACAAAGGTGATTTATGAAAAAAGGAGATGTTTTTTTGGTTTAAATAATTGTGAATTTTATTATGGACATCTGAGTCTGTGTTTTCTCTATTAGGGAACCAAGATTATAAAACTCCTTTTTGCGACTTCATAATGAGTGGATGGTGGCCAAAATATTCTGTGTGTACGTATCGGTAGAAAGTTACACGGAGAGTTTTCTGTTGTTTTACGGTTTCTCATGTTATCTGTAGTGGAAGATAAGTTAAAAACATTGGGTTTTCCTGGTTTGCTACCGAAAACATTTTCGAATGGAGAGAGTCCCATTTTTGCTCGAATCAGGGAATTAAAAGCCTTGGGAAATTTTTCACATACTGTGACCATGTGGCGTTTTGTGTATCTAAAACAATGCAAAGAAATGTATAAAATTGACTGTTGCAGTTTTCAACAAGATCATTAAATCATGGAGAATAAGGCGTGCTTGGTTTAAAGTGTGAGTTGTAAACACGACAAAGTAAGAATTGGAAGAGTGGTTCCGTTTAAAATTTGGATCGTTTGAGTTCTTCTGTCGTACTACATTGATACCGTCTCGTCTTGTGCCGTAATTTTGACATCATCAGCTGTGAGATTGACAATATCTGTGTTTATATTATTGATTGTAGTTGAAAGAGTTGTATTTGCTTTGATCTTATGTCGCTCAGTATGTGTTCGTTTATTATTCTCCTGGTTGATTTTTTCTACCAATTGTGCAAATGGAAGCTGTCGTTCCAGCGCTTTCAAACGATAGTTTGCTATTTTTTCCAGAGCTATCTCTGACATTTCTGAGTCTACTGGTTGACTAAAGCATCATTCATTTGAGCATTACTCATCTCTGGTGCGTTATTAACATAAACTCTTTGAACCATTTGTTCATTTCTAGGTACTAGTGTTTCCATTTGTTCACCAGATGCACGAGTACTACTTTATAAATGTAATATAGCTCAAGTTTGCTATTGTTGGCTATTGAATGCTTTCTGAAACGTTCTCGGCGACAAACTTGCCAGTTCTTTCTGATTTCCAATACTAATTGTGAATAGAACTGCTGGGCGGAGCCTAATAGGGTTGTTTGTATCACTGTCATTCTTTTAGAATTCACGCTCCTTGAAAGTGGAGTTGGTTTGTTCTGGTCCTGCTGTAATGGTCATTTTTGTTCTGATAGCAATTAAAATGTCCACTGTTGTTTATACGTTGGATCTTTGCACTCCAATGATCTAATGTATTGTAACACTTCTCGCATCTTTGGAATCAGATCGTACAATTTTTTCGCTATAGAATTTGTAGCTACACAGATGTGACGAAAAAAACTTCTCCAAAAACGTTGTATAAATCAAGATAGAAGTATGAAATCCTTTAATATTTCTACGTCTGACAACCCTGAATCTTCAACTGAGCGTAAAGTTATTGTATTAAATAGTTGAAATCTTCTATGTCTTGTCTGGCTATTTCATGCAAGCTTTCCTATCGTGATTGTATACCGGCTTTGTTTAGTGCAGATTCAAGTCTTTGGACAAACTCAAAGTATCATTTTATAATGAAGCTTCCTCTTGCAGAAGTGTGTATTTCATCATGCACTCCTCTCAGGAATTCAATTAAGGTATCTAGTCGTGGTCAGAATAGTGTGTCATAAATGAGCGAAATGTTTTCAGCCGTGGTAGGGTCACGGATATAAAAAATTGTGCCTTTTGCCAGCCTTTGACCATCAAGTAAGAAGGAAACGCATTCTGAGCCATCTCTGAAGCCTTCTCTGGTAGAGAGAGTAAGTGTTGTTGCTCTTTTATGAAATAGTCGGTTTTTAGTTGTAAACCGGTATTTAGAATTTTATTGAGTTGGTCTATATTGTGGATTTGTGTCATTTCAAATTGTTTTATTTCTTCTATCAAGTGTTAATTTTCTTGCCCTGGTGTAAACAGTTGTCTGCTTTCGGAATAAGTATCCTTTTTGAAAGGTGTCTCGTTATGATTTTAACTCAATGTGACCTTAGCAGTAAAGTAATTTTATTCTCTTTACTGTTGATTGGTTTGATATGTTTGTGACTCTATTTGTAAAACTAAATGGATAGTATAAAAGAGCTCAGAGGTAAAACTCTAAGTCTATGTTTCTCTGTAAGAGATACACTTTTGTTTTTTGCGTTCCTTTTACGGATGGAGTTTGTTAACTCAATGGTCGCATTAGTCAAGGCAGACTCTAGTTGGGCTCCGTTTACAGCCCTAAAGTTCAAAAAGTTAGGCGATTTGTTTCTGCGCTCGAATTAGACCTACATAGTTAAACGTCTCAGTAAAACGCTGAAATTAAACTTCATTTATTCAAGTTGGTACTATAAATAACACCGCAGTGAAGATGGGAGATATACACATAGTGCAGCTATCTAGTAGACTGACTAAAGTCACGCGTACATGCGCTATATAAAAGAACATGCAGCATTCTGAGTCTCTGATTGGTTAAGGTGTACATTCAATATTTCGTCTGCTACAATAGGGTTGTTTAAGGAAGTGTTCTAGTTGTTTTTAATGTCGTTAGACAATATAGACGTTGTTTAATGAGTATAATTGGGCAATAGAAATGTTGGTTGGGCACGTTATCAATATTTAAAGAAAATTTTTATTGTATGGAGACGTAAAAATATAGTAAGCATCCTACCCAACTATTTTTATGAATTTGATTTTGATGAATTTTCTCAATTAATTTTTTTTTCGCAATCACATGACTCCCTTTTCCATCGCATGCATTTTTTCTTTCTGATTTCTTGCACTCGAACTGTGTAATTCACTTTTTTGTAATTTCATGAATTGATTCCATGGTCAAATTAAATTTATTTAGAGTTTATTTATCACTACCAGTTCAGCATGACAACAAATCAATATGAACTGACAACATTTAGCCTTCCGGTATTTGATATTTACCTGTAAACAACAAACACCTCAAATCAACATTTGATGTTGTGCTGAAGGATTCTGTTGTACTGTAGAAAGTGTTGCGGAGAAAGCTTACCAAATCTCACTCTGAAAATTTTGAAGGTTTTTGAATTAAACAAGGTTTGCCGATTTGTTTATCATTTTTGCTGCTTTATTCTTGGTTCAACAACGTCAGAAGTTATTGAAAAATGCGTCGAGTCACTGCTCTTGCTGTTCTCATTTTGACGGTTGTAATTGGACTGTCCTATGGAAGTGATTGGATGAACCGCCTTTACGGCGACTCCTGGCGTGATCCGGGCAGGTACGGCCGACACGAGAACCCAGACCTCAGTCGCGAAATCCAACGAATGCGGTTGGAAAAGATGCGATGTGGCTCGCAAGAGTACTGTGAACAAATCTGCGAAAATGATAAGTTCATTCCTGACTTTATCAAGAAGCGCGACGAAGATTGCACGATTACAGGAAAGTGCAGACGACAGCGATGCCGATGCTATTGTGAGATGAATCAACCTCAGCCCCCCAGCTTGGGCTAAAATGAACAATTCCGGGCCTTGTCTTAATTTTGATCGCTGATTGGTTTATCAGGAACACATGATTAAAATTTAGACCAACTAAATTGATTAAACCATTGACGTATACTGAACACTTATACTCTTAGTAAAATAATCTTAAAATGAATTAGAATATTTTTGAAATTATTTTTAAGTTTATTTAGAACCAGTTTTAGCAATATTCGATAGGCACGAAGCACATTTAAACTGATTTGAAAATATCGTCGGTCGCAAGCATTCAAGCGCATGCAGATTTTCAATGCCTTTGGAATTTTCTCATTGCAAGAATTTCTGGCAACTTTTGATCTGTTATAATTATCTTAAGTTAGTGGAGGCGGTCGTTTTTGACAGTTTTTATATTGGTTCATTGGTGTTAGTTTTCTCCTGAAGAAAACGCTCGTTGAATGTGAACATGAGAAAGTCCTGCAGTTGTGTACACTTGAATTTTGTTTCCATATTTTATGAAAACCCCGGTTGAAATCGCAGATTGAAGCGACTTCTCGCAAGACCATCTTCGAGCGCACCTGTGCGCATTGTGCACTCGAATCATATAAAATGAAAGCATTTTTTAACTGAAGAACGTCTGGACAACAATCTGGAACTTGTCTGATCAGAGGTCATTTCCCTGGTCAGTCTAATGAAAGGTCCTTTCGGCCTGGGACCTAAATAATAAACCTAAACCTTGATAATAATGAGTCAAATGGTTTTGCGATTGTTATTAGTCATGCAGATAATATAAAAAAATGTCAAACACATTATACCCTATTTCATTCCCGGGCCGAGGTGCCAACGCTAAAAAACAAAAAAAAAGTTATGTAAGATTGGAGGTTAATGCGTTGATTTATTATGCGATCTACGCTTGAGCCTAGATATTACATAGTTTTGCGTTTTTGAACGTAGATTTTACATAATTATGCGTTGAATTTAACGCAGATCTTACATAAATTTGGGTTGAATTTAGCGTAGATCTTACATAAATTTGCGTTGTTTTTAGCGTAGATCTTAAATAATTTTAGATCTTAGTTAAATTTAGATCTTACATAATTATGCGTTGAATTTAACGCAGATCTTACATAAATTTGGGTTGAATTTAGCGTAGATCTTACATAAATTTGCGTTGTTTTTAGCGTAGATCTTAAATAATTTTAGATCTTAGTTAAATTTAGATCTTACATAATTATGCGTTGAATTTAGCGCCGATCTTACATAAAATTTGGGTTGAATTTAGCGCCGATCTTACATAAACTTGGGTTGAATATAGCGTAGATCTTACATAAATTTGCGTTGATTTCGGCGTTGATCTTACATTATTTTGCATTAAATTCAGCGTTGATTTCACAAATCTTATAAAGAATGGTACGGTGGCACATTGGTAGACGAGGCGAAAAACACGCAGGAAGTCAGTTGTTCGAGTCTAAAAAACATCGCTGTAAGCGTCGATTTTTTGCAAGATCTACGTTAAATTATGTAAGATCTACGCTTATAAGGAAAAAATATGTATGATGTACGCTTAGAAACGCACAATTCAACGCATTCACTGCAAATTTATGTAAAAATGCGGTAAATTTTCTGACTTGTCAACGCTAATTGGCGCTTATCTTACATAATTTGGGCATAATTCCGAGGCCCGGTTTGTACGAGCCCTGTATGATAGCTAGTGAATCGTTACTCATTCTGCATGACTACTGGGACTTCATATATGAGTCATGTACGATAAATACAATATTATGAGAGTAAGGCAATAATAAAACTATTGTGGATACTGAAAAACATTTATGACAGATGAATACCTACAGGGGAAACATATATTCATTCATTTATGGATTTGAAGGACTAACAGAAAAAAGTTTAAATTCCAAAAAAAATTAATTGAAGCCACTGAAAACTTTTTCAAGCGTCCTCGTGTTTCCAGTCTTTGATACTCGTACAATTACCATAAAGACACTATTCAAAAAAACCTTCTATATTTACGCTCAATAGGCAATACTATGTTGTTGATAATTTGCACTGAATTTTATATCTAGCTTAAATCAGTTGAAATGAGCGTCACAATTGAGATTGTTGAAGTAACCCGCAAAAATTGCATGAACTTTTTATAATAGTGATGAAATTACTCAAAACAAGTAATACCTTTAATGAACACTGAAGTCATATATGACTTTGTACTATTATATAACAATTTTTGAATGGCCGCCAAACCAAGTATAACGCAATTAAAATTTCATTCAAGTAGAGTTACTGCAGGTACCATAAAAAATATTCATTTATTTTGCTAAATCTAAAATCATTAAGTCGCTGGATGAGCAATGCCACTTAAAGCAATGGAAAAAAATGAGCAAAAAGTTTTACAACTGTGAAATTTCGTGAATAGAAACACATTTAGACTATTTCTGACAGGAAATTTATCTCTCGTCTCAGTTTTCCTACGGTATAGATTCATCGAACATTTTCATTTTTTTTTTACTTTCAATCGACCATAATATTTTGATCAATGATTATTCGCCAAGAAAAGCAACGTCGCTTCCTTGGATGAGATTTTTTATTACAGGATGAAAAAGACTAATAAAGGCAATCATAATTTTAGAAAAAAAAACATTTTAGAGCTGCTCAAAAATTGTGACGCACAATTTCTTCGACGAATGCTTTTGAAGCCCCAGTCAACCACAAGCGATTAAAACCGGTCAGTTGTCATCATCCGGGTCGAATGTCCTCCCTAAAGTCCTCCCATCTTGTTGTAAGAGTGGGGGGGATTTGTCTATGAGGGGTAAATTGATGTAAGAGTATGGGGGTAATTTGTTCAGAGGGTGTAAAATGATGTAAGAGTTGGGCTGCAATGGGAGGACTTTTGAGGAAGTACCCCCTGCCTAAAATCGCCATGTAAGAGTGGGCTGCAATGGGCTGCAATAGGAGGACTTTTGAAGAATAATACCTTGACTACAATTGCCATGTAAAAGTGGGCTACATTGGGCTGCAATTGGAAGACTTTTGAGGAGCTACCCCCTGACTAAAATTGCCATGTAAGAGTGGGCTGCAATGGGCTGCAATGGGAGGACTTTTGAGGAATTACCCTCTGACTAAAATTGCCATGTAAGAGTGGGCTGCAATGGGCTGCAAAGGGAGGGCCTAGTAGTACTCTTACATCATTTTACCTTTTTCCTCCCTTTGCAGCCCATTGCAGCCCACTCTTACTTGGCAATTTTAGTTAGGGGAGGTAATTCCGCAAAAGTCATTCCATTGCAGTCCACTCTTACATGGCAATTTTAACCAGGGAGGTAATTCCTCAAAAGTCCTCCCATTGGAGCTCTCTCATACATGGCAAGTTTAGACAGGGGGGGGGGGGGCTAATTCCTCAAAATTCGTCCCACTGCTGCCCATTGCAGCCCACTTTTACATGGCAATTTTAGTCAGGAGAGGTAACTCCTCAAAAGTTCTCACATTGCAACGCAAGGCAGTCCACTCTTACACGGCAATTTTAGTCAGGGGGTAATTCCACAAACGTTCTCCCATTGCAGCTCTCTCTTACATGGCAAGCTGAGTCAGGGGGGTAATTCCTCAAAGGCCCAGTAGTGGATAAAACAGGACTTCCAGCCACCAGCCCAATCTGGCCTATTCCCCCCCACAAATTCGGGGGAATAGACCAAATCCACCTGCTAACTGGAAGCCCTGTTTTATCCACTACTATAGTCAGTCATATACACAATACGCGCTCACTTTGCTAAATCTAAAAACAGTTCAATAAATGATGGAAAGGAAAAGTGCGCGTCATGCTAAAATGGCCGCCTCCATTAACAGAAATTACCATCACCATTAGCAGAATGATATCAAATGAGTGAAAATTTCGAAAATAAGACATATTTAATAGTTAGCTTGCAAGTTGAGTAATTATTAAAATTTTCATTTAAGTTTTAATCGATTATACAAAACATTCAATTTAATAGAAGGGTTGAATTATTATTTTACTTTAAAAAAGGTAATTACTTTGGAAAGGATAATTAATTTTAAGCAAAAAGCATGTCCGAATATTCTAGAAAAGGAATGTTCTAGAATAATTGTCCATGACTGGACCTTATTTCTCCAAGGCACTTTTTTGGCTATTCATCATGCCTTTCACTTCTCTACAAAAACAGGCATAAATTTTATGATGAACAAATGTATACCCAGTGAAACACCGAAAGTTAAATCAAAAATAAGCCACAACCCGCACGAATGCGCACACCATGGGCATCCGCATACTTCCCGCATATTCCGCATACACTTTCTACTCAATTTATGCGCTCCAATCTATGCGCTTTACTTTAATTTTTCCTTAATCTTTATTATATTATACTTTTTGCTAATGATAACGATAAAGATAATGATAATGGTAATGATAATGATAATACTGATAATGACAATGATAATGAATTTGACAATGATAATGATAATGATAATGATAATGATAATGATAATGATAATGATAATGATGATGATAATGATAATGAGAATGATAATGATACTGATAATGATAATGATAATGACATTGATAATGATTTTCATAAAGATAATGATAATGATAATGATAATGATAATGATAATGATAATGATAATGATAATGATAAGGATAACGATATTGAGAATGATAATGATAATGATAATGATAATGATAATGATAATGATAATGATCATGATAATGATAATCATAATAATAATGATAAAGATAATGATAATGATAATGATAATGATAATGATAATGATACTGATAATGGTAATGATAATGATAATGATAATGATAATGATAATGGTTATGATAATGATAATGATAATGATAATGATAATGATAATGATAATGATAATGATAATGAGAAGGTTAAATGATAGAAGTATGGTAATCTATCCTTCTAATAATTTATCTAAATCTATAACCTTAGCTATTAATTTAGAAACTATTAGATAATATTTATAATATTCGGGTTCATTAGATTTATGTGTCGTCGACCATCCGTGGAAGGGCTTCTCCGATGCTTCGCCATCCAACAGATTAGGTTTATTTATTGAATCAGTCTTATCTAGACTTAATAAATTCATTAATAGGTGTTATTTCATCTGCAAAGCAGGTTCCATGATCTGTGAAACAGCTTCGCTGGTTAACTGAATAAAAAACTCTGGGAAAATCTTTTTCTTTATGAGACTTTTTCATATGAGCCTTTAAGCCGCTAAAACTTAATACAGAAGTACAATATTCGCACTTAACCTTAGTTGAATTATATTCTTTACATATAGATTTCTTTTTATCAAAAGATGTTATTTGTTTTACAACTCCACATCTATTACAAACTTTATTTGTTAAATCAATTTTATTATTAGTAAAACTAGAAATATGACTCGAGTCAGAAGTAAAGCTAGAGTTAGAAGTGGGGTTAGAGTTAGAAGTAAAACTAGATTTAGAAGTAGGGCTAGAGTTAGAGCCTGAATGGGAATTAGAGTTAGAAAAAGAATTAGGGCTAAAGCAAAAGCTAGAACTAGAACTAGAGCTTGAACATTTTGAGGCAATTCCCCTGGACCTTGAACGGGCTTTATTCAAACAAATACAACTCAATAAATCATCTCCACATGCACACTTACTAATTTTATCCTAATGTTTCATTTCATAATGGAAAGGTAAATAACAAGGGGATCCACATTCATAATCACACTATAAACATGCTGTTGTTTCCATCATTTATTATTTATAATAGGTCACTATTCAAATTTTAAATTTCAAATTATATTATCTTATAACTAGCGATAATTAACTATAACTATCTACAACTAGCTCTATTTTTTATTAAACTTCTAGTATAATCTTTCGACTGGACACACCCTTTTAGATTTTCCCTACCTAAATTATTAAGAGTATCATATTTAAATCTTTTATCTAAAATTTGATCAGCACTCAATTCAGTTTTATCTCTAATGAAATCTATAATTTCTTCTTTAAATTTTTGATTATTTGTATATAGATCACTTAAAACAGTTATACCCTTTCGGTTTAAAGTTTTAGTCTCTTCACCAATATACTCTTCTTGTATACCCCCCAAAACAACGGACGAAGACCCAAGGTGGGATATGGCGTAGCATCTGCTTCGCAGGTTCCCTGAAGGACGAAGTCCCATGGTTGAAAACTCATGAGATTTCTGTTCATGGTCTAAGTCTTAACCATTGTGAAATATCTGCACATTACAATTATTTGAATATTTTTATTTCTTCCTTCTGTAAAACAATAAACCTGATCCTTATTAAACTTATCACCCATATCATCAAGAACAATTACACTAATTTTGAATTTGAGTAAATTTTTCATTGTGAACATATTTATATCACCCATATCAAATCCAGCATAGGGCTCGCCTTTCTCAGGATCAATCCAATCCTTTTCATCTTTACATATTATGATTATTTGCTTTTGATTTTGCTTTTGTTGGGGAACCAAGGCCGGAGGCCCTTCCATCATATCTTTATTATCTTGTTCCTGATTCTGACACAACTTCAAGTATTGTCTAACAAAATAAGTCTTACCTGTACTAGTAGCACCATAAACAATAGTATGCAGTGGCGACTTTTCAAATTCAAATCTAACTAGACTTTTATTCATAAACCCTTCAAAGTTTTCTTCCAGTTTGGTATATTTACTTGATAAGTCACTATATAAAAAAACAACACAATGCTATGAATGCAAGTATAAAAATTATAGAACCCGTCTCCATTCTTTATATATGAAATATAGACTTATAATTAGACTTATGATTAGACCTATAATTAGATTTATAATAAGACTTATAATTAGACGTATAATTAGAGTTATATTTAGATTTACTATAAGACTTATAGTTAGAGTTATAATTATGCATGAATATTTATTATATACAAATGCTCATCCTAACTCTTGAGGAATTCATTAATAAATTTGGTATTGATAATAAAGCTTTGAGAAATATCAAATAAGAAGATATAGTTAAAGATGTAAGTCTAACTCCAATTGAGATAGTAATGAGAGATCAGACTCCCGTTAACATCAATAATTCTAACTTTAATATTTTTGTAAATCTACACCCAACTGATGGCACTCATTGGGTTCTAGTTATAATAATGAGAGTTGGTAAAGTTTATTACTTTGATAGTTTTGGTGTTGAGACTCCACCATTATTTTTAAAAGAATATATTAATCTAGGGTCTGATGAAAGAATACAGGAATATAATGAATCTTATTGTGGGCATATTGTTTATACATGATCTATCTTATTGATAATGGTTATAGAATAATGAGTGCATTGAATACTCTAGTTAGTCAAGTTAAATGTCCAGAGGTATATAATAAGTGTTTAGGTTGTGAAGCTGAAGGTAATGTTGATGTTAATGCCAATAACAATGTCAATCAGGGAACCTGCTTCGCAGATGTTAATGACAAAGACATTATCAATGGTAATGCCAATGTTAATGACAAAGACAATGACGCAGATGTCAATGAGAATGTCAATGGTGAAACATGGACGATCTCCCATAACAATTACAATCTATTACCCTCACTATCAGATGATACCTATAGTGATAGTGATGACACAATTTGGTCAGAGAGCCGTAAATATATAAATATATTTAGCAAAACCAAACAAAGAGATAAAATCTGTTCAAAATGTGAATGTGGAGGGGAAGTAATGTTGGTGTAAAGACCTGCGGTCTTGGTTGCCCATCTAATTTATTAATTGATGTGAATGATAGTCTACAATCATGGATAAATAATAAGAATATAATAGTTATTAGCGCATTCCCGGAAACCTTCAGATGAATAATATCTGGTCCTAGTGAATGTGGAAAGACATTCTTATTGAAGTATTTATTTTAGTATAATATAGAATTTGACAAATTATTTATCATTGGTCCTACTGGTAATCAATATTATGATTTAGAGTATAAAGGTATTGTTTATTTTAAAGATATAAAAGAATTACCCCACCCGAAAAACTAGCGGAAGATATAAAGAAACTCATGATATTTGATGATGTCGGGTGTGAGAAACCAGTTTTTAATGAATACTTCTGTAGAGGTAGACAAAGTAATTCTAATATGATATATCTTAAACAAAATATATTCTTGGCAGATAGACAGAATGTTAGAGAGAATTGTAATCTATTTATTTTCTTTGACGAAAGAGGTAGAGCCACCACAGCTATATATCATGATTTCTTTAGTAGAGTAGAACTTAGTTATGATGATTTTAGTAGTATATGTGAAAACGCAGGGCTGAGCCTAATAGTTACATTGTCATTGATAAAATTAAAAATAGAAATATTGAATAAACATAGAAATATTGAAATATATTGATTTTTATAATTAAGTCTATCAAGAATTGCTTCGCAGATTACTAAGTCTATGTATATGTCTATGACTAAGTCTAAGTCTAGTATGTCTATCAGGAACTACTTCGCAGATGACTATGTCTACGTCTAAGTCTAAGTCTATGAGTTTA
This sequence comes from Convolutriloba macropyga, assembly GCF_964194025.1. NCBI lineage: Eukaryota > Metazoa > Xenacoelomorpha > Acoela > Convolutidae > Convolutriloba > Convolutriloba macropyga. The sequence goes on from NC_134475.1 coordinate 37,055,146, forward strand.
GCTATGACTATGTCCATTACTAAGTCTAAGCCTATGGCTTCGGCTATGACTAAATCAAATAGGCTATATCTAAAGTAAAACTCAACACATCACCATTGAAATTAATTGGTCTTCCATACTCGTCTTTAATATGAAATTCAATATATTCTATTCTATCCTTTGTTACATTTTGATATAAGATATTAGTTGGTATAATATTTATCAAGTAACCTAGTGGTTCTGTTAGAGTAAAATTATAGAGTATGTCTGTGTTATCACCATTATCTGTAACAACAGATATAAGATTACAATGAATATTAATAGTACTAAAACCCATAATATCAATAATCTTTTGAGATGTATATATACCCGCTTTATAAACTACTTTCCTAAATCCTAGTAATGAGGCTATTGAGTTTTCTACATCAAAGCTAAGTGCTCCTTGTTTGATTTCCATTTCACATTTCAATGTATTTTTATCTGGTTCTATAATAACATGACCATCAGTTTCTTCTTTTATTAATCCGGCTATGTCAGTTAACTCATATGCACCTGATGTAATAGTTGAATATAACAATAGGATTCCTTTATAATTATAATTAAGAACAGATGTAATGTTTGAGTCGGGGCTAATTCTACAGAAAATGGGTTCTGCCATAGCTGGGGGCTTTACTCTTTCTTTAAAAGTGTTAGTGTTAGTTTTAGTGTTAGAGTTAGAGCTAGTGTTAGAGTTAGTGTTGGAGTTAGTGTTAGTTTTAATGTTAAAGTTAGTGTTAGAGCTAAGACGTTCTGCTATCAGCGAAGCCGGTTCCCGGATTGGTGAATCATCTATAACCGTACTAGCATAAAGAAATTGATTATTGTTTCTATTCACATTAAACACTGAGTTATAGACTGATAATCTAATTATACCTAATTTTGTTGTATTAAGTACAGGTTCACTAAAGTTAAACTTTTCTGTTGGCTTTATCATTCTAAAGTTAAGTGTATGCTCTTCTTTAGTTTAAGTTAAAGCTCCATGTATCTTTTGTAGTTCCCATAAAATTAAGTTGTCTGTCATTTTTATTTTTTGAATAATACTAATTATATTTATAGTTATCATTATATTTATAGTTAGAGTTATTATTATAAATAAACTTATAGTTATAGTCAGAGTTATAGCCTTAGTTATAGTTATAATTAAATTTTCGGTTTATAAAAATGGACTTTAATTTGGATAGAACTTATGGTTAAAATAATGATATATACAAAAGTAAGAATCTAAAATATAATCCAAATAATCTAGCAACGATGAATACAGTTAATACTAACATTAATATCATTCCCAATATAGAAGAGAATCATTTTAATATACACAATTCATATCTAGAGATAGAGTTTGTTGTTTCAAATAATGTTGGTGGTGTATTTGCTAATGATGCTAATGTAAGATTAGTATCAAGGTGTGTACCTAGTATTGATCCTAGTAATGATAATAGAATTAATGTACAGAAAGGATTAAAAAAAAGAATAATATTGATTTTAGTTATTGTAAAAGGGGACATTTTAAAAGAATGTACTCAATGCTACTAACTTCTTATTTGACCTTGGTATGTAAAGCCGTATAGAAAGACCTCAATACATAAAAATTGGTTTTGAAAATAATAATGTAAATGAAGAAACTCATGATGCAAGTACATTTGATATAATGAATGCTACTGAATGTTATTGTAAGATTAATAGTGAGTTTTATCCCGCGGATAGAATGAATATTAATTATGGTACTAATAAATATAATGCGGCTTTTAAGGAGATTGTTAATTTTAATAAGGATTATAACGGATTACCTCATAATATTAAACCATATATAAATCATAGAACATTCAAAATTAGTTATAGAATATATGTATTTGATACTAGATATCAAAATGATCATATAGGTCCACAACCAATGCAACTTAATTTTAAACTTAGTGTTGCAGTTGCAGATGTTATATGTCACGCATTAGTATTAACTAGAGATGTTATTAGTGTTAATAGTGATGGTAATAAAATGGTTGATATTATATCTTAGTTATATCTTAGTTATATTTAATAGTATGAGTATAGATATAGTTAAAAACAAAACTATAGTTATAGTTCTAGCTCAAGTCATTGTTATAGTCACTGTTATTGTCAATGTTATAGTCGCTGTTATAGTCATTGTCTTAGTCAAAATATTTCATACTAGTCCTAACAAAACCTTTAGCATAAATAATATCTAGTTTCTTTTTATTCTCTAGAGATAGTCAATTAGCTTCAAGTTTAGTTTTAGGCTTTGGTTTAGTCTTAGCCTTAGTTAATGGCTTTGGCTTGGGTTTAAAAACAAAAGGATTATACTTTTTAACTTCCATTGTTTTTTATATATAAAAATGAGTAACTTTTATATGTTTAAAACTAATTCATATTGTGTTGGTGGTAGACATTATAGTGGTACTAACAATATTCGAGGGGAGTTCACAGCTAAAGGAACTAAGATGTTAAAGGGATCCTGTGCTATGTGTAGAAGAAATAAGTCAATGGCATTATCTGATGCAACAATAGCGGCAGAAGTATTGAAAGATTTCTTTAGGAGTGCAGGTAAAGTTAACTTTGGAAAGAAGGTTTCTAATGATCCAGTAAGAGCATTAGAAATAGCAAGTAAAATAGGAAGTTCGGCTGCAAGTAGAAACCCAAGAACTGCTTTATCAGCCACACCTGATTTTATTAAATTTGCAACTACTGGCGAAGGTATAAAAGTAGTACAGAAAGGTAGAGGGTTATATTTAGGTACAAAGGAAAGATAATTAATTATATTAGGGTTTAAATATTAGAATTTAAATATAATTATATCAGAGTTTAAATATGAACTGTAACTATGATTATAGCTATGGGTACAACTTTGACTAGTTATATCTAATGGTAGGTATTAATACTGATATTATTATTGCTAAATATGTTATTATAATTAAACACTAATAACCTTAGTTTAAAAAAACACTCAATTTAATTTTCTTATTTTTCTCATATTCTTTGTATACCTTGACTTATTCATTATATTTGTCATTATCTATTTATTAGCATTCAAGGATTAGTATATAGTTATTAGTATTAAACTTATTATTAAGGATTAGTATTAAACTTTTCACTAAACAGTTTACCTAAAATGTACATTTGTAAAAACTTTATAATGTGTTTTTATTTTAGTATTAAATGTTTTTGATAAGAACCACAAACAGTTGCAAACTCTGCTGGTATTGAACAAGGCAAGCCTTTACCTGTTAATGCAACCGATGATGTAGTTGCAGTTGTTGCTATTGATGATAATAATATTTGTGTTATCTCAGCTACGTTAATATAATTTTTATATCTACTTAGCTTCTCATCATAGTTATTAGTTTCAATTTATAATAATTTCTCATATCTTTTATAATGTTAATCTTATTATTTAATTTATTATTAGCTAGGATTTTAACGCTTATGTATTGTTAATTAATCCGTGAAGCGGTTGGGGAACCATGGGCCGATCCCCTTTCACCGATAGTAGACAAGTTTGGATTTAATATTCTCTCACTCGGTACTGATGGTTGACTCATTTTTAGTAGTAAAATAACTATCAATATCTTTCATTATATCTTCATGATTAAAATCATAATGCATCTCTAGTCTTGCTTGTTCTTTGTTGTCAACAGTTTACTTTCAAGCAATATAGCAATTATAAATTTTACTGTTGTCTTTTTGTTCTTTATAAGGGCTTCATCTATAAAAAAATAAGTCTTTTCATTAACTTTTTAAAATTCCTTTAGAGGGGTAGTAAACATATCAACTAGCTGTATGTTAGTAATATTCTGATTAAACTTATTATTATCAAATTCTTGTTTTAATTGATTATACTTAGAGATTGTATCACTAGCAACTTTATTACAAAAGTTAACTGTATCTGTAACTCCATTTGTTGATTTAATAAACTCATTAATTAGTTCTTCAATAACTTGCATTTTGTTTTGTTGTAATGTTTTAGTAGTGACTTTATCAAAATCACTTTTCTTAGTTCAGTTATATTTTTACGCAAAAATATCGAGTTTATTAGAAGAGGATAATAAGTTATTGTCACAATACTCTTTTTTAACAACATCTTTTACATCTATGGGTGGGTGCACATTTGTGATTTTATAAGTATCTTTCATGTCAATGTTATCATTATCTTCTAGGAATAAACCAGAAGCCTTACTTAGTGTTAAGTTGTTTGATGATACCCCATGATCCGCGAAGCGGGTGCCCCGATGTTTCGTTTGGTTAAATCTATTTCTTGTCATCTTTGTTTTTGTCTACAATAAGATTTGAATCTACCTTGTAGCTGACCGAATGTCAATGTTTAATGATTCCAAAACCTTATTATTAGATTCAAAATCAAACTGGGATTTTAATAGTTCCTGTTCATAATAATTACCTTCGATTATCTCACCATTAATATCTTTTATTCTATTTGTTGGTGGTTTGGTTTTTAGAACTTCATTCACTTTAAACAATTCTCTATTCCAATTAGAGGTGTGTACTTTAGAGAAAAAAATTACGTTTGTCAGCATTGCTGACATAATCACCGTCTTTAAGTTTTTGTTCAATCTTAGTAGAATTAACGTAGTATTTTAACTTTTCGGGATTATTAGCGCCAACGGGTGTCATATGAATAGTAGAGTCAATGTTATTGTTATAGGTTATTACTGCATCATTTAAAATAACCACCCAATTACCAGCACCATTGGTGAACACTGGTTTATTAATTATGTGTAATAGCGTTCTATTGAATCTTTCTATAAATGCAGCTTTAAATCACTATAAGTAGAATATAGATCAGTCTCATATTCTTTAAGTACAGATCTAAATGTTTTATTGCAAAACTCACCTCCTCTATCTACCCATAACTTTTCAGGTTTTCGACTTTCAGAGCCACACTGTTGACCTTCACCTAACACTATTTTAAAGCCATTAGTTATAGATAAACCAGATTTATTCTTCAATGGAATGGCCCATGCATATTTTGTGAATATATCTATAACTGTTAATAAAAAATTATAATTATTATTGTATTCACTTAGAGCTGACTTACCAAATAAATCAGCTGACCATGTCTCATCTTTATATAATGGTTTTATTCTTTCTCTTCTGAACTTTGTGATTTGGGGAATAAAAACTTCTTTAGCGAGTAGTTGTTGTTTAGTTTTAATTATGTCTTGTTTTTAGTGTTTTTCCACCATTATTCATTTACCATAACTAAAAACAAAATTAGCTTGTTGTTCTTGATTAATAATATTCAGATATAATAGTTGTTTAGATATATTTAACAATTCATCATATAATCCATGATAACCAGCTTTTGTTTCTAGTATAATTAATTCTAATCTTTCTATCAGGGAACCTGCTCTGCAGATTAAGTTGTCGGGGTTAATCAGCGAAGCTGTTTCACAGATCAGTGAACCTTTTTGGAGAACCAAGGGCGGAGTCCCTTGGCAGATGTCAAGGCTATTTAAATCCTTGCCAAATACGTTATCTTTTACCCCCAGTATACGTTTTTTTGTTCTTTATCTACAGCTTTTCTTATCACCTTTTCCTAAATCATATATAATATCTAGTAAAAACCTTTTAATTTTGTTTTCATCTTCCTCGATCTTGTCATCATATGTTACATTTGGGTTAGTAAGAAAGTATATAAACCCATCTGAAAATTTATATATATTATCTTTAACTATAAATGAATTTTCTTGATAAGTTAATTTAACTCCATTCATTTTAAATTCACCAACATCTAAATTTCCAGAAAAAAATTTAAATTGAGGTTTTGATTGATTTGTCATTAAATTAATAACTTGAGCTGTGTCTTTATCTACTATTATTCTTGTTTAAATTCGGGCTTCCTCTACAGCTTCATTAGACTTCATTAATGCTTCATTAGACTTCATTAAGGTTTCATTAAAATGGGAGCCAGCTTGCTGGATCATCTTAGTTTGTTTTTCCAACTCTTGATTTTGCCAATCGATTGCTCTTAAAGTTTGTTCACCCAATGCTAGATTCCGTTCATTGTTTGAAGTGTTTTAGCCAAAGGATCTAATAACTCTTCTATGTCTCCTTAATATTCTTGTTGTTTTAATTTATCTTCTAATCTATTTCTTCTGTTTAGTTTTTCTAGTTTATTTAATTCTATAAGTTTATTTAGCTTAGTCATTTTTTATATATTGAAAAATTATAATAGGAGAAAATGGATTATGAAAATTCTCTTGATGAAAACTATTCTAATTTTAAAAAAATGCTTAGCTTGTGGAAAACAACATCGGACTATGGAAGAGTTTATCAACCATGCTAGGTGTCCTTGGCATGATGAATTAATAGTTTTAAGCTATTCTAATTATATAGATGAAAGGGAAACCATTAAAATAATAAAAATTATAGAAGATAACAAAAACAAATTAACTAGAGGAAATAGTTATATGGGAATATATTTGGGAAAGATGATGATCTATAATGTACTAACTACTAAACCGGGGGATGCAATTGATCATTTTATTAATGGTTGGTTATAGAATATTATTAACCAGTTTGTTTTTTATTAGGATTATAAATCAAGAAACCTCTTCACAGATCAGTGAAACTGCTTCGCATTATATAAATATAAATATATAATTTAATAGCAGCTTCAGTTAACTTTCTATCATCATTAATGGTTAGTTCTACAATATTATCTATTAATGATTCTTTACTTAAATCTAACCCTAATTATATCAATAGCTCTATTGGAGTAGTATTAATTTTTTTCTTAAATCCCTTTTGAATAGATAAAGATTTTCATCATGAGGATAGCTTTTAAAATTTTTTACATAAAATCTTTTATCATCAAATGTGTCTAGGCTAATTTTACTTGTTTTTGTTGTTGTAATGTTATCACCAACTTTTTGTATTCTGCATTCATCTACAGTTCTCTCTTTGTTATACATTAATGCATTATAATACTCTTCATGTTTAGCATTGTTACAATTCTTTATTCCTTTCTCTTTAGCATTCTTAGGATAATCTTTGAAGCTATATGTCTTTGGTGACAAGGCTATAAACTCTTCTATTATTCTAGTTCCCAATTCATGTTTGAATTTACCTGGAACTTTATTATAAGCTTTGATTGATTTTTTGAGATTGGACAGATCCATGTATTCATTGTCAACATTACCCTCGCTAAAACGTAATACAGAACTATCAGTATCCATATAATGGAGTTGTAGATCTTTGAGGTATGCTTGACGAATACTATAGAATACATCACACATGTGTTATTTACCTAATTCTAATATAGTAACACCTACATATATTGGAGAATCATATTCTATTTTTTTCTGTATTTATTCAATTGGGCTATAATCCTTATATCTAGTTATATTCTTAAATGTTGGTTTACTTATACTTTTCATTATCTTTTCTTCGTTGTGTAAGAACTCACTTTGAAGGAAGAGTAGAGGATTCAAGCACATTCTTCCATATAGTGAGTTGTTCATTATTTTCCTTACATCCTTTTCCGCTTCAGTTTTAGCTGTTGCTGTTTTGTTAGTATTGTTTTCAATATAGTCTCTACATATGTAGTCTTGTTTAAATTTAATTACTCGATGAAGTTTAGTTACTGTTACACCCATCTTAACATAGAACTTTAACATCCTATAATGAACCATAAATTCTGTTTTGTTGTTTTGATCTAAGATTAATTTCTCTGATCTTGCCTTGCCTCTAACTCTTTCTCTATAGCCTAATTCGTTATCATTTATCTTTCTTTAATTAGGCATTAGCGCAAGTTGCTCTGTTCTTTCTTTACAACTATTAGTATAATTAATATCACAAACTAGATCACTATCATCTGGAGTATTTAATATACGCTGAAGCGTGGTTTCGCATTCGTCTAAAGATGTGTCAGAATAGTTGAAGTCCTTATAAGGTAGCTTCTGTAACATTGCATAACCGTATAGGTTGTTTCGTCTATATACCATATGGAACTTCGATCATGGGACGTTGTCCATGCTTTGCCATGCTCTGCCATTGGTGAAACGACTTCGTGGATCTGCGAAGCAGGTTCCCTGATGGACCTGTTTTTACTATTAGCATTAGCATTAGCATTAGTATTAGCATCAGCAATATTTAGATATCTATCACCCATTATACCACATATACTACCTCTTTGCTTCAACGAAATCATCTAGCATTTGCTTATCTTGTAATGTATCTAGAGTAACACCACTTGACATTAACCAACAATCAAAACTATAACCCGGGAGACTAATCTAATGTAGTGGGTTGAGTCCGAATTCTTTCATACTTAGTTTAACATATTCATTCATGCAGTAGTCTAATATATCTAATATTTCCAGATCATTCTGTAAGTATTCTATAGTTAGATCTTTACTAGTTTTATGACTGTTGTCTTTATTAAAGTTATCGACTTCTTCTTGTGTTGTTAATTTATTAGATAGTGAGGATTTGAAGCCTTCTATATTTAGATTACCTATAACGTCATTATAGGAGTCTGGACCAAAGTATTCATATGGATATAATGTTTTAGTTTTACACCCGTATATTTTTGCCATTTGCTCTAGAGGCATAGCTAAGAAGTTATAACTATCTAAGAAATTAAGACAACCGATGCTAGACATCATAGAATAACCAGCAGCTAGTGGTATGTTATCTACTTTTCTTTTATCATTTTTCCGTTTAAAGACTTCGCTATATAGTAGATTGAAATCATAACCAGAGCCATTATGGTATACTACGGGAATGAAGTTTTGTTGTTTGTATCTTAGATTACACATTCTACATGCTGGTCCTCTTTTTTTACCAGTTTCATGAGAGTTATCTCTTACTTTATTAATACACGTTTTGCTGCATATATGAAAACTGTTAATGGTTTCGAGATTTAATTCATCTTCTTTATTAAATATCATTGGTTTGTTTAACTTGAAGTTATTCTCTGTTTCTATCTCTTATAGATCTCTATTTCTAATAATCTTTTGATGCAGTCTAGACCAAAGTAGTATTTGATCTAAAAAATTGTCTTGCCAGATGTAACCCACACTTATTGGTATGTGTTGTGCTATTACATATTTACAGTCATTAGTTGCGACCTCAACAACGCAACATTCTAGATCAGCAGTTATAATATTTTTTATATTTTGACGCTTATGTTAATTAATAAAAGTAATTTTCTTCTTCTTAGGACAAACAATTTCTGGTTTGAAAAAGTGACTACATATATGATTGTCAAATTTATTTTGAGAGTTAAACCAATATGTACATCTATCGCAGTACTAGAATTTATTATTCATTTTATTCGGTCGATCTAACAGGGTTTCTATGGTTTTAATTAAGACACAGTGTTCTGTTTGTCCATAACCTCAAACTAATATTCGTACATCTTTTCTGTCGTTATCAAAATCATCCACCGGTTCAAACGATTCTACTTTGCCTTCACCACAAGGTGTGTATATACAAAAATTAATATTGTTCAATTTTTGTATTCTTAAAATTTAGCCGAAGTCATCTTCATGCTGTTGTCCTGGTACAATTAGTTTACTCTCATATTCACTTTCACGTGTTGCGTGGTCCATGGCGGGAAGTAGCCAAGCAGTAATAGTTAGTTGCAAGCAATTGCATTTGGAATTGCGCACACTTAATATTGATTTAGAGTTTTTGAGATCGGATGATAATTCTATATAACTACCAATAGATGCTTTAGTTAGTTCAATAATTATCTGGATACTTCTTAATCCGAGAAACCCAAATTCATAGCCATAGCCTTCATATATTTCGTTTTCAAAGTTTAGCCATTGTTTGAAGTCTCCATTTTCATATATTGCGTTATTAATAAAACAAAGTCAGCGTTGAAAAATATTTAACTTCTTCTTTGGTTCTCTTGTTGTACTCACATTCAACTTTTAACTTTACAAAACTGGTAAAAAGTTTTTAATTTCTTCTAAAGGGTTATTAATAGCTTCATCTATATCTTCAATGTAATTTCCAGCTTAATCTGTAATATAAAATTTTTTCATTTTCTCGCTAGAGTTTATATCAAAGGGTTCTGTGTTTTCTAGATACTTACGATTATGACTATATGAGTGAGTAGTATTATTTTTAAATTCTTCATTGCATTCTTCACATCTAAACTTAATTTTAGAGTAGATATTACCTTTTGGTTTAGTTGGAGGATTAGCTTCAGTAGTGGGTTTAGTTTTAATAACATCTTTGATGTTATCTTTAGGTTCACTCTCAGTTTGGGGAACCAAGGGCAAAGACTTTTTAGGCTTACTCTCAGTTCGGGGGACCAAGGGCAAAGCCCCTTTAGGTTTAGTCTCAGTTTTAGACTTACTCTCAGTTTGGGGGACCCGCGGAGCGGCTGATCCGTGCAACGGCTTCGCCGATCGAAGACCCACCAATGGCAAAGCCCCTTTAGGCTGAGGTCTGAGGGAGTAATATTCTTCTTCTGAGTCATACACTCTCTCCATGTTTTCAAGTATGGGTTGGGCTGGTGGGGGTAGATCCCTTTCGACTTTAGGCTTAACATTAATTGGGGCTTCATCATCAGAAAAAATACATTTTCTCTAACAATTCTTTATGTTTAGAATCATATGATTGATGTTTGTATAAACCCTTCTTGTTTTCAAAGGATAAATTACAGACGCCGCAGAAGTTTAGACTGCTGTTAGTTGGTGAGACATTGTGTATTTTTTTAGGGAAAGTTTTGGGAAAAAAATAGTTTTTCGAAAATGAAAAATGAAGTGTTATAAGTGTAAAAATAATCCTTGGAAAGATTGTTGTTGTTATGATTGCAAAGAGTTAGAATATTGTGGTTATATTTGTAAGGATATAGTTAAAATAAAAAATTATATTAAACATTTGGGAGACCATTATGTTAATCCAGATCAATATCTAGATCGACGATGCCGTTTCACGGATAGTTGAGAATTATTCTAGAACTCATGGAGAATTATTCTAAAACATCCTTTTTCTAGAATGTTCGGACATGCTTTTTGCTTACAATTAGTTATCCTTTCCAAAGTTATTACCTGTTTTAAATTAAAATAATAATTAAATCCTTCTATTAAATTGAATGTTTTGTATAGTCTATTAAAAATTAAAAATTTTAAGAAATACTCAACTTGAAAGCTAATATTTAAATATGTCTTATTTTCGAAATTTTTACTCATTTGATATCATTCTGCTAATGGTGTTCGTCATTACTGTTAATGGAGGCGGCCATTTTAGCATGACGCGCACTTTTCCTTTCCATCATTTATTGAACTGTTTTTAGACATAGCAAAGTCAGCGCGTATTGTGTATATGACTGACTATACTAGTGGATGAAACAGGGCTTCCAGTTAGCAGGACGTTTTGGTCTATACCCCCGAATTCGTGAGGGGGAATAGGCCAAATTGGGCTTGTGGCTCGAAGCCCTGTTTTATTCACTACTGGGCTTTTGAGGAATTGCCCCATCCCCCCTGACTAAACTTGCCATGTATGAGAGAGCTGCAATGGGAGGACTTTTGTGGATTTACCCTTTGACTCAATTTGCTATGTAAGAGTGGGCTGCCTTGCGTTGCAATGTGAGAACTTTTGAGGAGTTACCTCTGCTGACTAAAATTTCCATGTAAAAGTGGGCTGCAATGGGCAGCAGTGGGAGGACTGTTCAAGAATTATCCCCCCCCCGACTAAACTTGCCATGTATGAGATAGCTGCAATGGGAGGACTTTTGAGGAATTACCTCTCTGGTTAAAATTGCCATGTAAGAGTGGGCTGCAGTGGAAAGACTTTTGATGATTTACCTCCCCTAAATAAAATTGCCAAGTAACAGTGGGCTGCAATGGGCTGCAAAGGTAGGAAGATGTAAAATGGTGTAAGAGTAAAGGTGTATTTTTTCAGGGGGTAAAATGAGGTAAGAGCTGGACTGCCAAGGGGGATAAAATGGTGTATGAGTGAGGGGGTATTTTGTTCAGAGGCGGGTAAAACGAATTCAAAGTTGAGCTGCCAGGGGGTAAAATGGTGTAAGAGTGAGGGGTATTTTTTCAGAGGGGTAAAATGAGGTAAGGGCTGGACTGCCAAGGGGGGTAAAATGGTGTAATATTGAGGGAGTAATATGTTCAGAGGGGGTGAAATGAATTAAGAGTTGAGCTGCCAAGGGAATAAAATGGTGTAAGAGTGATGAGTTAGTTTGTTCAGAGGGGGTAAAATGGGGTAAGAGTCGAGCTGCCATGAAGGGGGTAAATTGGTGTAAGATTGAGGGGGTAATATGTTCAGAGGGGTTTTAGTACCATTTTAAGGCGGGTTTTAGTACCATAGTATCCCTTTTGAACGCGCAAGATCCACTGCTCTCATTGATGGTGAGACATTTTTTGTCAAGTTCTTGTTTAGACGCGACAAGTTAAACAATGATTGAGATTTTTTTGTTCAAATTACTTCGTGTGATTCTGTTAAATAACAAAAACGTCTTTTTTGATATCGCTATTTTGTTTAAGCCCCTAATTTTTTATGCAATGTGGCTAGAGCACGCGACGTTGCATGTTACATCACAGTTTCGTGCACCTGGTGGATTTTTAAGAAGTTTACCCACTAAGTTTGGGAGGTAAAGATGTGAGAGATACATATTTTCTAGGATTTTTTATTTTCCTATTTTGCATCAATATTCAATAATTTGCATATTTTGTGCCATCTTAGCATTTTTCTCTTAATTTTTGTTTTATTAGCTTGGCAAAATAGGCGAACTTTTAGTTTGACGTGTCACGGCCTCTTAGAGGTTTGGACATTATTTGCCAATATTAATTCTATTTTTTGCCACTATTTCTACGATTAATTAGTAATTCCTTGGTTTTTTCGGCGATAGATTTTGCCTCGTACAATCCGAATGTGGCAACGCAGCAGTCGAAGAATTAAGAAGCTATCTATATAAATATGTTTAATCGGAGATATAAATTTCAATCTGTTCAAAATGGAATCGGAGTTATAAATGTCACGGTTTCGATGTTGAAATGATTTATCCTCATAACTTTTCTTGATTTTCTGTTCATTAGTTGCTTTCATTTTCTTCTCCCGCTCCTGATAAAATTTTCAATCATTTTTTTTCGTTGGAAAGCCTGTTCAATATTTTGTCTTGTTTGGATTCCCCTGTACATCAGAGGAACAGTTAAATTTTAAGAAGATGTATGTAATTTCATCAAGCCTTATTTCAGACCGAAGCAAAGCTACAGACAAAAAAATTGTAAAGTGGTAACCTTCTAGAAAAGTGTTGCTTGACAGAGGTTGATTGCAACCTAGCAAACAGACACAGTCCCATTGAAATTGGAAGCAATAGCTGATTTCTTTTGCATATGTGTATCTATGGTAGAAGAGCACAACAAGGACTTTGTAACTTCCAAAAAAGGATAAAATTTGCTTTTCTAACATTATTTGCACAGCTTTTTGAAATTTATAAGCTTCTGTGCAAAAAGCTAATTATCATCAATTATAAAAAGCACAATTTACAGGCATAGAATCGTTTAAAACGGACTAAAATCGATTGAATGTCGAAATTTTAAATGAACCCATTAATCAATTTCGGGATTTAATCTTTTTGCACCATATAATCAAATAATATATTTTTCTCCTAGGGGTCAGTGCAGTATCTGTGTAAATTCTCAATTGGTTCCATTTTTTTCTGAACACAAAATTGAACAAAGAAACTTCAATTCAGGGTAAAGAGTTTTTAATGAGGTACAATCAGTTGGAGAACGTTTGATTAAAACTACAAAAAAAATTAAAAATTAAGAAAACAGTGACGTCTCTTTCTACATTAAAATGTTGCACTTTTCTAGTAGAAAAACGTCAGAAGGAACTTTTAAATGGGAAAAAGATGGGTACGATATAATTAACAGTTAAAATTTGTGATGATCAAAAGTAAAGCCGGTGAAGGTTTTTTAATCCTATTTTTTATATAAACAATGAGGCTCGGTAATGTGCGTACGCACATAATGTTCCGACCCCGCTCATCCACATTCTTGACTTAGTTGGCTACCAAATAATGAAGAGATCGAAAGCTTTCAAGAACATACATATCATTCAATAAACAACCAATGGAATGCAATAATGCTACGTTAGAGGGCCGATAAAATGTTTTGATAATAGGAGTACTAGAAAGGACAATGAAACAATCAAACAACAAACATTAAAGATCCAAAACTCGATGTCTGTAATAAAAAAATCACTACAAAATAGGATTCCCATCAGACGAAACCTAAACAAGACAATATAACCTATACCTCATTGGAAAAGATATGGGATCTGTCCTCATTGCTACTGGTTAACAGGTCGACAAAAAGAGAAAAGAAGTGCGAAGTTCGAAAACACGTTTCTATTTTTGAAAACAAATAATTTCACAGTTATTAATGTATTTAGATATCAACTGAAATCACCAAAAATTTTCATTTATATCTCCACAGGAAGCAACTAAAACATCTCTTTGTTCAAAGGCCAACTACGCAAAAATTCAACGCCAATGAAACTTACGATTATTGTTATAAATTAAAAAGAAAGCAAAAATCCTCTAAAAAAAACAAAAAAAATCTCATGCATTTTATGAAACCTCGTAATGAGAGTGGTCACAAAGCCGAGAAACGAATGTTCAAAGCTAAAAATGTTTTACAGATCAAATTATAGCTCACTTGAAGCAAGTTGTCACATGCGTGTACAGAGACTGAGCAACAAATTGACCGAAAACCTATTTAAAAAATGACGAAGCTCAAAAACCCAAATATATATTTGAAAACAAAAAATTTGCAAATGTCATTGCTGACTTAAGATTTCAACAAAAAGTGATGGATTAAATTGCAGCACCTCAGGAAGACAATTGGGCCTGTAAAATATGAGACTGTCACGACCCCACAAAATAAAAAACAATTACAGAAAGAAGCCAAAACTTCAAACAGTTTTATGACATCACACTGTTCAGGGCAATATAAATATAGGATGTTACCTGCAAGAACTGCAAATTATCTTTTTCTCATCATCTTAACATCAACGTCTCTTCCTCATGAAAGGATTGCAAAGACATGACAACAAAAAGAAACCCAAAAATTGAACAGTGTAGAAATCTTGATATCATTTTTTGAGAGTAAATGGTCAAAGCAATCAGTCACAGCGTATAACCAAGCGCAAAAACAAAAACTGAATCAGCAAAAGTATTTGAGACTTCTAAACAGTGAGATAGAGTTACATGGTGACCAATATGAAAGCAAATATGGGGCAGGCAATCTTTTTTAAGTTTAAATTAAATCATTAAAAGAAACAGCTTTAGACTGAAATCTTTAACCACATTTTGTTATACATTTCGGGGAAGGACTTGAGACCTATTTTCTCAGGTTTATGGCGTACAACAACGGAAAGAAAGACAAACGAATGCAAAAATAAAAAAATACAGAAAATACAGAAAAATACAGAAAATACAAAAAAAATACAGAAAAATACAGAAAATACCCAAAAAGCAAAAATTATTCCGCAAAACAATTAAAATGTCCATATACGCCTTCTTTCAACGCTGCACATGTTTAATACTATGCTTTCCTGCATTGGGCTGGTCAATAATATAAAAATTAGACAAGGAAGCAAAATTAGCTCTTAATATATGAAGTTATTCTCAAAAATTAAAAAAAAAATGAAAACGCGTTGTATCAAAACAAAGAAGTCATTAGTTGAAAATAAAACCGTTACCGACATTAAAGTATAACTCACAGGAAATTGGCTGTTCTTAATGAAATCTGCCTGTTTCTACTGAGACTGCGCCCGAAGTCAAGATAAATAAGATAAAACAGTGGCAAATTTCAAAAATTCGCCGAAATTTTAAAAAAAATATATAATAAAAGTCATAACATGACATTAGAAAAAAATTGAAGGAGTTGTGTAGGTTCAATTATATCTTCAAAAACGCCAACTGAATATTTGATTGGGGACACTCAGTCTTTGGGCTATTAATAGTATAACAAATGAGAGCACAACTTAAGAAGTCCAAAAAATTTTCACGAAATAATTCGTCAAAGTATTAAAAGCCATCAGCTTAACTCTGAAACCATATAGAATCGCGTTGGGTTTTATTTATTGTTAACATTATCTGTCATTCATTGAGCCCTGATTTGAAATTTTAGCCACTAATTTACAAAAAAAAAACATTTACAGAGTTGAAAAATTTTTGAAAAAAAAGGTCGTGTCCAATTAAAATCTTTTACCGTAAGGATCCATGTTGATATCAAGATTAACCCAAATTTTGCTGCGCGTCTATCAAAACAACAAATTGTCCAGTGGTTGCAAAATAGATCAATTTTTAAACATAACTTTTCAGTTTGACAAAAATAATTAGTGCATTTTGTATATTTATCGAGTATGAAATTGCAAAAAACTGGCAAAATTCCAGAAGACTCTTAAAGCCAGCAGTAGTACAACTAATTTTTTTGCAGCTAAAAAAGATTGTGGCTGCAATTTTACGGTGTCTACTTTAGGCAAATTTAAAGCAAGTGCGCCAAAAATAGCAAATTTGGTCGCACGTTTGAAGAAAAAAGTCTGAATTTTGAAAAATTTAGCATAATTTCTTGCCAAAAACTCGGATCGAACAATTCAGCAACACTGCTCTATCGTTAGTAATAAAATCAATAAGAAACACTACAGTTAACATTTTTAACATATTTTAGCAAAAATGAAAAAAATTGGTCAAAAATACCGAAAATGTGAACAAAAGCAGCTGATTTACGTCTAATATTCTTAAAACTTTAAACCTCGATAAATCCCTATACAAATGACAAAAAACTTTTTAATTCCATATTCTGCGCTGGACGGGCTTTCTAATGATACCACTGACAACTCTCTGCGATGATTATATCGATCGGCCAAAACTGTCTGAACAAAAAAACCATTTCAGTATATAGTTCCTCCCCCACTAAAGTGGATTGGAACAAAAAAACCCTTTGATTTTAAAAAAATGGCCTTTTCCCGTGCCATTTGGACTCCTTAGTGTGCGTTATAGTAATTTTTCTGACCATTAATTAAATTTATGACTGAATTTATGAATTCAAACGTATGGAACATATTTTTTGACAAACTGAATGTAGAAGTAAATTTTAAAAAGTTTTAACATTACTCAATTTTTTTGAATAAAGTCCTTCAAAATTTTCAAATCGACTTCTGAAAACACTGATCTATCGCGCCACAAAAGAGACACTATTTCCGTCGTTTTTGCGTTTTTGGGTGCAGAGAACAGCACAAAACCTCTTCACATCTTCGCATTTTATATTGGCTGTTCTTAATGAAATCTGCCTGTTTTTACTGAGACAGCGCCCGAAGTCAAGATAAATAAGATAAAACAGTGGCAAATTTAAAAAGTTCGCCGAAATTTAAAAAAATATATATAACAAAAGTCATAACAGACATTAGAAAACAATTGAAGGAGTTGTGTAGGTTCAATTAAATCTTCAAAAACGCCAACTTAATATTTGATTGGGGACACTCGGTCTTTGGGCTATTAATAGCAAAACAAATGAGAGCAAAACTTAAGAAGTCCAAATAATTTTCACGAAATATTTCGTCAGAGAATTAAAAGCCATCAGTTTAACTCTGAAACCATATAGAATCGCGTTGGGTTTTATTTATTGTTAACATTATCTGTCATTCATTGAGCCCTGATTTGAAATTTCAGCCACTATTTTCCATAAAAAACATTTACAGAGCTGAAATTTTTTGGAAAAAAAAGGTCGTGTCCAATTAAAATCTTTTACCGTAAGGATCCATGTTGATATCAAGATTAACCCAAATTTTGCTGCGCGTCTATCAAAACAACAAATTGTCCAGTGGTTGCAAAATAGATCAATTTTTAAACATAACTTTTCAGTTTGACAAAAATAATTAGTGCATTTTGTATATTTATCGAGTATGAAATTGCAAAAAACTGGCAAAATTCCAGAAGACTCTTAAAGCCAGCAGTAGTACAACTAATTTTTTTGCAGCTAAAAAAGATTGTGGCTGCAATTTTACGGTGTCTACTTTAGGCAAATTTAAAGCAAGTGCGCCAAAAATAGCAAATTTGGTCGCACGTTTGAAGAAAAAAGTCTGAATTTTGAAAAATTTAGCATAATTTCTTGCCAAAAACTCGGATCGAACAATTCAGCAACACTGCTCTATCGTTAGTAATAAAATCAATAAGAAACACTACAGTTAACATTTTTAACATATTTTAGCAAAAATGAAAAAAATTGGTCAAAAATACCGAAAATGTGAACAAAAGCAGCTGATTTACGTCTAATATTCTTAAAACTTTAAACCTCGATAAATCCCTATACAAATGACAAAAAACTTTTTAATTCCATATTCTGCGCTGGACGGGCTTTCTAATGATACCACCGACAACTCTCTGCGATGATTATATCGATCGGCCAAAACTGTCTGAACAAAAAAACCATTTCAGTATATAGTTCCTCCCCCACTAAAGTGGATTGGAACAAAAAAACCCTTTGATTTTAAAAAAATGGCCTTTTCCCGTGCCATTTGGACTCCTTAGTGTGCGTTATAGTAATTTTTCTGACCATTAATTAAATTTATGACTGAATTTATGAATTCAAACGTATGGAACATATTTTTTGACAAACTGAATGTAGAAGTAAATTTTAAAAAGTTTTAACATTACTCAATTTTTTTGAATAAAGTCCTTCAAAATTTTCAAATCGACTTCTGAAAACACTGATCTATCGCGCCACAAAAGAGACACTATTTCCGTCGTTTTTGCGTTTTTGGGTGCAGAGAACAGCACAAAACCTCTTCACATCTTCGCATTTTATATTGGCTGTTCTTAATGAAATCTGCCTGTTTTTACTGAGACAGCGCCCGAAGTCAAGATAAATAAGATAAAACAGTGGCAAATTTAAAAAGTTCGCCGAAATTTAAAAAAATATATATAACAAAAGTCATAACAGACATTAGAAAACAATTGAAGGAGTTGTGTAGGTTCAATTAAATCTTCAAAAACGCCAACTTAATATTTGATTGGGGACACTCGGTCTTTGGGCTATTAATAGCAAAACAAATGAGAGCAAAACTTAAGAAGTCCAAATAATTTTCACGAAATATTTCGTCAGAGAATTAAAAGCCATCAGTTTAACTCTGAAACCATATAGAATCGCGTTGGGTTTTATTTATTGTTAACATTATCTGTCATTCATTGAGCCCTGATTTGAAATTTCAGCCACTATTTTCCATAAAAAACATTTACAGAGCTGAAATTTTTTGGAAAAAAAAGGTCGTGTCCAATTAAAATCTTTTATCGTAAGAATCCATGTTGATATCAAGATTAACCCAAATTTTGCTGCGCGTCTATCAAAACAACAAATTGTCCAGTGGTTTCAAAATAGATCAATTTTTAAACATAACTTTTCAGTTTGACAAAAATAGTTAGTGCATTTTGTATATTTATCGAGTATGAAATTGCAAAAAACTGACAAAATTCCAGAAGACTCTTAAAGCCAGCAGGAGTACAACTAAATTTTTTGCAGCTAAAAATGATTGTGGCTACAATTTTACGGTGTCTACTTTAGGCAAATTTAAAGCAAGTGCGCTAAAAACAGCAAATTTGGTCGCACGTTTGAAGAAAAAAGTCTGAATTTTGAAAAATTTAGCATAATTTCTTGCCAAAAAACTCGGATCGAAGAATTCAGCAACACTGCTCTATCGTTAGTAATAAAATCAATAAGAAACACTACAGTTAACATTTTAAACATATTTTAGCAAAAATGAAAAAAAATGGTCAAAAATACCGAAAAGGTTAATAAAAGCTGATTTACGTCTAATATTCACAAAACTTTGAACCTCGATAAATCCCTATAAAAATGACAAAAAACTTTTTAATTCCATATTCTGCGCTGGACGGGCTTTCTAATGATACCACTCACAACTCTCTGCGATGATTATATCGATCGGCCAAAACTGTCTGAACAAAAAAAACCATTTCAGTATATAGTTCCTCCCCCATTAAAGTGGATTGGAACAAAAAAAACCCGTTAATTTTAAAAAGATGGCCTTTCCCCGTGCCATTTGGACTTCTTAGTGTGCGTTATAAAAATTTTTCTGACCATTAATTAAATTTATGACTGAATTTATGAATTCAAACGTATGGAACATATTTTTTGACAAACTGAATGTAGAATTAAATTTTAAAAAGTTTTAACATTACTCAATTTTGTTGAATAAAGTACTTCAAAATTTTCAAATCGACTTCTGAAAACACTGATCTGTCGCGCCACAAAAGAGACACTATTTCTGTCGCTTTGGCGTTTTTGGGTGCAGAGAACAGCACAATACCTCTTCGCATCTTAGCATTTTATATTGGCTGTTCTTAATGAAATCTGCCTGTTTTTACTGAGACTGCGCCCGAAGTCAAGATAAATAAGAGAAAACAGTGGCAAATTTAAAAAGTTCGCCGAAATTTAAAAAACTATATATAACAAAAGTCATAACAGACATTAGAAAACAATTGAAGGAGTTGTGTAGGTTCAATTAAATCTTCAAAAACGCCAACTTAATATTTGATTGGGGACACTCGGTCTTTGGGCTATTAATAGCAAAACAAATGAGAGCAAAACTTAAGAAGTCCAAATAATTTTCACGAAATATTTCGTCAGAGAATTAAAAGCCATCAGTTTAACTCTGAAACCATATAGAATCGCGTTGGGTTTTATTTATTGTTAACATTATCTGTCATTCATTGAGCCCTGATTTGAAATTTCAGCCACTATTTTCCATAAAAAACATTTACAGAGCTGAAATTTTTTGGAAAAAAAAGGTCGTGTCCAATTAAAATCTTTTACCGTAAGGATCCATGTTGATATCAAGATTAACCCAAATTTTGCTGCGCGTCTATCAAAACACCAAATTGTTCAGTGGCTGCAAATTAGATCAATTTTTAATCATAACTTTTCAGTTTGACAAAAACAATTAGTGCCTTTTGTATAATTATCGAGTATGATATTGCAAAAAACTGGCAAAGTTCCAGAAGACACTTAAAGCCAGCAGGAGTACAACTAAATTGCTTTGCAGCTAAAAAAGAATGTTGCTGCAATTTTACGGCGTCTACCTTAGGCAAATTTAAAGCAAGTGCGCCAAAAATAGCAAATTTGGTCGCATGTTTGACGAAAAAAGTCTGAATTGTGAAAAATTTAGCATAATTTCTTGCCAAAAAACTCGGATCGAACAATTCAGCAACACTGCTCTATCGTTAGTAATAAAATCAATAAGAAACACTACAGTTAACAATTTAAACATATTTTAGCAAAAATGAAAAAAATTGGTCAAAAATACCGAAAATGTGAATAAAAACAGCTGATTTACGTCTAATATTCACAAAACTTTGAACCTCGATAAATCCCTATAAAATTGACAAAAAACTTTTTAATTCCATATTCTGCTCTGGACGGGCTTTCTAATGATACCACTCACAACTCTCTGCGATGATTAAATTGATCGGCCAAAACTGTCTGAACAAAAAAACCATTTCAGTATATAGTTCCTCTCCCACTAAAGTGGATTGGAACAAAAAAAAACGTTAATTTTAAAAAGATGGCCTTTTCCCGTGCCATTTGGACTCCTTAGTGTGCGTTATAAACATTTTTCTGACCATTAATTAAATTTATGACTGAATTTATGAATTCAAACGTATGGAACATATTTTTTGACAAACCGAATGTAGAAGTAAATTTTAAAAAGTTTTAACATTACTCAATTTTGTTGAATAAACTCCTTCAAAATTTTCAAATCGACTTCTGAAAACACTGATCTGTCGCGCCACAAAAGAGACACTATTTCCGTCGCTTTGGCGTTTTTGGGTGCAGAGAACAGCACAATACCTCTTCGCATCTTCGCATTTTATATTGGCTGTTCTTAATGAAATCTGCCTGTTTTTACTGAGACTGCGCCCGAAGTCAAGATAAATAAGAGAAAACAGTGGCAAATTTAAAAAGTTCGCCGAAATTTAAAAAAATATATATAACAAAAGTCATAACAGACATTAGAAAACAATTGAAGGAGTTGTGTAGGTTCAATTAAATCTTCAAAAACGCCAACTTAATATTTGATTGGGGACACTCGGTCTTTGGGCTATTAATAGCAAAACAAATGAGAGCAAAACTTAAGAAGTCCGAATAATTTTCACGAAATATTTCGTCAGAGAATTAAAAGCCATCAGTTTAACTCTGAAACCATATAGAATCGCGTTGGGTTTTATTTATTGTTAACATTATCTGTCATTCATTGAGCCCTGGTTTGAAATTTCAGCCACTATTTTACATAAAAAACATTTACAGAGCTGAAATCTTTTGAAAAAAAAGATCGTGTCCAATTGAAATCTTTTATCGTAAGGATCCATGTTGATATCAAGATTAACCCAAATTTTGCTGCGCGTCTATCAAAACACCAAATTGTTCAGTGGCTGCAAATTAGATCAATTTTTAATCTTAACTTTTCAGTTTGACAAAAACAATTAGTGCCTTTTGTATAATTATCGAGTATGAAAATGCAAAAAACTGGCAAAGTTCCAGAAGACACTTAAAGCCAGCAGGAGTACAACTAAATTGCTTTGCAGCTAAAAAAGAATGTGGCTGCAATTTTACGGCGTCTACCTTAGGCAAATTTAAAGCAAGTGCGCCAAAAATAGCAAATTTGGTCGCATGTTTGACGAAAAAAGTCTGAATTGTGAAAAATTTAGCATAATTTCTTGCCAAAAAACTCGGATCGAACAATTCAGCAACACTGCTCTATCGTTAGAAATAAAATCAATAAGAAACACTACAGTTAACAATTTAAACATATTTTAGCAAAAATGAAAAAAATTGGTCAAAAATACCGAAAATGTGAATAAAAACAACTGATTTACGTCTAATATTCACAAAACTTTGAACCTCGATAAATCCCTATAAAATTGACAAAAAACTTTTTAATTCCATATTCTGCTCTGGACGGGCTTTCTAAGGATACCACTCACAACTCTCTGCGATGATTAAATTGATCGGCCAAAACTGTCTGAACAAAAAAAACCATTTCAGTATATAGTTCCTCCCCCACTAAAGTGGATTGGAACAAAAAAAAAACCGTTAATTTTAAAAAGATGGCCTTTTCCCGTGCCATTTGGACTCCTTAGTGTGCGTTATAAACATTTTTCTGACCATTAATTAAATTTATGACTGAATTTATGAATTCAAACGTATGGAACATATTTTTTGACAAACTGAATGTAGAAGTAAGTTTTAAAAAGTTTTAACATTATTCAATTTTGTTGAATAAAGTCCTTCAAAATTTTCAAATCGACTTCTGAAAACACTGATCTGTCGCGCCACAAAAAAAAACACCCTTTCCGTCGTTTTTGCGTTTTTGGGTGCAGAGAACAGCACAATACCTCTTCACATCTTCGCGTTTTACATCTGTAATATGAAGTCTAAAAAGTAGATAATATTTATGAACAGCTGTGATAATAGACGCAGAGGTTTTGTAACTGTTTTCGAGGGTTAAGCTATCATCACCGCCATCTATATGCGCTTTTGAGCTTGTAAAAAATGAGCACTCTATGCAAAAATATGCAATTAAAGACTTGTTTTATTATTGACTTTACTTGCTATAATGATGTAAAATCAATTGACAATGAACTTGGTTATCATGATAGTCATCAACACAACATATTAGCGGTTTAACTAATTTAATATCAGCAGTCCGTTTTTTTCTTCATAACAAGAAATAGGCCTCTATTACAATATGCTTTTGTTGTCCCACTTGGGTCAGCTAAGAACAAAAACATGTTATTGGAAGCATTAACATAGCTAGAGTTCTTTCTTCAGGATACATGCTGTTGTTTTCCGCACAAGCATTGTAGTCAATTTGATTTAAGTTCAATGCCCCCACTCATTGGTTGAGAAAAACATCAGAGCGCTAATAATTGTCGTTAAAATTTGGTGTCCCTACTGATTGGGTGACATATAAAAAAGATTTTTGAATCCATGCGAGTAGATTTTTGAATCATGTTTGGTGATAAATATTACCTGACCTTTCTCCGATTAAAAGCTGAACGTCAAAATTTTACTTCAAGGTATAAAATCTCCGTTTTCATAGCGAAACCATCTCCATTTAGATCTAGTTCCTCTTATGGGCAGATTTGAGGCCCTTAGGATGACAAAATTCAATCTCAGTTTGACCCACTTAATGATAATGATGTAAGGTTTGTCCCATTTTGAAGCGGGTCGGAGAATTTTGAAGCGAGCCCGACAATCTTCTGAGAAAAACTTTGCTCTCTCTGGCCATCATACCATCAACATTGAAAATTAACGGAGTAAAGGCGATATGTTTATCTTAACAAGCCTCGGAGTATTTTCTCCTGTTTTCGTCAGCGCAGCTTTTCAGCACATCCTCAGGATTTCTGTTGCTGTAAGATTTTGCCTCAGTGTCTGTGACACGAATATCAAACGCGGCACTTTCTAGTGGGCTCCAGACACTTCTCGTGAGAAGATCGGCTCTTAACGTTTTCTGATTCTCAGAATGTTCACGAATTTTTGGATCTTTTCGCGTGTAAGTCAATGCAAGGCACGATAAGTCTCCCAATAAATCTCTAATTTCTTTATGCCTTTGTGTAATCAAGCCTCCCTTTTGCAAATGAGGGAATGCTGAACATTGAAATATTCACCACAGCCATCACATTTTAGAGGCAGGTTTGTTCGAGGCAAGCCGTATCTTAGCGCCATAGAATCTTGGAATTCGTTCTGCGACAAAACAAAATAGTCTTTCTCTGAACACTTTTGCTGTTAACAAACAAGAGTTTCCTGTTTTGAAATTCCGCTTCCTTCTTTTCCTCCCTGATGAGCATGCTTGTTCTAATACTCTGCAGGGACTCGTTTTCAAGATGAAAACTTTGTTTGCTGCTGCGAACATGAGTTTTGTGTGCGTCGGCGTCCAATGTCGTTCCATTCAAAATAGACTCCGTAATTAGGAAAGATGTTATCTTGGACATTTCAAATTGCTCACTTGCTTTTACCACTGGGTTTGGAATACCTAATCCTCCGTTCTTAGCATATTATGAGCATAATTTTTGCCCAAACGTAGTTAATACATTTAGCCAAGTTAATCACTGTTTAAAAAAATTTGAATAGCTAATATGCATTCCTCCGGTAATATTACAGCATTTCTAGTGTCTAAACAATTAAAAAATTGACACAAAGTAAAATATTTTATCTTTCAATTGAAAAACGTATAAACTCATATCTCCAGAAGATTCTAAAAGTTCCTGTCGACAGTCAGAAGAGTAGTGAAAAGAGTTGACATCTTTTATTAGCAGTTGCTACTGTAACTAAACTTTAGTTACTGTTGCTACTGTAAAATTGTTGTTACTGTACAAAACTCCATGCTGATAACTGCTAATTTTAGTTATTATTCCACAATTTTTGTTAGGAAAATGTTTCATATTTATTCCTCAATCTACAATTATTATGAAATTGCTGTAATCATTTTTATTCCTCATTCACCAATCAATGTTAAGAAGCAATTATAACCACATTTATCCGTCGTGCTGACATTTTTGGTTGATTAATCTGTAATGAAAACTTAGTTCACATTTTTTTTTCTTTCTATAGGTATTGTTAAATACTTTTTTCGGTTTTTGTTTAGCCCTCACTCTACAATTTTTTCATGAGAAAGACGATTTTAAAGAATATCCCAAAAGAGGCCCGCAGACCAGCCAAGACAACAGTAGAAGAGAATGCAACCTCCATCTATACCCGCCACACACTAACAGGTAAATATATCAAACGGATAAATTTCAGGTTTAGTTAAGGCAAAGTTAAGGGATTTTTTAAGGTAATTTTAAGGTAATTATTTAAGGTAATTTTAAGGGAACTTAGAGTAAAATTTAAGGTTTTTTTAAGGTTAGTGAGGCCTTAACTTTTCAGGTAAAATTCAGGTAAGGTAAGAGTTAGTTAAGGTGAGTTAAGTAAAGGCAAATCTACCTTAACAGTTAATGTGAGTTAGGCTGTTTCTTAAGGTAAAATTACCTTAACTTTATTTAGTGTGTACTTCCAATCCATGCCCCACAAACAGGGACGACTATGCCATAGCGGCGAACTCAAGGCGGCTCATCATATTAGCTATTTGAAATAGGAACTCCCTAATACAACCCTAGTCTAGATCTGAAGTTCACTAAAAGCCCTAATAATACAAGGTGGGGGTATTGCATTCAGCTACACAGTCGAAGACCCTAGTTGAAGTCGAGGCTAATTCTTTCCATACCTGGGTCGAGGTTTGGCGGTGAATTTTCGTAAGAAATGCGGTGAAATGTGGTGAAAAAAAAATAATTTTCACCGCGTATTTCGTACATCTTTTTGCGGTGAATGCGGTGAATCGCGGTGAATTATTTTTTTTCACCGCGTTCTCGGTGGCGGTGAATTATTCTTTTTCACCGCTTAATGCGATGAACTATTTTTTTTCACCGCATCTAGCGGTGAAAAAAAATAATTCACCGCTTGGGAGAAAGCGGTGAATTATTTTTTTTCACCGCTAGATGCGGTGAAAAAAAATAATTCACCACTTTCTCCCAAGCGTTGAATTATTTTTTTTTCACCGCTAGATGCGGTGAAAACAAAATAATTCATCGCATTAAGCGGTGAAAAAAAACAATTAACCGCCACCGAGAACGCGGTGAAAAAAAAATATTGCGCTAAAAAAATATTGCGGTAAAAAAAATTTTAAAAAAATATTGCGCTAAAATCTAAATGAGACAAAACTAGTGATTTAAAAAGATTTATTCTTGTCTTTAGCGGTACCTGATAACGAACCAAATATAATGATCTGATTGCTGAAGCCATTTTACTGATAACCTTATTTAGTTGATTTTGGTATGTCAGTTCCCTGTCAATTATTACACCTAAATATCTACATTTTTCAGATGCTTCCAATCGGTGTCCCTTGAAATCGACAGTTTCAATGATCGGCAATTTTTCATTCCTGAACACCATTAACTCCGTTTTTTTCTCATTCAAAGTTAACCTGTTTTGTTTCATATATTGATCTGTCTTGTTTATAATGTATCTTCAGCTATTAGCTGCAAATTAACTTCATTCTTTGCATGACATAGAATTGCTGTATCATCGGCAAACTGTAATACATCACAATTCGTTGATACAGCTTCACTGAAATCGTTGACATAAAGTATAAAAATTAGAGGCCCTAAGAAACTCGCTCAGCTTGTTGTTACTTATTAGTTTCTTGTGTCATACCGGTGGTTGTTTTGTCGGCGGTTGATCTAGAGGTCGATACGAAAGCTGGTGTAGATGAGCCCAAGTCCATCTTATCATTAATTGACCGCAAACATCTACGACATTGGTTATAGGAGCCGAAACGCCCCCTTCAAGGGCTACAGAGACTATCATAGCCGTTCATTGCCACCCTCGGCTTCTTGATTCTCCCTAGTTTCTCTGTCAGTAGCAGGAGAGGATGAAGATTGTTTCTCGGTTCTGGCCGTTGAACTGAACCTGGCAGCCAGAGTACTGCTCGCGAGCACTGTCATACTCAGCAGAGAGATTTTCCAGCAGTACGATGGCATCATTAACTTACAGGTACACTAAACCTCCCTTGAATCACCAGTTGTAATAAATTAAGTTGTTGTTGTTGTTGATTATCAGATTTTCTTTGTTCTATTTATGCCAAGATAAACGCGCTAATTGCACATAGCATTCTGCCAAGTGAAGCTGTTTAGATCGTTGATTCAATTAGGTGATGCTTAATTGACTTCACACAACTGACACAATAACAGACAGATATCAAAATCTCAACTTTTAGCCAAAATATCATTAAATTGTGAAATACGCTAAAGCCAATAACGTTGGTCAGAGAAAAGCACTGCTTATTTTTTCTGACGTCGCAGGGTCCATATCGATGGTTTTTAAAGAGCAAAACATCATCCAAAAAATAATCCAAGTATCACCCTTTTCATTAAAAAATCTATCATAATTAATTTTAGATTCTTTTCATAACTCTGCTGGCTTCTCTTTGTTCTTTAGTGCGGAAGAAGTATATGCTCAACTGGTTTTTCTGTTCAAACAATTTTCTCCGATCGATATAATCATCGTACAGGGTTGTGAGTGGTATCATTAGAAAACTTGTCGAGCGTTGACTTTCAAATTAAAAAAATTGTTGAAATTTTGCTATTTTTCCGAGGAGTTACGAAAGATTAAAAATTTGTGAACGTTATACTAAATTCCGTTGTTTTGTTCAGATTTTTCGTAACCCTTGCTAAAATTTTGATCAATTTTTGCTAAAAATATGGTAAAAATAATAACGATTTTATGTTAAAGGATAGGGAGGAGTTGGTCAACTGTTTAAAAAACTGTGTTGATTAAATTTTCAGCCGACTTTTTAAAAGCTCACACTTTTTCACAAAAAAAGCAGCAAGTTTGCCTATTTGGCCTGTTTTGCCAAGTTTGATTGGTAGTGAATTACAGCATCTCTGCTCGTTATCTTGATTCTATGTCAGCACCATTATAGTGAGAGTAAAATATGAGAGTAAAATCATTTCAGGCTTCATCCTATGATCACAACTTATTTACTAGAGTGTATACTGTAAATCTTCGTTACTCACATACGGGCTAATTCTAACTCCGGTTCCTACGAAAGTTTTCTAAAAATAACATTTTTGAGGACTCAAGCTCAATTAAAGTGATGTTTAGAAAAAATTCTGTTCTTGATAATAGGGTTTTTGTTAGCAAAAAAAAACTAATAAACAATTTTTAGATCGAATGCGTTTCTTAACAGCTGCATAACGATAGCAAGGCAAGTCTTGCTCACAACGTTCAGTTTTGCAAAGGAAAAGAATTCGGGCTGCAATTTGTGTCCGTTCCTTTTTCAGATATTTTTGCAAATTGTTCATTCATGTTACAGGCAAGTCTGTTTTAATTTAAAAGAGCCCAATTGTGTTTAAATAGTTTCCAGTGAATAGATTTTGTGCTCTGTAAAGCTCATGGTTTTTATGACTCCGACAATAAGTTTTCGAACGAGCCTTTTGAATTCATGATTTTTGCCTTTGTTTGATGTTCTTTTATTGGTCTTATGACTGAGTCTAATTAATCAAATGTCTAATTTGGTATTGAAAGTGTTATTAATAACTTATCTAATGCTATGGGTGATATGTAATGGTTTTTTGGTAATTTAAATCCATAATAATCAAAAAGTTATCACTCTTCTGATATATTGACACATAGTCAAATTAGCTATTTCAGCAACATTAGGATAAATTGTTTAATGGAAAAGCAGCAATTGCAACACCAGTTTTGGTCTATTTGTGGAAAATTACCGTTCAAAAAATATTTGTTTAAATTACAGTTCAATATTTGTAAAATTGTTTTGTAATAGATTGCTATAACTTTTTTCGAAACAGTTTTGCGTTTTTTTTATGTTAGTTACAGATCAGAATGATTTCAAATTAGACCTCAATTATTGATAGGTCAATTTTGCGTCCAAATGAAAGCCAATCAACATAAATGATATCTTCAGCGAAAAGTATCTGGCTTCAACATTGTTTGCGTAAAGCTGTTTGTGAAACTTTGAGTTTTGCCTGTTTTCATGATAATTTGTAGCTTTTTGACTTAGTTTCGCTAATGGCATGTCTGATGGAATTCCAAAGCAGTAAAAAGTTAGGTCTATTTACCTTTTGTTCTGATACTTACGGTTTTTTTGTCTTACGGTAAATGGTTTTTTGAGCTGTGCCACTTTTGATGTTATTTCTGCTAAATTTAGCGTAGTTTCTGCAAAGAACGACTTTGCTTTCTTTTTCAGGTGAATTATAATCCCGTCTTCCTTTTTTATATAAAATTTGATTTTCCGCGTTGATATTAATTTTTTTTAGGTTTTCGAGTTTTTGGGGTTCTATTTTGCTGTCTTGTCCGATCCTCACATTGATGTTATATTAATGACAAGTTCCATATCACAGTACTGACGTTGAAAAAAAGCGAATCTCAAAATTGGATTGACTTTTTGATTTTTGGCTGTATTTGTTCTTTCTGTTGTCTAATGGCATTCTGGATAATGAAAGGTCTCAATACTTTTGATGAGGGTATAGATGAGGCCATTGAATAATTTCAGTTGATGGTTAACGGCTTTTATGTCTTTGAAATTAATTGTTTTAAAAAAGTGTAAACGCATTTTCTAAGTTTGCCCTTTTTGTTTTCTGTCTACTTGCTAATATTTGTTATATTTGCCAATAATTCTTTCCATGCTAATTGGACTTTTTAATTGTATTTTAATAGATAGATATTGAGTTTTGGTCAGATGTTATGCTGCTCTTTTTATTTGATTTTGTTATTCGTCCTGTCCCTTACTCTCCTTAATTGCGGGTGTCATCGGTCTCTAATCTGTGATTGTTAAATTTGTGTAGTGCTTTGAGCCTAAAAAAACGATTTTTAAATGGATACACCGCACCAATTTTTTTGAACAATTAATAGTTGTTTGAAAGTTTTCTATCTCTTCCTCGTTTGTTGGACAAATAAGTCAAAAACTTGAAAAAACGGATAGGCAGGGTCGGAGCATTATCTGAAAATGCACATTACTGAGTCTCCTTGATTCATTCAATTGACATTTAAATATTGTGAAATGCAAACAGGTGTCATCATAGGCTTCCAATAGGCACAATTTTCTACACAGTTCTTTTTGAACGCCCAAATAAACATTCATAACCGGAAAAATTAGAAATAATGAAAGGTGATCGCAAGAACGTCAGTTTGGAATACATTTGTCAGCAAAACAGTATATTAACAATTGCCTTAGTACCATTTCAAGGGGAATAATAGTTTATATCTTTCTCTAAAATCTTCTGAAGTGAGCAAGTATTTAAATTCGTTGGCTTTAAATGAGATTGATCAAGAACAAGGATATGGTTTTATCTGATATTTTACGATTCTACTATTCTACGAAATTAGGCCAATCTCTCAAAAACTAAACTTTCTTCGGAAAAAATTGAACTCAATATATCAGAAACCGATACCAAATTTAAGCTTCCGAGAACAAAATTATTGAAAATTTGACGAGAAAATTTGCTTTTTGAAATGCATCCGGAAAAAAACAATGGAAGAATTTTTTTGTTCGAAGGTGGAGAAAAACCAAATATTAATTGTGCTTAAGATAAGCTTGACAAGACGCACTACTGTTTTAGAGTATAAGTATACTTGGCTTGATATAAGAAGCCTTGATGGACACAAAAAAAAACAAGAAATAAATTTAAGAGATGTCAAGGTTCGAAAGCTCAAGACCTGTTGATGTAATGGCCAAAACAAGCCTTGCAGATAAAAGATACTATTCAAATCCAGCTGGTCCATTCTCACAGTAGTCTTGCCTGCTCAGTCCCAAACAAACTATGGGCTCAGCAGTTTTCTCAGTCACAAAAATAATATTAAAACAAACTCAGTTTGCTTTTTGACACTGATGACCCTTTTCTGCTTATTTACTTTGTCTTGAAAATTGTTGTGCTCACTCAAATAACAATGGATCAACAGATAGTAAAGTTCTCTGCCTACACAGGAAAAGCACAAAGCTTTCCAATATGGAGCACAAGATTTGTGGCAATGATGCAGAACAAGGGGTTGACTAATCTAAGGATCTGGACAGCTTCTTCGTCGGAAGACAGGAGAAGCTCACAAGGCGCCCAGAAACAGGGAAAGCAATCTTAGAGCGCCTTTTGAGGCCTTGATTATCATTTGTCTGCCAATTAAAATTTAATATATAAAAAAGCTTCAATCCAGCAACAAATTTTACGGATTTTTCATGAACGACCATGCTAGCTTAGCACAAAAGGACAAGGGACAAAGTCGTTCAGTTGCACTACTGGTGGAGTATGAAATCACGGAGGGACCCAAAAAAATAAACTACCTTTTTTGGGATCCCTGGACATTTAGCAAATGACTGCAGAAGGAAGATGACAGCGCAGAGAATGAAATATGGGGAGAAAGTTCACCTACACAGGGCATAAAGAGATTGAAAAAACAATTAGTCAGTGGCTTTAGGTCGACATTTTATTCATCATTCGACGAGAACAGGCAACGCTTACCCAGTTAAAGACAGCAGAAATACCAATGGACTGGTTGTACAAACAATCTGGTGACAATCATCCAGGGATTCATCGACTTTGCGCCCATTCAAACAACTGCCAAATATTCCAACGGAGAGGCTTTCAAGGTGGTGTACAGAGGCTGTATGAGGACAATATTACCCTCAAAAAACGAAAGAAAAATGCGATTTCAAAATTTGGTGTCTCTGAATATTCTTCAGACAGACATCAAATTGCTTTAAATATCCATAAATTGCTCTAAATACTCCCGGTCTTCTAGAGTTAAAGATGATTTCCAACCGCGTGAAACTTGAGAGAGCAAATAAGTGGCATAGACGATTAGGTCAACTAGATTAAGTGGATGTGGTCAGAGTGGATCAAAGTGGATCAAAAGCAAAAGAGAGCATGGACCTGAAAGCTGTGTGAAAAGTGCGCGCATTGACCAAGATCTTATAGACTCCAGCACCAAAATCTACAAATACCCAGGCAGAGGAGAACTGTAGAGTGCTTTCACCAATGTAGTGGGACCCCTGATTATAGAATTAATGTCAGGGTTGTGATTCTGCTTGATAGCAGACAGTACACAAAGTTTTTGGATTTGCTCAAAGCAAGCAGTGAAGTACTGGCAAGCCTAAAGAGCTGAGAGTTCTCAACGTAGAGATGCCTAAGAAGTTGAGACAAAACGACATAAAGGAGTAACTCTCATTGCAGTAGAGGATGTATTGCTTAGACGCAAGAATTCAACAGAAGAAAATATCAGATGCGCGACAACAGGTCAGGATAGCTAATAGGGGCAACCGGATATTGATCGAGATGGGATGATGTTTGCTCATTGATTCAAAAGATAAACAGCGTTAGATGAAGCATCTATTGCATCAGAAGGCAGTCGAAGATGCTCAGATCACCTATGAACATTTTAAGAGAAGATTAATTACCACAGAGACTGATGGATTTATTGACCGTGCACGGGAGCATGTGGAAAGTGACGAGCGCCGACGGGAAACTCAAGCAAAGAAAGCTTGCTACTTTTTTGAAGAAGGCAAGACCCACCTTGCTCAGACTGACGTTAGCTACGTGGTACCCAACAGTTTAATAATCCAAGCAAGAGGGTGAGTGTGACCAGTGGCACAAGGCAAACAAAGAAGACCTCAGGGCACTCCAGGAGGACAACGCATGGAGCTGGTGATACCATCAACGGCTAGAGATATAATCCCGGGCAATTGGGTCTAGAATGCGAAATTGGGACCCATTGGTCAAGTTAAAATAGAACACACGCTGCGAGGCAAATTGTTTGCAAAAAGGGAATGATTGGACTATTATCAGTCTTTTCAGCTTACTTGTGAGCCAGAGAAATTCAGGACTCTACTTAAGGTATCGGCAATACTGGTGAATGTGATGCACCAGCTTGATGTCCAGAAGAAACAACCACAGTTGCATCTGAAACAACCACAGTTTTTTTAGGCTTGGATCAGTTAGAGAAGTTAGAATGTGGACTAATTAAATCAATTTATGGTTTGGAAAAGGCTGTTTACAACTGGTACAAGGAGTAGGCGAACTTCTTTCTGGAAGAGAAACGGGAAGAATCATTGCCTTTTCACAAGAGCAGAAAAAGATGGTCACACGTTAAAACTGTTCTAGGTTCACGTCATCACTATCATTTAAGCTTCTTGATGGTACTATGATCCTCGTAGCAAAGGAGGGCCAAGAAGAAACTTTCCACAAGGCTGAGCCTCGGAGTGCGACGAAAAGACGCTACATGAAGACAAAAATTGAGCGTTTTTAAATGAAAAATTAGGAATACTCAAGAACTCCAGCCGACCTTAACTTGAAACGTTAGACAGCACAGAATGGAGATGAAGACGTGAATCCGAGACTCTTCATAAGCCTGGTGGGATCACTCCTTTATCTGGCAAAATAGGCTAAGCAAGATGTCATGTTTGAAGTTACTCTTTTGTTCAGACACATGGAAAGACCCGAAAAACAACATTGGCAATGTGCAAAACGACCATTACGATGTCTGCAAAACTCGAAACAATCAAAAATATTTATACTTAAGAGGCTGGTTGTAATTTGGGCTGGACATTGACGTAGATTTGTCGGGAGTTGTAGGCAACAGAGAAGAAATAACTATCTCACGCTCAACGACCAAGGCATAACACTCAGCTAGGGTGCCAACACGGCAGTAGCAGTTCATGAAGCACTGTACCTAAAAACAACTTCTGGAGGATTTCAGTATGCGAAAGAAACATCCAATAAAAATTGAAGAGCTCTAACGTTGAATCAAGCCTTGCCAGAACCCAGCCATGCAAAAGCGAAGTAAAAACAGCGGCAATTTCAATTCATTACATTCCTACCAACAAAATAGAAGATTAATGAAAATTTGACGAAAAAATTTGCTTTTTGAAATGCACCCGGAAAAAAACAATGGAAGATTTTGTTTGTTCGAAGGTGGAGAGAGAAAAACCAAATATTAATTGTGCTTAAGATAAGCTTGACAAGACGCACTACTGTTTTAGAGTATAAGTATACTTGGCTTGATATAAGAAGCCTTGATGGACACAAAAAAAAAACAAGAAATAAATTTAAGAGATGTCAAGGTTCGAAAGCTCAAGACCTGTTGATGTAATGGCCAAAACAAGCCTTGCAGATAAAAGATACTATTCAAATCCAGCTGGTCCATTCTCACAGTAGTCTTGCCTGCTCAGTCCCAAACAAACTATGGGCTCAGCAGTTTTCTCAGTCACAAAAATAATATTAAAACAAACTCAGTTTGCTTTTTGACACTGATGACCCTTTTCTGCTTATTTACTTTGTCTTGAAAATTGTTGTGCTCACTCAAATAACAATGGATCAACAGATAGTAAAGTTCTCTGCCTACACAGGAAAAGCACAAAGCTTTCCAATATGGAGCACAAGATTTGTGGCAATGATGCAGAACAAGGGGTTGACTAATCTAAGGATCTGGACAGCTTCCTCGTCGGAAGACAGGAGAAGCTCACAAGGCGCCCAGAAACAGGGAAAGCAATCTTAGAGCGCCTTTTGAGGCCTTGATTATCATTTGTCTGCCAATTAAAATTTAATATATAAAAAAGCTTCAATCCAGCAACAAATTTTACGGATTTTTCATGAACGACCATGCTAGCTTAGCACAAAAGGACAAGGGACAAAGTCGTTCAGTTGCACTACTGGTGGAGGGACCCAAGAAAAGAAATTACTTTTTGGGATCCGTGGACATTTAGCAAATGACTGCAGAAGGAAGATGACAGCGCAGAGAATCAAAATATGGGGAGAAGGTTCACCTAAACAGGGCATAAAGAGATTGACAAAACAATTAGTCAGTGGCTTTAGGTCGACATTTTATTCACCATTCGACGAGAACAGGCAACGCTTATCCAGTTAAAGACAGCAGAAATACCAATGGATTGTGGTTGTACAAACAATCTGGTGACAATCATCCAGGGATTCATCGACTTTGCGCCCATTCAAACAACTGTCAATTATTCCAACGAAGAGGCTTTCAAAGTGGTGTACAGAGGCTGTATGAGGACAATATTAACCTCAAAAAATGAAAAAAAAGCGATTTCAAAATT
The DNA here is from genome assembly GCF_964194025.1 of Convolutriloba macropyga. Classification (NCBI taxonomy): domain Eukaryota; kingdom Metazoa; phylum Xenacoelomorpha; order Acoela; family Convolutidae; genus Convolutriloba; species Convolutriloba macropyga. Next base: position 37,090,846 of record NC_134475.1, read on the forward strand.
TGGTGTCTCTGAATATTCTTCAGACAGACATCAAATCGCTTTAAATATCCATAAATTGCTCTAAACACTCCCAGTCTTCTAGAGTTAAAGATGATTTCCAACCGCGTGAAACTTGAGAGAGCAAATAAGTGGCATAGACGATTAGGTCAACTAGATTAAGTGGATGTGGTCCAAAAAGCAAAAGATGGCATGGACCTGAAAGCTGTGTGAAAAGTGCGCGCATTGACCAAAATCTTATAGACTCCAGCACCAAAATCTACAAATAACCATGCAGAGGAGAACTGTAGAGTGCTTTCACCAATGTAGTGGGACCCCTGATTATAGAATTAATGTCAGGGTTCTGATTCTGCTTGATAGCAGACAGTACACAAAGTTTTTGGATTTGCTCAAAGCAAGCAGTGAATTACTGGCAAGCCTGAAGAGCGTAGAGATCTCACCGTAGAGATGCCTAAGAAGTTGAGACCAAACGACATAAAGGAGTAACTCTCATTGCAGTAGAGTATGTATTGCTTAGACGCAAGCATTCAACAGAAGAAAATATCAGATGCGCGACAACAGGTCAGGATAGCTAATAGGGGCAACCGGATATTGATCGAGATGGGATTATGTTTGCTCATTGATTCGAAACAGCAATTCTCCATGCAGCAGTGATCAGAAACTTGACTGTGAGACGAGAAAAATTTCTCATTGAGCTTGTGCATATTATAAAAAAGATTTATTTTTATTACATTACCTACATTTGGTTGCGCAGTCGGCTTGAGGAAGCGGGACAGTGAAGTCAGCTAACTTGAACCCAACGCATTGCATGGACATTTTTGTGGGTTACATTGGGTGTAAACCTATACGTCTTGTACAGGCCAATCTCGTAACATCCAGAAGTCTAAAATGGGTCTAAACCTAACAAAACAGACGCAGCATCAGAACAATTGTAAATCTGGCACTCAGATGATGATAATCGCGGTAAGGACAAAATAAGAGACATGCACATCTAATGCAATAAAAGATGAGTCTCATTACTCAGAGACCGTGAAACCTCAAGAAAAAACACAAAGATCAGAAGCCTACGATGTTAGAGAAACAGCGTAAGATGAAGCATCTATTGCATCAGGAGGCAGTCGAAGATGCTCAGAGCACCTATGAACATTTTAAGAGAAGACTACTCAACCACAGCGACTGATGGATTTTTTGACCGTGCACGGGAGCATGTGGAAAGTGACGAGCGCCGACGGGAAACACAAGCAAAGAATGCTTGCTACTTTTTTGAAAAAGGCAAGACCCACCTTGCTCAGACTGACGTTAACTACGTGGTACCCAACAGTTTATCAATCCAAGCAAGGGGGTGATTGTGACCAGTGGCACAAGGCAATGAAAGAATACTTCAGGGCACTCCAGGAGGACAACGCATGGATCTGGTCATACCATCCACGGCCAGAGATATAATCCCGGGCAATTGGGTCTAGAATGCGAAATTGGGACCCATTGGTCAAGTTAAAATAGAACACACGCTGCGAGGCAAACTGTTTAAAAAAAGGGAATGATTGGACTACTATCAGTCTTTTCAGCCTACTTGTGAGCCAGAGAAATTCAGGACTCTACTTAAAGTATCGGCAAAACTGGTGAATGCGATGCACCAGCTTGATGTCCAGAAGAAAGAAACAACCACAGTTGCATCTGAAACAACCACAGTTTTTTTTAAGCTTGGATCAGTTAGAGAAGTTAGAAAGTGGACTAATTAAATCAATTTATGGTTTAGAAAAAGCTGTTTACAACTGGTACAAGGAGTAGGCGAGCTTCTTTCTGGAAGAGAAACGAGAAGAATCATTTTATGTTCACAAGAGCAGAAAAAGATGGTCACACGTTAATACTGTTCTAGGTTCACGTCATCACTATCCTTTAAGCTTCTTGATGGCACTATGATCCCCGTTGCAAAGGAGGGCCAAGAAGAAACTTTCCACAAGGCTGAGCCTCGGAGTGCGACGAGAAGACGCTACATGAAGACAAAAATTGAGCGTTTTTAAATGAAAAATTAGGAATACTCAAGAACTCCAGTCGATCTTAACTTGAAACGTTAGACAGCACAGAATGGAGATGAAGACGTGAATCCGAGACTCTTCATAAGCCTGGTGGGATCACTCCTTTATCTGGCAAAATAGGCTAAGCAAGATGTCATGTTTAAAGTTACTCTTGTGTCCAGACACATGGAAAGACCCGAAAAACAACATTGGCAATGTGCAAAACCACCGTTACGATGTCTGCAAAGTTCGAAACAATCAAAAATATTTATACTAAAGAGGCTGGTTGTAATTTGGGCTGGACAGTGACGTAGATTTGTCGGGAGTTGAAAGCGACAGAGAAGAAATAACTATCTCACGCTCAACGAGCAAGGCATAACACTCAGCTAGGGTGCCAACACGGCAGTAGCAGTTCATGAAGCACTGTACCTAAAACCAACTTCTGGATGATTTCAGTATGCGACAGAAACATCCAATAAAAATTGAAGAGCTCTAACGTTGAATCAAGCCTTGCCAGAACCCAGCCATGCAAAAGCGAAGTAAACACAGCGGCAATTTCAATTCATTACATTCCTACCAACAAAATGGCAGCTGGTCTCTTCACGAAACTCTGGCCATTGAATGTGGCAACATTCAGAACAGTCTTCATGGGAAGACTACGCAATTAGATAAGTCAGACTGAGTGGGGGTGTCAGAATTTCATTTCAAAATTCAGTCTTATAATTAGTTGGAAATATGAAAATTTCTAATATACCATTTTAATCAGACAATAGCAAATTGATTTAGGTCATTAAATAAATATAAATTTTAAAAAGCTGCTTAGAATCAATTTTCGGTTCAAACTGATGAATCTATATAGCTATTGCATGAGAACTATTTGACGTAAAATCTTCTTAGCATGTTTTGAATGATTCTGATACCTCTCAAAGTGGGAATGAGTTCTTCGAAAAATGAAAATGCGTACTATTTAAAGTTTCCCTGGCAGACTTCCGGGAAATTTGTAAAAGCAAACATTATTTGGTAAGCCTTACGACCTCCGCGATAAATCATGGTGCTGTTTAGTATTCTAACTGGATTTTTCTTACTGATAATGGATATATATATATATATATATATATATATATAAATATATATATATATATATATATATATATATAAATATATACTCGGGGAAGTTTGTGAGCCTCACAAAACCGAATCACGATTTTGATCTTTTAATCAGATCTCTTCTGCAAGTATCTAAATTCTTCTGTAAAAATCATTTTGTTTTTCTCTCATTCTTGAAAAGTTCATTTTTCTAACTTCGTCAAAAACGCTTTTAACCCGCCTGCGGAAATTCAGATACCAGAAAGGTATTTGAGTTTGTAATTACTGTACCCAATATCGTATGATTTACAATACATATAGTAACAGCTCATCTTTTCAGACCAATCCGGACAATTTCAGGAGATGGGGTTTCATCAGACCTTTCGTGCGTTGATGTCCAGACTTTCGTGCGTTCATCAGACCTTTCGTGCGTTCATGTCCAGACTTTCGTGCGTTTTTCCTTGTTTCCAGACCATGTAAATTTGAACGCACGACAACGCCGTCGTGCGTTCATCTGGGTCTGGACATATCGACTTTCCGTCTGGGACCTCAACCTGGGAAGGCTGTGTATTGGATGATACCAATTTTCAAATATACAAAAAACAGTCTCGTAGTCAATATTAACTTGGTATGGTACTTTTATTTGAGATCTTAATCGTATATAAAAATTTGAGATAGTGTAATATAAAACTTTGAGCCGTTTCCCGTTTTTTCCATTACGAAAAAAAAAGATTGATTGTAAATAAACGGCTCCACCTTAATCAGTTGAAGGGGAATTTTCAAATTCATCGTTCATGAAATGACTCAAAATCAAAACGTGCTTCGGTGAAAAGTTGCCAGGAAATGATAGGGTTTTTCCCACTATATCCCCCTTATGGTATATTTATGGTAATGGCGGCTATACCTTACATGCTAAGCTACCCACTAAGCTACGGGGTGGGGGCTATAGTGGAAGATTAGATAGCTCAGAATTATTTGAATAAACACCGGAATGTTATCAATGGAATTGTTTGACCAGAAGTGCTATTTTGGATTGTAAACATTCTCTTTTGCTTGTCCTCGTGGCTGTCGTGCACTGTGCATCTTTTTCCGCTCTTGAAATTAGAGCATTCTGATTGATCAACGCAAGCACCAATCGGCACTCTCCACACGGTTACTTGCTGTTCCTTCACTCCCAGTTCTTCAGATGCCCGTGGAATCCTCTCGGAAAATTGCAGTACGTTAATGCCCTTCTGGGTTGAACTACCCACTCTTATTAGCAATCTTTCGTTGGCATTATTCAATCGGTCAAACTTCTCTTTGTACGACTTCAGCACCTTTGTTGAAATAGAAATTGTAGCGCCTTTGATAACCACTTCAAGCCCGGATTTTTGACCAGCAGAGATCAGAACCTGTAATCCTATGTCAAAAAGTTGCTGCTCAAAATAAGAGAAATTGATCTCATTTGTTGGGTCCAGATTCAGTGAGCAAGTTGGATTGCCTGATGCCAAAATCTCTTCATCGATCGCCTCAAGCAGGTCATTCAAAGGTTCCAGAAGCAATGAGACATACCCAGTCACGTATATGTAGTAAGGATCGTATATGCAATAAGTTGAGCGGATGACGTCATCAGAGTCTTTTGTGTCTTGACGGATAGAATCAAAGCGCCCTTTGATTGAATTGTTATTAGAGGGTGCGGATGAATTGTAAACTACATTGCATCTACCAATTAGGACATCGCAAATTAGAACATTTAAAATTTGACCATGGCATGTTTCTCCGATCGTCACACTATTTTTAGGGAATTTAATGGGAAGACCAGCTCCGTTCTGAGCTTTCCTATGGAACCCGAACTCACAAAACGATATTGGCTCTCGCGAAGCTTCTTGACTGTAATAGCAGAGAGTTTCAACATTTCTCGGATCTCTGATTTCTTTCTGTTTTTCCAGAAAAGCTCTTTTAGCAGCAACGTAATTAACTATAGAAACCTTACTGACGCGAGCTACCAAATTTTTATAGAGAGACACAAAATTGAGAGCTTGTCCTTTCATAACAGAAACTATTTGCAGGTCTGACTCATGAAGGAATGATGCATTGTCAATGTCAATGTCTGAGATGGAGAATCGGGACAGACGTAACGAGGGCAACTGTTCGATTTGAGCTTGAATCAGTTCAATTTTTTGTCTTTTTTCTGCCAAATCTCTAGTATCTACAGTTATTCGTGAACAAATTTTACTTCGGCTTCGGCTCCGTTCACGTCCTTTAATCCCTCTCCTTTTAGCTTCTTCACATTTTCCACATTTCGATTCGTCACATTCTTCGAAGCACTTTTTCCCACATTTATGTTGACAGGGCAGAATTTTATCGCAACCTAATTCGCACTGGAATTTATCTTTGCCGACGTTACATTTCAATTCAGAAAGGCGGTTGCATTTTTTGCATTTATGTTTGACGTTGGCCGAGCATGTCACTTCATGTTCGCTTTCGTGACATTTGCGCTGTAATTTTGAATCACATTTGCGGCATTTGAAGTTCACGTTTTGTTGACATTCGTACAAATGATCGTGATTCGATCCACATTTCCTAACACACTGATGACCGCATGGCAACTTGCAAGAGCATTTTCCAGGACAGTCATAGCTCTTTTTACCCTCATCGTAGCAAGGAACTCTCAGAACAGTTCCGCAGTGATGTAAAATTTCCACAATTTGATCACAAGCTCTGCTATCATTATGATAATGCTCCTCTCCGCATTTCTTACGGCACAAGTGATGGCATCTATCCAATTTCTTCCCACAAACTTCGTCGCATTCGGGCCTCTTAAAATCTGTGTTTTTATAACATTCAACTAATGCCGCATGTCCGCAACCAGGTCGTTCATACATCACTGTTTTGTCACATTTGACGTCTTTGATAGACTTCCAACATTCCCTTTTCAAACCTTTGCCGCATTCCAGACACTTGTCGTCAATCTGGACCTTGCATCGAATTTTGTCGTGCCTATGAGCGGGTTCGCAAGACTCACTGCACGTGTGGCCACACTTGAGTTCCTGAGAACAGTCGTACTTGCATACGATGTCCGATTCCTTCTGGTAGCACTTCCGCTTAAGTCTATTCCCACAACGGTGCTCAAAATGTTTCAGTGCCTCGCAGTTCTGGTTGTCGTGGGAGTGTTTGCTGCTGCATGGCTTCTGACACGCATCTCCACAAGGATACAGCTTTTGTCCACATGTGAATCGACATGGTATGTTCAACTTGTCTTTGAAACATTCTGCTTGACCGAAATGACGACCACATCTCAACTTGAACTCGACTGTGTTCCAGCATTGAACTAAAGCCGCCTTTTGGTAGCACAACTTCGATCCAAGCTGACCACAGTCCGGACAGATGTATTCCACTTGAAATGAGCATTCTGTAATTTGGCTGTTATGAGAGTGGGGAGGGTCGCATTCTTTCGGACACGGATGCCCACAAGGTTTCAAAGTAGCTGAACACTGCTCAATGCAAACTATATTAGTGTAATCTTGATGACACAACTTAATTCCTTGGTGCTTACCACAAGCATAAATGAAGGGAACTTTTTCTTTGCATTTTTGAGGCAAATCCTTTTCAAAGCAATTCGTCTCTATTTGATGCAACTCAGCATCACACCAAACTTTTACGCGTTCAGTGCATACAACATGGAAGTGTTTATCGCCACATTGCCGCTTGCATCGGTGCTGTATGGATTCTGCCGACTCCATATTGGCTTTTAGTGCCGAATCCGAAGTGCTTGTTGCATTGCCAGTACCTGTTGAATGATACACGTACTCACAAGGAGCGTTGCATTTGACCTCGTGCGCTTCTTGATAGCATTTCTTAGTGCCATTATGAACTCCACAGACATGAGTAAACTCAACAGGAGCTGTACACTTGACAACCCGAGGTTCTTCATAGCATTTCTTGACACCATTATGACCACAAGGATGAACTATTTCCACTTGTTCATAGCATATCTTATGATCATAGTGGAACGGTTGACATGGTAGACCACAAATGTGCAATCCACAATCCATTTGTGTACCACACGGCACAAAACAGAAATTAGTCGAGGCAAAAGGCTCTCCCCCGACAACCACACCCTTCTTAACATCAAGATGCTTACTACAATTCAAAATAAGCTTCTTCCCAAAGCAACCTTCCTGTCTTAACCTGTTCAAAAACGGAGTCCAAACTTCACAACTTCTTTTCTGACGCTCAAGTGTGGCAGCATTGCCTAAAAATATGACACCGGACTTTCCTCGACTTTGGGCAACACAGCGTCGATTGAGAACCCCAATGAAGCCCGATGTTGCGTTTGTGTTGCTTCGCACCAGCGATACAATCACGATATCATTTTCGTCACCCTGGAAGTTGTCTATTGTCTGAACATCGATCCATTTACCTGTCAGTCTCGGGTCAGATCTCATCAAACGTCTGAGTTCTCCAGTTTGTCCTTGATACCCTGCTAAAACTGTTAAGCTTTTAGGGTTGTAGCCATTTGCATTGATGAGGTAGGATACCAGCTCTACTACTGCTTTCGCTTCAACTCGATTGCAGTAGCTTCGACCTCCAGTTTCTGAATAATCATGATCCCAGAAGAAACAGTTAGTTGCCAAACCCCGGACAGAAGGGTTTAAGGAAACACGAGGGTGATCTCTCAATTTTGGGTATATATCTGTCAAGTACATAGAAATATCGGGTCTCATTCTATTCTGGGTTTCTAGAGTAGAAAACTCGATGTCGTTGTTGATCAATCGTTCCATCATGCTTATATCGAAATGAAACTTGTGAACCAAATCATAGCATTCTACATTTGGTCTTAATTGCTTATGATCACCTATCATAACCAAATGCTTTACGTGGTTCCCAAGTAGAGCTATCAGCTGCGCTTCATTAATTTCTGCGGCTTCTTCTACAATGATGACTTGAGGTTGGACAACATTCAATAAATCAGCGCGCATTGCAGCTCCGGTAGTTGTCATTGCAATCACTCTCGCTTTCTTCACTGCAACTGCCTCTCTCTGCAGTCTCATTTTGGTGCGTTGCTCTATCTTCACATGCAGCTGCTCAAACAACTCATCCATATCATTTAAAGCCCGTTCTCTTTGTTTCCAAACAAGATATTGAACTAAATGCAACCTGTTTGCTTCCTGTAATGTCCAAATATCTTTCACCTTCCTCAGTGACCAAAAATCCGTTCTTTTTGCCAAAATCTCAGTTGCAGACCCAAGGAACTCCATGCATTTAGGACTGCCGTGACTGCTGCCATAGGGGTCAAATTTTGGACCCACCAAGTCGCTTTCCTGGACAATAGTTTGGGTCGTGAAATCGTTTTTTAAGCCAGCAGCCTCAAATCTTTCTTCTATCAACTTTTCCGTTTCAAGGGCCAATTCCAAGTCTTGTTCATCAGTATCATTATCAGTAGTAGAATTGCTATACAGAAACCTACTTTTGTCTCGTTTTGAGCTCAACTGCTTGATTTCCGTCTCTAAATGCTGCAGCTCTCTCTGGGCTGAGAGGGTAAAAGTGTCAGAAGGCAGCCATTGATCCAAAGATTCTACTACCTTTTCCACCAGGTAGTTAATTGCAGAGTAAAACTTCCTAGTATTTAAGTGATCGAAAATTGCCTCCCCCATCAATTCGATGCAACTGTAAGCTTTCAAATGGGTTTGCAGGTCGTAGTCACTTATTTTGTCCCGTAACATATTTGCAAGTTGCAATGAATCGAAGCACTTGAGGAGCACATCAACCTCTAGGGGACTCTCGACAATTTTTCGGAATTTCTTAAAAGCTGCGTTTATTTTCAAGTTCAAATCATCTATTTCGTGGCAAATTCTCAATTCAAACTCACTTGGTTTACCTAAGACATTCTTGAGCGAATACTGGGCCATTGTGTTATCTTTTGACTGTCCACCCAGACGCAAGAAACAACCCGGAGTTTGCAAAAAATTTGTACGCAATATCGCTCGAGAGAATTCATCCAGTGCATGATTCTTATAAGTGAGTACTAAAATTGGAGAGGTCACTGCTGGACCCGTTCTAAAGTCGGCTTTCTCACTCAATTTAAGATCGAGCAACACGTTCGTTAAATGGACACCAAGGTATGTCTTCCCAGTTCCAGGAGGTCCCTGCACAATTGAAACACGGGTCTTCAACATGTGTTTCATAGCCTCAAACTGGCTTCCATCCAATATACAATTTGACGAGTGTTCTGCTTCATGGAAAAAATTGTCAACATTTATTGCCGTGTCTCCATCTGTATATAGCTTGTTTAAACTAAACGTTGCGCCAGCATGGGCCGAAAATCTGAAGGGAAGCGCCTGAGCTAATATCAACTCATTACGAAATGCAAAATTTGCCGATGTCAGGTCTTGCATTGATTTCAGTACTGGTTGGTAGGAGGCAAACATTGTGGGAGCTTCTACTATAACTAACGAGCCATTTCTGGACACCAAAGTTTGCAAATCCTTGGCAAAAGTAGTGTTAGGAACGTCAATATACTCCACGACAACAGTGATAGAGCCATTTGCAAATTCATCGCTTCGTCTTTGTACTGCTCCCCACACAACATCCTCAGCAAAATTAGTTGCCGACACTGCCACCAGATTCCCTCGCAGAAAGTACCTGCGTGAAAAATGACTCTGGTTAATCGGATGCGCTATAAAAGCTGACAATGAAGATCGATAATGACCGGTCGTATATAATGTTCCAACATTGCATATGCAGATTAATTTATCAAAACTTGGAATCGTAAAACTTCTTTAACTTCTTAAGAATAAGGTGTTCACCCTTAGCTCTTATTAACTGCTGTCTAGTGGCCGCAGGGCATCACAAAGAATACAGCCGCCACTTTTCTTATTTTTGTTCCGGTTTTGTTTATAATTTGAGAAAATCTGGTCTTCAGAAGCTAAACTCTATTTCTCGTGCACAAAGATTAAGTATCACACTCATGGTGACAAAAAACAAACTGAGCTGGGTAAAAAAATATGGTACCAAAAAGCTACGTACCACATAATTTCTACGCTTAAAGCATGATTAGAGCTTCATAAGCATTATTTGCGCAAAAGCGTGAAAAAAGTGTGAAATTTAAAAGTTTTAAGAAAAATTTCATTCTCAATTTCTCCGCTTGAACGGAAAAAGTGGCTAAACTGCTTTGAAAATTTTTTACGCTACGAGATGTCGGATTTTCATGACCAAAAATACAAAAACAACTCAACTTGAAACAAGGATCTAGTTCACAGTATATATACAAAGGTTACCTAAAAATAACAGTTTCGAGGACAAAAAAATCTAGCGCAAGACCGCCAAAAATGTTCAAAAAACCCAAAAAGGAGTTAACGATGTTTTAACAGACCCCCAAAAACCTCACTGCAGCGTATTGAAGTGACTTCTCCTATATATTAAACGCGTGAGCTCTAAAGTGAGACAAAAATTTTTGCATGTTTAAGGGGCCTCTCGAAGTGCATGTTAAAAGCCGCATTGAGCAGCATGGTTAAGCGAACATATAGAGAGAGGTCAATGAAATAAAAGGAATAAAGTAGATGGGTGAGAACCGAACCTGGAACAAAAGACTGTTAACCAGGCGCAGTTACGAAAAGGCTCAGAAGGTTTGAAAGTATGCTCAACCAGAGGGAGGATTTACTGTCCTGGGTACTACGTGTTTCTTAAATGCTTCCGAACTAGAATTGAAGTTCTTATTGTAAACGTGTGTTTTCTGCAAAGTTTTAGCTTTACAGATTCTGCGCTTTTCTAGAATACTCTTAGCTTTCAACTAAGTTTTTTACGCTTAATTTTGATTTTTGTGTGATCTCAAATGCTCTCAATCTTGAAATACTTTTATTGATACAATAAAAGCGATTTTGAGAAACGGGGGTATGTAGTCGTTATAGTGCAGTTGGTAAGATGGAGGACTGCTATTCTGAGGGTCGAAGGTTCGAACTCGTGTTCAGTACCATTGCTGGTGTAAATGTTTAATCAACAGCATGCCACCAGTTGCTCGAGAGCACTTCTTGCGACGCTGATTCGTTTTATGTTCCTGTGTGTGCTTGGGGGATGAAAAATGTTAATCCTATATATTAAACGCGTGAGCTCTAAAATTGGACAAAATTTTGCGTGTTTAAGGGCCTTCTCGAAAGGTTTGTTTAAGAGCCGCATTGAGCAGAATGTTAACGAACATATCGAGAGAAGTTAATGACCGAAAAGCCTCAAAGTAGATGGGTGAGAACCGAACCTGGAACAAAACACTGTTAGTCAGGTGCAGTTACCACGAGGCTAAGAGGGCTTGAAAATATGCTCGCCAAGAGCGAGGATTTACTCTCTTGCGTACAACGTGTTTTGTAAATGCTCCCGAACTAAAGTTGAAGCTCTTACCGTAAACGTGTGTTTTCTGCAAACTTTTAGCTTTACAGATTGAGCGCTATTCTAGAGCACTCTTAGCTTTCAACTAAGTTTTTCACGCTTAAATTTGATTTCTGTGTGATCAAATGCTCTCAATCTGAAATATTTTTGATACAATAAACGCGATTTTGAGAAACGGTGGTATGTAGTTTTTAGAGTGCAGTTGGTAATATGCACGACTGCTACTCTGAGGGTCGATATTTCGATCCCTCGTTGGGTACCCTCCCTTTTGTGGACATGAAAAATTCTAATCAACCCATGCCGCCTGTTTTTCGAGAGCAGATCTTGCAACGCTGAGTCGTATTATGTTCCTGTATGTGTGAGAGATGAGAAATGCTAGTCTTATGTATTAAAAGCGTGAGCTCTAAAGCCGTGTAAAATTTTTGCAAGTATAAGGGGCCTCTCGAAACGCTTGTTTAGCAGCCGCATTGAGCAGCATGGTTAACGAACATATCGAGAGAGGTCAATTACCTAAAACGCTCAAAGTAGATGGGCGAGAACCTAACCTGGAATAAAAGACCGTTAGTCAGGTGCAGTTACAACGAGGCTAAGAGGGCTTGAAAATATGCTCGCCCAGAAGGAGGAGTTACTCACCTGGGTAAAACGCGTTTTTTAAATGCACCCGAGCTAAGGTTGAAATTCTTGTAGTAAACGTGTGTTTTCTACAAAATTTCAGTTTTACAGATTCTGCGCTATTCTAGAACACTCTTAGCTTTCAACTAAGTTTTTTAAGCTTAATTTTGAATTTTGTGGGATCTCAAAGGCTCTCAATCTGAAATACAATTATTGATACAATGGACGCGATTTTGAGAAACAGTGATATGTAGTTGTTATAGTGCAGTTGGTAATATGTGAGACTGCTACTCTGAGGGTCGATAGTTCGAACCCTTGTTGGGTATCCTCCCTTTTGTGGACATGAAAATTTCTAATCAACCCATGCCGCCTGTTTTTCGAGAGCAGGTCTTGCAACGCTGAGTCGTTTTATCTTCCTGTATGTGTGAGAGATGAGAAATCCTAGTCCTATATATTAAAAGCGTGAGCTCTAAAGCGGTACAAAACTTTTGCAAGTATAAGGGGCCTCTCGAAACGCTTGTTTAGGAGCCGCATTGAGCAGCATGGTTAACGAACATATCGAGAGAGGTCAATCACCTAAAAAACTCAAAGTAGATGGGTGAGTACCTAAACTAGAATAAAAGACCGTTAGTCAGGTGCAGTTACAACGAAGTTAAAAGGGCTTGAAAATATGCTCGCCCAGAAGGAGGAGTTATTCTCCTGGGTAAAACGTGTTTTTTAAATGCTCCCGAACTAAGGTTGAAATTCTTGTAGTAAACGTGTGTTTTCTACAAAATTTCAGTTTTACAGATTCTGCGCTATTCTAGAACACTCTTAGCTTTCAACTAAGTTTTTTAAGCTTAATTTTGAATTTTGTGTGATCTCAAAGGCTCTCAATCTGAAATACAATTATTGATACAATGGACGCGATTTTGAGAAACAGTGATATGTAGTTGTTATAGTGCAGTTGGTAATATGTGAGACTGCTACTCTGAGGGTCGATAGTTCGAACCCTTGTTGGGTATCCTCCCTTTTGTGGACATGAAAATTTCTAATCAACCCATGCCGCCTGTTTTTCGAGAGCAGGTCTTGCAACGCTGAGTCGTTTTATCTTCCTGTATGTGTGAGAGATGAGAAATGCTAGTCCTATATATTAAAAGCGTGAGCTCTAAAGCGGTACAAAACTTTTGCAAGTATAAGGGGCCTCTCGAAACGCTTGTTTAGGAGCCGCATTGAGCAGCATGGTTAACGAACATATCGAGAGAGGTCAATCACCTAAAAAACTCAAAGTAGATGGGTGAGTACCTAAACTAGAATAAAAGACCGTTAGTCAGGTGCAGTTACAACGAAGTTAAAAGGGCTTGAAAATATGCTCGCCCAGAAGGAGGAGTTATTCTCCTGGGTAAAACGTGTTTTTTAAATGCTCCCGAACTAAGGTTGAAATTCTTATAGTAAACGTGTGTTTCCTGCGAAACTTTAGTTTCACAGATTCTGCGCTATTCTAGAACACTCTTAGCTTTCAACTAAGTTTTTTAAGCTTAATTTTGATTTTTGTGTGATCTCAAATTCTCTCAATCTGAAATACTTTTTATTGGTACAATGAACGCGATTTTGAGAAACGGTGATATGTAGTTGTTATAGTGCAGTTGGTAATATGCACGACTGCTACTCTGAGGGTCGATAGTTCGAACCCTCGTTGGGTACCCTCCCTTTTGTGGACATGAAAATTTCTAATCAACCCATGCCGCCTGTTTTTCGAGAGCAGGTCTTGCAACGCTGAGTCGTTTTATCTTCCTGTATGTGTGAGAGATGAGAAATGCTAGTCCTATATATTAAAAGCGTGAGCTCTAAAGCGGTACAAAACTTTTGCAAGTATAAGGGGCCTCTCGAAACGCTTGTTTAGGAGCCGCATTGAGCAGCATGGTTAACGAACATATCGAGAGAGGTCAATCACCTAAAAAACTCAAAGTAGATGGGTGAGTACCTAAACTAGAATAAAAGACCGTTAGTCAGGTGCAGTTACAACGAAGTTAAAAGGGCTTGAAAATATGCTCGCCCAGAAGGAGGAGTTATTCTCCTGGGTAAAACGTGTTTTTTAAATGCTCCCGAACTAAGGTTGAAATTCTTATAGTAAACGTGTGTTTCCTGCGAAACTTTAGTTTCACAGATTCTGCGCTATTCTAGAACACTCTTAGCTTTCAACTAAGTTTTTTAAGCTTAATTTTGATTTTTGTGTGATCTCAAATTCTCTCAATCTGAAATACTTTTTATTGGTACAATGAACGCGATTTTGAGAAACGGTGATATGTAGTTGTTATAGTGCAGTTGGTAATATGCACGACTGCTACTCTGAGGGTCGATAGTTCGAACCCTCGTTGGGTACCCTCCCTTTTGTGGACATGAAAATTTCTAATCAACCCATGCCGCCTCTTTTTCGAGAGCAGATCTTGTAACGCTGAGTCGTATTATGTTACTGTATGTGTGAGAGATGAGAAACGCTAATCCTATATAATAAACGCGTGAGCTCTAAGGCGGGACAAAAATTTTGCAAGTACAAGGGGCCTCTCGAAACGCTTGTTTAGGAGCCGCATTGAGCAGCATGGCTAACGAACATATCGAGAGAGGTCAATCACCTAAAACGCTCAAAGTAGATGGGGGGTGAGAACCTAAACTAGAATAAAAGACCGTTAGTCAGGTGCAGTTACAACGAAGTTAAGAGGGCTTGAAAATATGCTCGCCCAGAAGGAGGAGTTATTCTCCTGGGTAAAACGTGTTTTTTAACTGCTCCCGAACTAAGGTTGAAATTCTTATAGTAAACGTGTGTTTCCTGCGAAACTTTAGTTTCACAGATTCCGCGCTATTCTAGAACACTCTTAGCTTTCAACTAAGTCTTTTAAGCTTAATTTTGAATTTTGTGTGATCTCAAAGGCTCTCTATCTGAAATACAATTATTGATACAATGGACGCGATTTTGAGAAACAGTGATATGTAGTTGTTATAGTGCAGTTGGTAATATGTGAGACTGCTACTCTGAGGGTCGATAGTTCGAACCCTTGTTGGGTATCCACCCTTTTGTGGACATGAAAACTTCTAATCAACCCTTGCCGCCTGTTTTTCGAGAGCAGTTCCTGCAACGCTGAGTCGTTTTATGTTCCTGTATTTGTGAGAGAGGAGAAATGCTAATCCTATATAATAAACGCGTGAGCTCTAAAGCGGTACAAAACTTTTGCAGGTGCAAGGGGCCTCTCGAAACGCTTGTTTAGGAGCCGCATTGAGCAGCATGGTTAACGAACAAATCGAGAGAGGTCAATCACCTAAAAAGCTCAAAGTAGATGGGTGAGAACCTAACCTGGAATAAAAGGCCATTAGTCAGGTGCAGTTACAACGAGGCTAAGAGGGCTTGAAAATATACTCGCACAGAAGGAGGAGTTACTCTCCTGGGTAAAACGTGTTTTTTTAATGCTCCCGAACAGAAGTTGAAATTCTTATAGTAAACGTGTGTTTTCTACAAAATTTTAGTTTTACAGATTCTGCGCTATTCTAGAACACTCTTAGCTTTCAACTAAGTTATTTATGCTTAATTTTGATTTTTGTGTGATCTCAAATGATCTCAATCTGAAATACTTTAATTGATACAATGAACGCGATTTTGAGAAACGGTGATATGTAGTTGTTATAGTGCAGTTGGTAATATGTACGACTGCAACTCTGAGGGTCGAGAGTTCAAACCCGCGTTGGGTACTCTGGCTTTTGTGGACATGAAAATTTCTAATCAACCCATGCCGCCTGTTTTTCGAGAGCAGTTCTTGCGACGCTGAGTCGTATTATGTTCCTGTATGTGTGAGAGATGAGAAATGCTAGTCTTATATATTAAAAGCGTGAGCTCTAAAGCCGTGTAAAATTTTTGCAAGTATAAGGGGCCTCTCGAAACGCTTGTTTAGGAGCCACATTGAGCAGCATGATTAACGAACATATCGAGAGAGGTCAATCACCTAAAAAGCTCAAAGTAGATGGGTGAGAACCTAACCTGGAATAAAAGACCATTAGTCAGGTGCAGTTACAACGAGGCTAAGAGGGCTTGAAAATATACTCGCACAGAAGGAGGAGTTACTCTCCTGGGTAAAACGTGTTTTTTAAATGCTCCCGAACTGAGGTTGAAATTCTTATAGTAAACGTGTGTTTTCTGCAAAATTTTAGTTTTACAGATTCTGCGCTATTCTAGAACACTCTTAGCTTTCAACTAAGTTTTTCAAGCTTAATTTTGATTTTTGTGTGATCTCAAATTCTCTCAATCTGAAATACTTTTATTGATACAATGAACGCGATTTTGAGAAACGGTAATATGTAGTTGTTATAGTGCAGTTGGTAATATGTGAGACTGCTACTCTGGGGGTCAATAGTTCGAACCCTTGTTGGGTACCCGCCCTTTTGTGGACATGAAAATTTCTAATCAACCCATGCCGCCTGTTTTTAGAGAGAAGTTCTTGCAATGCTGAGTCGATTTATGTTCCTGTGTGTTTGAGGGATGAGAGATACTAATACTATGTATTAAACGCGTGAGCTCTAAGATGGGATAAAGCTTTTGCATTTTTAAGTGGACTCTCCGAGCGCATGTTTAAGAGTCGCATTGAGCAGCATGTTTAAGAGGTCATATCGAAAGAGGTCAATGACCTAAAAGACTCAAAGTAGATGGGTGAGAACCTAACCTGGAATAAAAGACCATTAGTCAGGTGCAGTTACAACGAGGCTAAGAGGGCTTGAAAATATACTCGCACAGAAGGAGGAGTTACTCTCCTGGGTAAAACGTGTTTTTTAAATGCTCCCGAACTGAGGTTGAAATTCTTATAGTAAACGTGTGTTTTCTGCACAAATTTAGTTTTACAGATTCTGCGCTATACTAGAACACTCTTAGCTTTCAACTAAGTTTTTTAAGCTTAATTTTGATTTTTGTGTGATCTCAAATTCTCTCAATCTGAAAAACTTTTTTTGATACAATGAACGCGATTTTGAGAAACGGTAATATGTAGTTGTTATAGTGCAGTTGGTAATATGTGAGACTGCTACTCTGGGGGTCAATAGTTCGAACCCTTGTTGGGTACCCGCCCTTTTGTGGACATGAAAATTTCTAATCAACCCATGCCGCCTGTTTTTAGAGAGCAGTTCTTGCAATGCTGAGTCGTTTTACCTTCCTGTATGTGTGAGAGATGAGAAATGCTAGTCCTATATATTAAAAACGTGAGCTCTAAAGCGGTACAAAACTTTTGCAAGTATAAGGGGCCTCTCGAAACGCTTCTTTAGGAGCCGCATTGAGCAGCATGGTTAACGAACATATCGAGAGAGGTCAATCACCTAAAAAGCTCAAAGTGGATGGGTGACAACCTAACCTAGAATAAAAGACCGTTAGTCAGGTGCAGTTACAACGAAGTTAAGAGGGCTTGAAAATATGCTTGCCCAGAAGGAGGAGTTACTCCCCTGGGTAAAACCTGTTTTTTAAATGCTCCCAAACTAAGGTTGAAATACTTATATTAAACGTGTGTTTCCTGCAAAATTTTAGTTTTACAGATTCTGCGCTATTCTAGAACACTCTTAGCTTTCAACTAAGTTTTTTAAGTTTAATTTTGATTTTTGTGTGATCTCAAATTCTCTCAAAATCTGAAATACTTGTATTGATACAACGAACGCGATTTCGAGAAACGGTGATATGTAGTTGTTATAGTGCAGTTGGTAATATGTGAGACTGCTACTCTGGGGGTCGATAGTTCGAACCCTTGTTGGGTTCCCGCCCTTTTGTGGACATGAAAATTTCTAATCAACCAATGCGCCTGTTTTTCGAGAGCAGTTCTTGCAACGCTGAGTCGTTTTATGTTCCTTTATGTGTGAGACGAGAAATGCTAATCCTATATATTAAACGCGTGAGCTCTAAAGCGGTACAAACATTTTGCAAGTGTAAGGGGCCTCTCTAAACGCTTGTTTAGGAGCCGCATTGAGCAGCATGGTTAACGAACATATCGAGAGAGGTCAATCACCTCAAAAGCTCAAAGTGGATGGGTGAGAACCTAACCTGGAATAAAAGAACATTAGTCAGGTGCAGTTACAACGAGGCTAAGAGGGCTTGAAAATATACTCGCACAGAAGGAGGAGTTACTCTCCTGGGTAAAACGTGTTTTTTAAATGCTCCCGAACTGAGGTTGAAATTCTTAGAGTAAACGTTGTTTTCTGCAAAATTTTAGTTTTACAGATTCTGCGCTATTCTAGAACACTCTTAGCTTTCAACTAAGTTTTTTAAGCTTAATTTTGATTTTTGTGTGATCTCAAATTCTCTCAATCTGATATACTTTTATTGATGCAATGAACGCGATTTCGAGAAACGGTGATATGTAGTTGTTATAGTGCAGTTGGTAATATGTGAGACTGCTACTCTGGGGGTCGATAGTTCGGACCCTTGTTGGGTACCCGCCCTTTTGTGGACATGAAAATTTCTTATCAACCCTTGCCGCCTGTTTTTCGAGAGCACTTCTTGCAATGCTGAGTCGTTTTATGTTCCTGTATGTGTGAGAGACGAGAAAAGCTAATCCTATATATTAAACGCGTGAGCTCTAAAGCGGTACAAACATTTTGCAAGTGTAAGGGGCCTCTCGAAACGCTTGTTTAGGAGCCGCATTGAGCAGCATGGTTAACGAACAAATCGAGAGAGGTCAATCACCTAAAAAGCTCAAAGTGGATTGGTGAGAATCTAACCGGGAATAAAAGACCATTAGTCAGGTGCAGTTACAACGAGGCTAAGGGGGCTTGAAAATATACTCGCACAGAAGGAGGAGTTACTCTCCTGGGTAAAACGTGTTTTTTAAATGCTCCCGAACTGAGGTTGAAATTCTTAGAGTAAACGTGTGTTTTCTGCAAAATTTTAGTTTTACAGATTCTGCGCTATTCTAGAACACTCTTAGCTTTCAACTAAGTATTTTAAGCTTAATTTTGATTTTTGTGTGATCTCAAATTCTCTCAATCTGATATACTTTTATTGATACAATGAACGCGATTTCGAGAAACGGTGATATGTAGTTGTTATAGTGCAGTTGGTAATATGTGAGACTGCTACTCTGGGGGTCGATAGTTCGAACCCTTGTTGGGTACCCGCCCTTTTGTGGACATGGAAATTTCTAATCAACCCATGCCGCCTGTTTTTCGAGAGCAGTTCTTGCAACGCTGAGTCGTTTTATGTTCCTGTATGTGTGAGCGACGAGAAATGCTAATCCTATATATTAAACGCGTGAGCTCTAAAGCGGTACAAACATTTTGCAAGTGTAAGGGGCCTCTCGAAACGCTTGTTTAGGAGCCGCATTGAGCAGCATGGTTAACGAACATATCGAGAGAGGTCAATCACCTAAAAAGCTCAAAATGGATGGGTGAGAACCTAACCTGGAATAAAAGACCATTAGTCAGGTGCAGTTACAACGAGGCTAAGAGGGCTTGAAAATACACTCGCACAGAAGGAGGAGTTACTCTCCTGGGTAAAACGTGTTTTTTAAATGCTCCCGAACTGGGGTTGAAATTCTTATAGTAAACGTGTGTTTTCTGCAAAATTTTAGTTTTACAGATTCTGCGCTATTCTAGAACACTCTTAGCTTTCAACTAAGTTTTTCAAGCTTAATTTTGATTTTTGTGTGATCTCAAATTCTCTCAATCTGATATACTTTTATTGATACAATGAACGCGATTTCGAGAAAAGGTGATATGTAGTTGTTATAGTGCAGTTGATAATATGTGAGACTGCTACTCTGGGGGTCGATAGTTCGAACCCTTGTTGGGTACCCGCCCTTTTGTGGACATGAAAATTTCTAATCAACCCATGCCGCCTGTTTTTCGAGAGCAGTTCTTGCAACGCTGAGTCGTTTTATGTTCCGTTATGTGTGAGAGACGAGAAATGCTAATCCTATATATTAAACGCGTGAGCTCTAAAGCGGTACAAACATTTTGCAAGTGTAAGGGGCCTCTCGAAACGCTTGTTTAGGAGCCGCATCGAGCAGCATGGTTAACGAGCAGATCGAGAGAGGTCAACCACCTAAAAAGCTCAAAGTGGATGGGTGAGAACCTAACCTGGAATAAAAGACCATTAGTCAGGTGCAGTTACAACGAGGCTAAGAGGGCTTGAAAATATACTCGCACAGAAGGAGGAGTTACTCTCCTGGGTAAAACGTGTTTTTTAAATGCTCCCGAACTGAGGTTGAAATTCTTAGAGTAAACGTTGTTTTCTGCAAAATTTTAGTTTTACAGATTCTGCGCTATTCTAGAACACTCTTAGCTTTCAACTAAGTTTTTTAAGCTTAATTTTGATTTTTGTGTGATCTCAAATTCTCTCAATCTGATATACTTTTTTTGATACAATGAACGCGATTTCGAGAAACGGTGATATGTAGTTGTTATAGTGCAGTTGGTAATATGTGAGACTGCTACTCTGGGGGTCGATAGTTCGAACCCTTGTTGGGTACCCGCCCTTTTGTGGACATGAAAATTTCTTATCAACCCTTGCCGCCTGTTTTTCGAGAGCACTTCTTGCAACGCTGAGTCGTTTTATGTTCCTGTATGTGTGAGAGACGAGAAATACTAATCCTATATATTAAACGCGTGAGCTCTAAAGCGGTACAAACATTTTGCAAGTGTAAGGGGCCTCTCGAAACGCTTGTTTAGGAGCCGCATTGAGCAGCATGGTTAACGAACATATCGAGAGAGGTCAATCACCTGAAAAGCTCAAAGTGGATGGGTGAGAACCTAACCTGGAATAAAAGACCATTAGTCAGGTGCAGTTACAACGAGGCTAAGAGGGCTTGAAAATATACTCGCACAGAAGGACGAGTTACTCTCCTGGGTAAAACGCAATTTTTAAATGCTCCCGAACTGAGGTTGAAATTCTCATAGTAAACGTGTGTTTTCTGCAAAATTTTAGTTTTACAGATTGTGCGCTATTCTAGAACACTCTTAGTTTTCAACTAAGTTTTTTAAGCTTAATTTTGATTTTTGTGTGATCTCAAATTCTCTCAATCTGATATCCTTTTATTGATACAATGAACGGGATTTCGAGAAACGGTGATATGTAGTTGTTATAGTGCAGTTGGTAATATGTGAGACTGCTACTCTGGGGGTCGATGGTTCGAACCCTTGTTCGGTACCCGCCCTTTTGTGGACATGAAAATTTCTAATCAACCCTTGCCGCCTGTTTTTCGAGAGCAATTCTTGCAACGCTGAGTCGTTTTATGTTCCTGTATGTGTGACAGACGAGAAATGCTATTCCTATATATTAAACGCGTGAGCTCTAAAGCGGTACAAACACTTTGCAAGTGTAATGGGCCTCTCGAAACGCTTGTTTAGGAGCCGCATTGAGCAGCATGGTTAACGAACATATCGAGAGAGGTCAATCACCTAAAAAGCTCAAAGTGGATGGGTGAGAACTTAACCTGGAATAAAAGACCATTAGTCAGGTGCAGTTACAACGAGGCTAAGAGGGCTTGAAAATATACCTGCACAGAAGGAGGAGTTACTCTCCTGGGTAAAACGTGTTTTTTAAATGCTCCCGAACTGAGGTTGAAATTCTTATAGTAAACGTGTGTTTTCTCCAAAATTTTAGTTTTACAGATTTTGCGCTATTCTAGAACACTCTTAGTTTTCAACTAAGTTTTTTAAGCTTAATTTTGATTTTTGTGTGATCTCAAATTCTCTCAATCTGATATACTTTTATTGATACAATGAACGCGATTTCGAGAAACGGTGATATGTAGTTGTTATAGTGCAGTCGGTAATATGTGAGACTGCTACTCTGGGGGTCGATAGTTTAAACCCTTGTTGGGTACCCGCCCTTTTGTGGACATGAAAAATTCTAATCAACCCATGCCGCCTGTTTTTCGAGAGCAGTTCTTGCAACGCTGAGTCCTTTTATGTTCCTGAATGTGTGAGAGACGAGAAATGCGAATCCTATATATTAAACGCGTGAGCTCTAAAGCGGTACGAACATTTTGCAAGTGTAAAGGGCCTCTCGAAACGCTTAATTAGGAGCCGCATTGAGCAGCATGGTTAACGAACATATCGAGAGAGGTCAATCACCTAAAAAGCTCAAAGTGGATGGGTGAGAACCTAACCTGTAATAAAAGACCATTAGTCAGGTGCAGTTACAACAAGGCTAAGAGGGCTTGAAAATATACTCGCACAGAAGGAGGAGTTACTCTCCTGGGTAGAACTTGTTTTTTAAATGCTCCCGAACTGAGGTTGAAATTCCTATAGTAAACGTGTGTTTTCTGCAAAAATTTAGTTTTACAGATTCGGCGCTATTCTAGAACACTCTTAGTTTTCAACTAAGTTTTTTAAGCTTAATTTTGATTTTTGTGTGATCTCAAATTCTCTCAATCTGATATCCTTTTATTGATACAATGAACGGGATTTCGAGAAACGGTGATATGTAGTTGTTATAGTGCAGTTGGTAATATGTGAGACTGCTACTCTGGGGGTCGATGGTTCGAACCCTTGTTCGGTACCCGCCCTTTTGTGGACATGAAAATTTCTAATCAACCCTTGCCGCCTGTTTTTCGAGAGCAATTCTTGCAACGCTGAGTCGTTTTATGTTCCTGTATGTGTGACAGACGAGAAATGCTATTCCTATATATTAAACGCGTGAGCTCTAAAGCGGTACAAACACTTTGCAAGTGTAATGGGCCTCTCGAAACGCTTGTTTAGGAGCCGCATTGAGCAGCATGGTTAACGAACATATCGAGAGAGGTCAATCACCTAAAAAGCTCAAAGTGGATGGGTGAGAACTTAACCTGGAATAAAAGACCATTAGTCAGGTGCAGTTACAACGAGGCTAAGAGGTCTTGAAAATATACTCGCACAGAAGGAGGAGTTACTCTCCTGGGTAAAACGTGTTTTTTAAATGCTCCCGAACTGAGGTTGAAATTCTTATAGTAAACGTGTGTTTTCTCCAAAATTTTAGTTTTACAGATTTTGCGCTATTCTAGAACACTCTTAGTTTTCAACTAAGTTTTTTAAGCTTAATTTTGATTTTTGTGTGATCTCAAATTCTCTCAATCTGATATACTTTTATTGATACAATGAACGCGATTTCGAGAAACGGTGATATGTAGTTGTTATAGTGCAGTCGGTAATATGTGAGACTGCTACTCTGGGGGTCGATAGTTTAAACCCTTGTTGGGTACCCGCCCTTTTGTGGACATGAAAAATTCTAATCAACCCATGCCGCCTGTTTTTCGAGAGCAGTTCTTGCAACGCTGAGTCCTTTTATGTTCCTGTATGTGTGAGAGACGAGAAATGCGAATCCTATATATTAAATGCGTGAGCTCTAAAGCGGTACGAACATTTTGCAAGTGTAAAGGGCCTCTCGAAACGCTTAATTAGGAGCCGCATTGAGCAGCATGGTTAACGAACATATCGAGAGAGGTCAATCACCTAAAAAGCTCAAAGTGGATGGGTGAGAACCTAACCTGTAATAAAAGACCATTAGTCAGGTGCAGTTACAACAAGGCTAAGAGGGCTTGAAAACATACTCGCACAGAAGGAGGAGTTACTCTCCTGGGTAGAACTTGTTTTTTAAATGCTCCCGAACTGAGGTTGAAATTCCTATAGTAAACGTGTGTTTTCTGCAAAAATTTAGTTTTACAGATTCGGCGCTATTCTAGAACACTCTTAGTTTTCAACTAAGTTTTTTAAGCTTAATTTTGATTTTTGTGTGATCTCAAATTCTCTCAATCTGATATCCTTTTATTGATACAATGAACGGGATTTCGAGAAACGGTGATATGTAGTTGTTATAGTGCAGTTGGTAATATGTGAGACTGCTACTCTGGGGGTCGATGGTTCGAACCCTTGTTCGGTACCCGCCCTTTTGTGGACATGAAAATTTCTAATCAACCCTTGCCGCCTGTTTTTCGAGAGCAATTCTTGCAACGCTGAGTCGTTTTATGTTCCTGTATGTGTGACAGACGAGAAATGCTATTCCTATATATTAAACGCGTGAGCTCTAAAGCGGTACAAACACTTTGCAAGTGTAATGGGCCTCTCGAAACGCTTGTTTAGGAGCCGCATTGAGCAGCATGGTTAACGAACATATCGAGAGAGGTCAATCACCTAAAAAGCTCAAAGTGGATGGGTGAGAACTTAACCTGGAATAAAAGACCATTAGTCAGGTGCAGTTACAACGAGGCTAAGAGGGCTTGAAAATATACTCGCACAGAAGGAGGAGTTACCCTCCTGGGTAAAACGTGTTTTTTAAATGCTCCCGAACTGAGGTTGAAATTCTTATAGTAAACGTGTGTTTTCTCCAAAATTTTAGTTTTACAGATTTTGCGCTATTCTAGAACACTCTTAGTTTTCAACTAAGTTTTTTAAGCTTAATTTTGATTTTTGTGTGATCTCAAATTCTCTCAATCTGATATACTTTTATTGATACAATGAACGCGATTTCGAGAAACGGTGATATGTAGTTGTTATAGTGCAGTCGGTAATATGTGAGACTGCTACTCTGGGGGTCGATAGTTTAAACCCTTGTTGGGTACCCGCCCTTTTGTGGACATGAAAAATTCTAATCAACCCATGCCGCCTGTTTTTCGAGAGCAGTTCTTGCAACGCTGAGTCCTTTTATGTTCCTGTATGTGTGAGAGACGAGAAATGCGAATCCTATATATTAAACGCGTGAGCTCTAAAGCGGTACGAACATTTTGCAAGTGTAAAGGGCCTCTCGAAACGCTTAATTAGGAGCCGCATTGAGCAGCATGGTTAACGAACATATCGAGAGAGGTCAATCACCTAAAAAGCTCAAAGTGGATGGGTGAGAACCTAACCTGTAATAAAAGACCATTAGTCAGGTGCAGTTACAACAAGGCTAAGAGGGCTTGAAAATATACTCGCACAGAAGGAGGAGTTACTCTCCTGGGTAGAACTTGTTTTTTAAATGCTCCCGAACTGAGGTTGAAATTCCTATAGTAAACGTGTGTTTTCTGCAAAAATTTAGTTTTACAGATTCGGCGCTATTCTAGAACACTTTTAGCTTTCCACTATGTTTTTTACGCATAATTTTGGTTTTTATGATCTCAAATGCTCTCAATCTGAAATACTTTTATTGATACAATAAACGCAATTTTGAGAAACGGTGATATGAAGTTGTTATAGTGCAGTTGGTAATATGTACGACTGCAACTCTGAGGGTCGAGAGTTCAAACCCGTGTTGGGTACCCTGGCTTTTGTGAACATGAAAACTTCTAATCAACCCACGCCGCCTGTTTTTCGAGAGCAGTTCTACCGACGCTGAGTCGATTTATGTTCCTGTGTGTTTGAGGGATGAGAAATGCCAATCCTATGTATGAAACGCGTGAGCTCTAAGATGGGACAAAACTTTTGCATTTTTAAGTGAACTCTCCGAGCGCATTTTTAAGAGCCGCATTGAGCAGCATGGTTAAGAGATCATACCGAAAGAGGTCAATGACCTAAAATACTCAATGTAGATGGGTGAGATCCGAACTTGGGACGAAAGACTGTTAGTCAGGTGCAGTTACCAAGAAGTTAAAAGGGCTTGAACATATGCTCGCTTGGAAGGAGAGGTTACTCTCCTGGGTACAACGTGTTTTTTAAATGCTCCCGAACTAAAGTTGAAGTTCTTATTGTAATTGTGTGTTTTCTGCAAAAATTTAGTTTTACAGATTCTGCACTATTCTAGAACACTCTTAGCTTTCAACTACAATTTTTACGCTTAATTTCGATTTTTGTGTGATCTCAAATGCTCTCAATCTGAATTATTTTTATTGATACAATAAACAAGATTTTGAGAAGCGGGTACATGTAGTTGTTACAGTGCAGTTGGTAATATGTACGACTGCTACTCTGAGGGTCGAGAGTTTAAACCCGTGTTGGGTACCCTACCTTTTGTGGACATGAAAATCTCTAATCAACCCATGCCGCCTGTTTTTCGAGAGCAGTTTTTGCGAAGCTGAGTCGTTTTATGTTCCTGTGTGTTTGATGGATGAGAAATGCTAATCCTATATATTATACGCGTGAGCTCTAAGATGGGACAAAATTTTTCCATTTTTAAGGGGCCTCCAGGAGCTTATGTTTAAAAGCCGCATTGAGCAGCATGGTTAAGTGAACATATCGATAGATGTCAATGACCTAAAAGACTTAATGTAGATGGGTGAGATCCGAAAATGGGACGAAAGACTGTTAGTCAGGTGCAGTTACCATGAGGCCTAGAGGGCTTGAGCATATGCTCGCTTAGAAGGAGAAGTTACTCTCCTGGGTACGTGTTCTTTAAATGCTCCCGAACTAAATTTGGAGTTCTTATAGTAATTGTGTGTTTTCTGCAAAATTATAGTTTAACAGATTCTGCGCTACTCTAGAACACTCTTAGCTTTCAACTAAGTTTTTTACGTATAATTTTGTTTTTTAGTGATCTCAAATGCTCTCAATCTGAAATACTTTTATTGATACAATAAACGCGATTTTGAGAAACGGGGGTATGTAGTTCTTTTAGTGCAGTTGGTAATATGTCGGACTGCTACTCGGAGGGTTGATAGTTCGAATCAGTGCTTGTAAGCCTCCCTTTTGTGGACATGAAAATTTCTAATCAACCCATGCCGCCTGTTTTTCGAGAGCAGTTCTTGCGACGCTGAGTCATTTTATGTTCCTGTGTGTTTGAGGGATGAGAAATGCTAATCCTATATATTAAACGCTTGAGCTCTCAGATGGAACAAAATTTTTGCTTTTTTAAGGGCCTCTCAAAGCGCATGTTTAAGAGCCCCATTAGGAGAACTTTCAACTAAAGTTTACACGCTTTACTTTTTGGTTTTGTGTGATCTCAAATGCTCTCAATCTGAAATATGTTGAATGATACGATAAAAGTGATTGTAAGAAACGTTGGTATGTAGTCGTTATAGTGCAGTTTGTAAGATGGAGGACTGCCACTCTGAAGGTCGAAGGTTCGAATCCGTGTCGGATAACCTCATTTTTGTAGACATATAAATTTCTAATCAACACCATGCCCCCTGTTGTTCGAGAGCACTTCTTGCGACGCTGAGTCGTTTTATGTTCCTGTGTTTGTGTTTGGGGGATGAAAATACTAATATAATATATTAAAATTAACTCGCGCTCGAACGCAATGGTTAACTACGCTCCTGACTTCACATGTTTTAACGATCCTTAAACTTGCAGCCTATACAGCCATGCTTAAGTGCCTGATCTGCAAATTCTTTGTTGCTCTTTAGCCGTACAGCTTAGCAAAAATAGCGAGACAAAAAATCAATTGACCAAAATCTTGCCTATGTAGCCACCACCGATAGACAACAGCAACAGGCGTCGGTAGCTCAAAAGAATAGATCTGTAGATGTGAAGAGAGGGGAATGGGTTCGAGCCCGAGTAGGGGAGGAAAAGTTTTCATAATGTACGGGGATGAAAAATGTACGCGGAGTTGGTTGTCTTTTTTCACTTCTTCATTTGTTTGCTTTTATTTTTTACTTATATCTTCGTTTCCTTCTTTCTCTTAGCCTTCATCTTTTATATCTTTCTCCATTTCTTTCTCTTCCTTTTATCTAATATATTAAATGTAAGTCGAAATTGAGCGCATTGATTAACAGCGCTCCTATCGTCATATGTTTTAACAATCCTTAAACATGCAACCTACACGACCATTCTTAAGCGCCTGATCTGCAAATGTTTTTTACTCATTAAGCATACAGCTTGGCAAAAACAATCGAGACCAAAAGGCCATTGACCAAAGTTTTGAGTATGAAGCCACTTCTTTAGACAACAGCAACAGGCGTCGGTAGTACAAGGGATTAGAAATGTGGCTGTGAAGAGAGGGTCAAGGATTCGATCCCTAGTAGGTGCGAAAAAGGATGCATAGTGTACTGGGATAAAAAATGGGGAAATGAGTTTCCCTTACCCTTCATTTTTTGCTTTTATTTGTTACTTGTTTATAGTAATTATCAGTCGCAATTGAGCACAATGGTCAACAGCACTCCTATCGCAATGTGTTTTAGGGGTCCTTAATGATGCATCCTAGCGTAATAAATGCGTTTTGAGACGCGCTTTACCATCATTTTTAAGCTCCTATTACGCACATTTTTTTCGCACTCATTAGGCATGCGGTATAGCAAAGAAGCAAGTCACAAACGCCATTGTCCAGAAATTTGCTGTAGAAAGACAAGTGCAATATGTATAGATAGCTTAGGTGGTGAGACCTATGGTTGTTGAGCGAGGGGCATGGGTTCCAGATCGAGTTGGTGCGAAACAGAAACCTTTACGAAACCTTCTTTTGAAACTTCCAATCTTGTAAATGATTTTCTTATGATTTTACGTGCCCGCTAGTAACATTGAAGTGTCTCATTTTCAGGACCCTAGTTTTCAAAAACATAACGCCCTGTTCAGAAACCGAAGCGTACTGACTATTTTGTGTCCAAGAAAAGCAATAGAAGGCCAAGAAAAGGTCGGTGAAAGGAGTAGAGCTCGGATCCTAATCCTATTGAAAATTTATTTGTAATTTTGAGGAAGCAGTTACCAAAACATAGATTTCGAGGCATCAATTACGAAAACAGACAATTACGAAAACAAGCAGCAAACACGAAAGCAGACATAAAATTTGAAATCAAAATGCAATTTTTGATGTTTGAAATGCTTTTTAAAAAATCTTTCGTTTTACGTAGCTTTTTGGTACCATAGTGTACCGAAGGCTGCCCTATTGAACCTTGTTTGGTTGCCACCAAAATATAACAAACTATAACGCTAAATATAACAGCCTTATGACGTACTAGCCTAAGTAGAGAAAAAAATGTGAGCCTAGTCTTCCAAAACTTCTATTTCTCCTATGGCGAAACACATCTCGCAACATGAAGCGTAAGAAGCCGACTTTTAAACCAACTTTTGTGTAAAATTTCAAACGGGTTCTCTAAAATAATAAGAAAAAAGATTCTTCATGCCCTTGACTCTATTTCAAACTAGGTTTCAGACAACTCTCTATGGATGTCCAAAACTTCAGATTTAAGCTACATGTCGACATTTTTTAAATATTTCAAGAATTTCTCCGTTTCTTTGCAAATATCGGAAAAATCTAATATCAATTTTAATATACACAAAACTAATATCAATTTTAAAACAAAAACACTGCAAACCGCAAATTATTTACGTTGAACGTATTATAAAAAATAATAGGATATAAAAAACATTCAGAAAGGTTTACTGAAATTGTCAAATTTTATAGAATTGATACTGTAAGTCCAAGGTGACTATTTTCGTGCCTAGCATCAAATGCTACTAGCCTCAAAATAAAATTGTTTTTCAAGATTCAGGAAAGCGTTTATTCTAGGGGAAACCGTAAATGTAATCTTCAGGCAACAAGGCAACAAAGACGGCCAAAAATTGAAATAAGTTCGTTTTTTTCCTTGAAAACCTTGAAACCGTTAACAAACAGTTACTGTTCTAAAACAAAAATTTTTTTGAAAAAGAAACAAAAACGAGAAGAAAACAAAACAAATTAAAAAAATTTTACTTACTGTTTTCAATGATTTCACGTCTCCTTTCATCAATTGCAACCAATTCCACAAAAAAGATTTTTGCTGTTTTCACAAGATAAAGTTTTCAAAAAGAGAGTCCAATTAAAGCAGAAGCGACAGTAAACTCAACACAAGTTCTAAAAAGATCCTAGCTCGTCGACAACTTTTGTAGTTTTGGAGCAATTTGGACACCAAGACAGTTAAGCAGGGATTGATGCTGCATCTCTCAAAAATTTATGTTTTATCCAATTTCAATTGAGTACGATCATTATCACGTTCTTCGAAAAAAAAAACAACAAAGAGGTCTTGTTTTGGTAAAAATACTATATTAAATGCAATCATTGACAATGGCTCGATCCAAACTACCTTTGAAACTATGTTTATTTTTTTCTTTGGATTCACTTGAGTTTAGTTTGCATCAACTATCTCGAAACAAAAATTTTCAGTTTCGTCTTAATATTGATTAGATTGCTTTGAGTGTGATTGATGCTTAAGTATTTTTAAACTCTTGGAGTCTTTGCGTTGAGATTATTAGAGTGAAAAGGCAAACATTTGAATCGGCTCGAGAAAAAAATGTTTCTTTCTTTGTAAATTTTGGGCAAGACATTTGCTCTAGAAAAAAACATTGCAGAGAAATTGTTAAATAGAAACAACGCACAAAATTACAAAAACGAACCAAAAAGACAATTTTAACCTACGTACTCCTATAATGCATTTAGGGTACTGCTAAGGTTAATTCAGGTAATGAAAACCCAGATTATGGCAGAATTCTCGAGAGAATCATTCTATTTAGAGTTAAGGAAAAAGATATTTGACCTCAGTTAAGTTGAAATAACGAGCAGTTGACAGCGTTTTTAGTGAACAGAAAATTAATTCCTTTTACCCTCGAATAGCTGTTACGGTATTTTTACGCAATTCAAGCTAGCTAACGTAGGTAAAGGCTACGCTGAAATGTCATTCAAGCGGGGAAAGTCTTTGCTAGAGTAAGAGGCTAGAGCATTTTATGGGAAGTCAAATTCGCATTCGCTTTACCGTTATCCCAAATTAGTAAAGGTGAACCTATTAGATAAAAAATAGGCTATGAAAAATATGCAGATAGGGCTACTGAAATTCTCAAATTGTATAGAATTGATACTATAGGTTCAAGGTGATTATTTTCGTGCCTAGCATCAAATGCTACTAGCCTCATAATAAAATTGTTTTTCAAGATTCAGGAAAGCGATTATTCTAGGGGAAACCGTAAATGTAATCTTCAGGCAACAAGGCAACAAAGCGGGCCAAAATTTGAAATAAGTTCATTTTCTTCCTTGAAAACCTTGAAACAGTTAACAGACAGTTAATGTTCTAAAACAAAATTTTTTTTGAAAAAGAAACGAAAACGAGAAAACAAAACAAAAAAATTTTACTTACTGTGTTCAATGATTTCACGTCTCCTTTCATCACACGCAACCAATTCCACAAAAAAGAATTTTGCTATTTTCACAAGATAAAATTTTCAAAGTGTCCAGTTAAAGCAGAAGCCGCAGTAACCTCATTCAACCCCAGTTTCAAAGAGACCCTAGCTCGTCGAAAACTTTTGCAGTTCTTGAGCAATTCGGACACCAAGACAGTTAAGCAGGGATTGAAGCTGCATCTCTCACAAACTTTTTTTTATCCAATTTCAATTGATTACGATCATTATCACATATCACGTTCTTCGAAAGAAAACAACAAAGAGGTCTTGTTTTGGTAAAAACACTATATTAAATGCAGTCATTGATCAATGACTCGATGCAAACTACCTTTGAAACTATGTTGATTTTCTTTCTTTGGATTCACTTTAGTTTAGTTTGCATCAACTATCTCGAAACAAAAATTTTCATCAGTTTCGTCTTAATATTCACCAGAATACTTTGAGTGTGATGTTGATTAAGTATTTTTAAACTCTTGGAGTCTTTGCGTTGCGATTATTAGAGTAAAAATGTAAACATCAGAATCCGCTCGAAAAAACAAGTTTCCGTTCTTTGTAAGTTTTGAACAAGAGAGTTGCTCTATAAAAACATTGAAGAGAAATGGTTCAATAGAAACAACGCACAAAATTACAAAAACGAACCAAAAAGACGATTTCACCTTACGTACTCCTATAATGCATTTTAGGTACAGCTAAGGTTCATTCAGGTAATGAAAATCCAAATTAAGGCAGAACTCTCCAGAATCTCATTTTTACTAGAGTTAAGGAAAAATTTTACTTGACCTCAGTTGTGAAATAACGAGCAGTTGACAGCGTTTTTTAGTGATCAGAAAATTAAGAAAGAAAATTACCATCGAATAACTGCTAAGGTATTTTTACGCAGTTCAAGGAAGTTAACATGGGTAAAGGTTAAGCTGAGATGTTTTTCAAGCGGGGAAAGTCTTCGCTAGTGTAAGAGGTTAGAGCATTTTATGGGAAGTTAAATTCACTTTACCGTTAGGTTTTTAGAGTAAATTTACTTATCTTGTATTTAGCTTGAGACACATTCAGTCCCTCGAGATACCCTCAATTTTGGGAGCTTGTTACAATAAACGTACCTGCTCTCCAACGAGTGTTCGGATACATATGGCTTCATGTGAATTTTGGCAGTGACTGAGAATGTTTTGCTGTTCGAGCCAGTGTCCAAGTGGAGCCCAGCAACAGTTCCATCAGTAGCCAGATTCATATCCCTCTCCTCGCGATGACCCTGGACCAAATTTCGGATTCCTTTCATAATCAAATAGAAACAGTCATGTCTGAGAAGTTGAAAGTACGTCTGAAGGTACTCGTCCAAAGATGAGTAGGGACCCTGGATTCGAACTGGTTTCAAGTTCAACAGCAGCTCGCTTTCGTTTTCTATGAACAGATGCAATTCACCCGCTGTGGGAGCCAAGCTCAGGTCCGAATTGGGATTAGTTTGCCCTGAGCTGATACCGTACAAGTGTCTGGTCTTGTATACATTTTCAAACTTGGCATTTTGGGCCATTAATTGTTCGCATTTTTCCGAGTACTCTGGCAACAACCGGTTAAGAAGACTTAAAATATTCAAAAGTCTACCAGCTGGAATCACTGAGGAGTTGTCGTAACTGCCCAGGAATCGTGACAACAGACTATCATGTGTGAAGAATTTATTGGCAGCCATAAATGACAGCAATTCTTTGGTTGTTGTGTCGCCTAAATGAGCTTCCGCAAAATCCAGCAAAACTAAAATGGCTCTGAGAATATTCTCAACTCTTACACCAGCAAATGTTGCATAACGCAGTAATGCTGTAACAATTGCTTTTGTGGGGCTATCTACTGCAAAATGCTGCGCAATTGTGCTCATGCCCTCAGATTGTTGGTCAGATTTCGTCTTAGCAAAAAATGTAACTGTTTCTAGAGCAATAAAATTGATAGACGTTGGCTTGCGACCCTTTTCATCGAAGTTGAACTTCTTAAGGAACGCTTTTGATACGGGTGGGTTGAAATTAGGATTGTTTCGGTATAACTGGACAGTTTGCGGGTCAAAAAAGGCTGTTAATACATCGCCTTCGATAAGTTGGTTACCCAAACTGAACAAATTCCTTAGCTCAAGTTTGCACAGTTTACTTTTAAAGCAACTCTGGTCGATTTTAGAAGTGTCAACAGTTACAAAGCAGTAGGACTTCCCCTTCGGAATTGACTGAACTTCGGCTTCGCAAGTTAAGTAGTTCGTCAACTTGGTGGAATCGTTCAAATTTAAGTCACTCTTGATGGAGTGGAACATTTCCTCTTCATCTCTCGACCGTCGAACTACAAATTCCTTCAGCTCAACGTTTTTTCTTTCTTCGCATACCTGAACAGAACATATAACTTCATCTGATTTGCTTAACAGCGTTCGTGATAGTCCACTAATCCATGATGCGTTGTGTTTTCGCATTTCGAATTCCAGCGTGGAGTTGATTCCCGATTCCTCAAAGATATGCAACGCTTTCTGATGTTGGTCCACAGACTTGTCAAGATGCAACGTCAGTTGTCCGGTTCCATCTTTCTTAACTCGCTCAATTCTCGCTGGGATATTTGCAACTGTCTCAAACTCAGGCTCATTTTTGTTGTTGTTTTCATCTGCTATTACCACACTCACATGTTCACTCTGATCCATCAGTTTCAGGTGTTCGAGCGCAAACATCACCTGACTTGGTTTTCCCCTTTTTCCTCCCCGCTTGCCCCCGCCAACGTGATTCCACTCACCCACCATTCTCGTCACTCAATGCCGGATTGTTCGCAGAGCCTATCAAATGTTCAGTTGTGTTAAAATGATTATCAATGATAAGTAATATATAATGTGATTAAAACAATAGTTAAAATATTGCTATCATTACGCGTTGTGCATACTGCATTTTTTCCTAGTTAATATTTTGTTCTACTGAATCTTGATATCTTTCCCAAAAAGCAATCTCAGGATAGATGCAGAGAAGTAATTGTCAATTAAAGCTTAAATTAATTAACTAAAACGAACGTTTTCGAACATTGCATTCATCGTCAGGTTTAAAAATTGAATGAAATCATTTACAAAGTATATAAATTTGTCTTTGACTATAATTCTAAGAAATGAGTTAAGATAACATCAAATTTTTGAAATTATTTACAGTTAAAATCACATTTACATTTTATTTACACTTTTTACACTAAAATCAATTCATTTTTTATTCCAGATGTTATGAAAATCCCGGGTATAATGCTTTCTATTCCTGAAAAAGGGATTTTACTTTCATTCCTATCTGTTTTTATTTTTTTACTTTTTGGGGTTGACAAAATTTCGAATTAACATGTACCAGAATATTTTTTGGATTTCAAAAGTCAAATTTTTGTATTTGAACTAGCACTTCAATGTCAATTCCCACCCCCGATACCCATCGCGCGTATTTAATTGCGGTTTCAGTTTTTTGATGTAGATCGCTTCTATCGTCATTAGTTTTTCAGCCCCGCGACATGCATCAAGAATCTCCCATTTTACGTTATGCGTTGTACCACAACATTCAACAAGGTGTTGTCCAACAGCGGAATCCTTCTTTTGATGCTCTGAAATTCTAGTGGTAACATGTCGGCTGGTTTGGCCAACATAGATGGAACTGCATCCATTACATGTAACTTTATATACCACATGGGATTTCAGATTCTTA
Organism: Convolutriloba macropyga; assembly: GCF_964194025.1. Classification (NCBI taxonomy): domain Eukaryota; kingdom Metazoa; phylum Xenacoelomorpha; order Acoela; family Convolutidae; genus Convolutriloba; species Convolutriloba macropyga. The sequence continues at coordinate 37,125,557 of NC_134475.1, forward strand.
TCAAAAGGTGATTTCAGGGTGGGCAAGCAAGATCTTAGCTTTCTTGTTGTGAAAATGATTTAAATATCACACAATTTTTTCAGTCTACTTGCAAAATTTTGCGTGATATTTCCTCTGTATTGAACAAAAAACCAAGGTTAAGGCTCCCTATTGTTAAAACTTTTAACTTTTTTATGATGTTGATCATTTTGGGGTTGTTTTGCTGTGACCTTTTCCTTCGTGAATATTTCATCCAACGTCTCATTAACAATACTGGAGGACCACTCCGTTGGGTATTGATTTTCAGTCCAGATCTCTTGATTTTTCTTAAGAGCTACATCAAAGGATTGCCAGTCACTGGTCGCATTAAAAATCCTATGCACAGTCCCTTGAATCACACATCTCTTATGTTGCAACGGTGCACAGCTACGTAAATTTAGGATTATGCCGGTATCGGTTGATTTTTGATACCAATAACAGCTTATTTTTCTATCTTCGTTTAGGTTTATGTTTAGATCTAGGAATGCCAGGTCTCCACTTCCGTTTGGTGTCTCAAAAGTGAATTGTAAGTTCTTGTGAAGAGAATTTGCATACTCAAGGTAATCTAGAGGGTTCCTCTTTACCATGCACACTATGTCATCCACATACCTCTTGAATAACTTCAATTCCAGTGTGTCCTCTTTTCTACCTTTTTCTGCACAATAGGAACAGATCCAAACAATGTCCTGCATGGTCTGATATTCTGTGTCTGTGATACTTTGGCATTTTGCATTAAACCAGTTTTTGCATGATTTGCACTCGACTCCTTTCCCTCGGAAAGTAACGCGTCCGTTACAGTCAATGCATACAACCTTTGTGTCAGGAGTTTTGATCTCCCCTCCCCTTTTTTGGTTTCTGCAAAAATTTTTCACAGGATTTCATCCACAAATTTGCCAAAATTACCGCCAGAGAAGCACCCATTGCTAAACCGTTCAATTGAGTGCACCACATTTTTTATTACACTTACAGTGAATATTCATTACGGCTAGTCTCAAAAGGCTCTTCATAGCTGACCTCGGAATCTCAGGTACCTCGTCACTGGAGTACAGTTTTTAAGCGCAATTTCAATTGCCTCCTCAACCGTTACATTGGTGTACAAGCTTTTTACATCGAGAGATCCCATTAGCTCATCTTCATCCAATTTGGTAGCCTCTAGAGCTGCTCTGGCGTCTTTCGAGTTAGTCTCAATATTTGCACCTGGTAACTTCCAAAAAAAGGGAGAGAAAAATTTATTGAGGTTCTCGTAACTGCTACCGGGTACTGACAGAACAGGTCCAAGCGGCGTACCAATTTTATGTACCTTGGCAAGTCCATAAAGCGTGGCCGGTTGCAATCCAGTTGTCCTGAGCCTGTGATAAATCTTTTCACTTATCTTTCCCTGTTTCATTAAGTGATCCAAACTGCTATTTATCAGTTTATCCGTTCTTATTGTTAGATCATCACTTTCTCCATTACGAGGCTCAAACTGACTGGAGCTCAGGATTTCATTTAGCTTATCCGAGTATGTTGTCTGTTTCATAACACTAAAACCGCAACCTTTATGAAAAGGTACAGCTAGAAGTTTTTGATCTTTCAAAAAATCATTAGCTTTTTTAACCCCTCTATCCATTGGTGTCTCACGTACATTCTTGGCGTACCATTTGGCAGACGATTCTATTTCACATAACTTTTCACCATCAGTGTTGTTCTCCCTTAACTCACGAACTAATCTGTCTACATCCGCAAGGAAGTGCACTTCATTAAATTTGTCCCTGACTGGATGCTTTGGACCTAACGATAAAACGTCCAGGACAAATTTCGGCAGTTCAACACCGTCCAGTGTAACAACACTATTATGAGATCCATTCCGCAAAGGCCTGTCTTGTCTCTCAGACAGCTTCACTAACTTGTCATTAAGTCTTTTACGAATCAATTCGGAATGATCTCTCATTTCCTTTCTAATGCTGTACACAATTGAAAGTAATAGTTCTTTTTTCACCTCTTTCCTGAGAATGCCCCTATCCTCTCCAAGTTTTTCCTCGAACAATCTACGGCCTTGTTCCGCACGACTTATTTCTTTCCTTAAGAGCTTAAGCTGAAAGCTGTGCACCGCTTGATCTGAAAAAACTTCGTTTTTGGGAATTCGGAACCTCAATAAATCCGGAATGATATTGTTATTACAGTTTTTCAAAAAATCTAATCGATATTTACAGTTTAACAGTTTATTTGAAGATTTTACATAGTTTAGGAATTGTTTTAGGGAGTTGGTGTGCCTGAGAATGTATCTGAGCCATGGTTGTGGTAGAATGTCACACATCACGCAAGCTCGCTCAAGGACAGCTGGCAATGAAGCCCTATTGTTCAGGAGCTACACTCTTGTTTTGTGACCTTTCTGACAGTCTTAGCTTTGCTCTCGCCTTCCTCTGTCGTTTTCCGAGATTCTTCCCTTTTCTTTTTTGAGCAGAGCTTTCAGTTTTCCTTGATAGCGCAGGACAATGTCCAAATGATTTGATCTCACGTACCTGTTACTGGTGGAGCACTCTGTATTCTCCCAGCTGTTTTTCCCCTTCCGTTTCGATATCAGGTGCTTTGTCACCCTCAGAACCAGTATCCCAGTGCTCAACAACTCTTTGAAAATATCAGGGGTTCCCGTGCGCTGACAGTATACCAGCGCTTTAAACTTGTTGATATTCGTGGTCAAGTAATTTGTTTGCTCTTGTACACTACTTGGTCTGTAGTTATTCGATTTGTGGCTTGAGATACTGTTGTTTATTAGATAAAGCCACACAACAATGTTGGTCCTTGTGCTCAATCTGCCCTTGACCAGAAGATTCTGTGCGTTTTTCAACCGATTCTTTGTATTGGGGTTGAAAGAAAGTCCAGGTACTTTTATTATGAAACCAATCTCAAGATAGTTGCCCAGGATGTTTACCATTTGATGAGACCAACTGAGTACAAATGTGGTCAAAGAAACAAACCTTGGGCAGCCAGAACAGGCTTAGTTTTGACGCTCAGCGGTAAAATGCCAAAAAAAATTTGCAACCACAATTAGTGCTACAACAGTTTTCGCAAGCTGATGAAATGTTTATAGAGCACGTCAAAAAATGGTGGGAAATGAAAGCCTGTGCTTCAAATTGTAAAAGATCAGATAGCTCAAAGGACGACAACGAAGCTACAAAGAACAGCAACCTTCGACGGTGAGCCTTACGAAGTTGGTATGTTATGGAACGATAATGCGAGTCATTTGCCTAATATTTTTTTCTCAGCAATGGGTCAGTTTAAATCACTAGAAAAGGGATTTGAAAAAGACCTAGAGTTGAACGACAGATACGAGGAGACAATCAAGACCGATCATGCAAAAGGATTTGTCAGAGAACTCGCACTAGTAGAAATAGAAAGTACGGCCAAGTGTCCCCAGTGGTACTTGCCACACCATCCAGCAGCAAAGCCTCACAAGCCGAAAAAAGTGAGAAGGGTTTGCAATGCTGCTGCCAAGTATACTGGAATTTCATTGAATGACAAATTAATGCCAGGTCCTGATCTTTTGAACAGCTTACTCGGAATAAAATTCAGATTTCGAGAAAGTTTCATCGCGATGACAATGGATATCGAGTTCAAGTTTCTCCAGGTGGCTGTTGCAAAAGACGAATGCAAATTCATCAAATTTCACAGGCAACCTAACCCAACTCAAACAGTTGATGTGTATGAGTATAAGAGACATGTTTTTGGGGCAAGAAGTTCTCCTACTTGTGTGAAATATGCACTACGAAAGGCAGCAGAAGATAGCAAAAATCATTACCCAAAAGCGTTAGAATTTGAACGAAGTAATTTTTAAATGGACGACTTCATTATGTCCGTGCCGTCTGAGCCAGAAGCTATAAGTGTTTTTGAGGAAATAATTAGTTGCCTCAAAGAAAAAGGATTCGAATTTAAGAAATGGATTTGTATTCCTAAGCGTATTATGAGTCAAATCCCGATAAAACTTCAATCAGACGCAATAATAAAAAACAATTGAGCTAAAACCTCTCAATTCGCCAACCTTGGTACTGAAATGGAATGTGGAGAGCGTTTCGCTGGAAATTTCCAGAGGGCAACAAAAAGAAATCCCAGCAGTTTTTGATCAACTAGGTTTGTTTGCACCTTATACAATGGGAATTAGGATTCTTCTCAAGACAGTTTGCAAGCAAGCAGGACAAGAGTGGGAAAAATTTTGCAAGACGAAGATGTTGTAGTTTTGATGCATGGGCAGAAGAACTGAACCTAGTCAAAGAGTTTTCTTTACGGCGTCAGTAATTCGCCAAGAGCTGTTCAAATTATGAATTACACGTGTTCGCTGACGCCTCGCTCGACGTAATGTGCATGGTTGCCTACCTTTGAAACCAAAATGACATCGACAATTAGTTGTCTTTTGTCATCGGAAAACGCGGCCCCGATGAAACAACTGTCTATTCCTAGACTTGAGCTTCAAGCAGCTCTGTATGCAGTGCGCTTAAGGCACCTTATCAGTTCTAACCATGACATGAGGACTGAAACTCTCTATAACTGGACAGACTCAGTAACAGTGCTTCATTGGTAACATGCAGCAAATAAGAAGCAAACAGTTTTTGTTGCAAATTGTGATGCCGAAATACTGGAAACGTCAACAATTGAGTGGAAATCCGTAAATGGAAAATTAAACCCTGCAGATAGCTGCAAACGTGGGACAACGGTCAATGGATTACTGTGCCGACTTGATTGAAGTCAGATAGCTCAGATTGGCCAGTACAACCAGAAGTTGTCGAGCCTGGAGAAAACGAAACAGAAGAAGCCTCTCTGTCGGCAGAGTCGAATCCGCACAGTAGCAGCATACTCGACTGGTCACGATACAGCAAATTCAATCAGTTAATAAATTTAATTGAAAAAAGTTTACGGTTTAGCAAACTAAGCGTTTGACTCTGTCTGATCAGCATAGGTTGGCGGAAAAAAAGTTTTTAAAATGATACAAACAGACGCTTTTCAGTCCGAACAAGCGATAAATCAAACAGTAGTGCCAAACTCCAAATTAAAAAAATCAGCGCCGTTCATAGGCAGTGAGGGTTTAATGCGAGCCAAAGGCAGGTCCAAGCAATCAGAATTACCTTTTGACCAAAAACACCCAATTAGCTTGCCGTTTAATCACATAGCAGTTCAACTGTTTGTTGAACAAGAACATAAAGCGAATAATCACGAAGGCATTGAGTACGTAAGAAGTGTGATTCAACAGAAAAACTGGGTTATTGGCCTAAAATATCTGTTACAAAGAAATAAGTTAAATTGTGATCTATGTCGAAAACGAGACATAGGAATTTTTCAACCTCAGATGGCAGATTTACCTATTGAGCGAACTTTGAGCCATATTTATCCATTTGAGAACACAGGCGTTGATTATTTTGGGCCTCTGGAAATGAAGTTACTTCGAAGGAGTCTCAAGAGATAGGTATGTTTGTTCAGCAGTTTATCTCCTAGAGCAATACATTTAGAGGTTGCTCACTCTCGATACTGAATCGTGCCTGGCAGCAATTAATAGATTCATTGCAAGACGCGGCAAGCCAAACACGCGTGATTAGAGACAATGACAGTATTTTTCTTGGGTCGGCTACAGAACTAAAGGAGCAATTAGCGTCGTGGAATAAACGAATGATTGAAGAAAAATTAGCCCTCAAAGACATAACATGGAAATTGAATCCACCTGCAGCCCCTCACTTTGGTGGTGCATGAGAATGTTCGGTTAAATGTTGCAAGCTAGCCATGTTTGCAATTCTTGAAGGCAGATCGTTAACGGACGAAATCTTGAGTACAACAATGTGTCTAGTCGAACAGACATTAAACGCCCGTCCTTTAACGCCTGTGAGTGATGATCCAAACGACTTGGAAGCACTTACTTCAAATCATTTTCTCTTGGGTCGATCAAACATTGCTATTCTTTGCTTAACATCAGCGGAATGCTACACTGATTTACGCAGAAACCTCCGAACAGCTCAAGCTTACAGTAATATGATATATGATTTGGCAACGCTGGATGAAAGAACATTTAGCTCAGAAACAAACGCGAAACAAATGGAGTAAAAATTAGCAACCAACTTTGTCAGTGGGTGAGGTATTATGGATGGTGGAGGAGGATACCAAGAAAAGTGATTACCAAATGGCGCGCGTTGTAGAAATACATCCAGGAAAAGATGACATTTTACGTTCAGTCACTGTGAAAACTGCGAAAACAACTTATAAACGGCCCGTTGTTAAATTAGCGCCAATTCTGTCGAAAGATGGTTTTTGAGCCAAGCCCTAAACAGGGACAGCCATTTTGGCGCTCATGATTAAAGGAGGAAAACCATAAGCTTGTGAGCTTTTGAAACATTAATTTTAAAAAATTTAGTTTTTGTGTTATTTTAAGTCCCCCCTGTTTATTTCTCATTCATTGCAGTTTCTTGAGTTTTGTATCGTTGTATAGCATGGAATATTGCCTCCACGCTGATTTTTCTTGTTCATCAAATTTAATATTGGTTATCGAGATAATCATATTTCTCTTTAAAAAATTTATATGACACATTTGAGATAACTTAAGTTCATAAAGTCTGTTAAGTTTATATTTCCAAATGTCAAGCAGTAAAAAAATTATCTGAAATCAACGGATGCTAATAAAGAGCAATATCAATTTATATAAAGATTCCTTATATTAAGATTCCTTATAAAGATATACTTATATGGTACCCGTATAGCCTTATAATAGCAAATATTTGTGTAAACTTGTTTAGAGCTTACTCTCAACTGTTGTAGAGAAAGGTTGCTTGAAGTTTTCAATAGATTCTACTCCAGTTTTTCCATTTCTTGAGCCTAGCATTAGCTCATAGAATTTAACACAGTTAATAAAACTTTGAAAGATTGAACCAAAAATTCTTCAGGTTAAAATTTTGTTTGCGTTCCCCATTTTTAGTTAGGAAGTTTTTTCTAACAAAACTCTGTTACGATTGATTGATAAGACCCTTACAAAGGACTGTACTTCGAGAAAATTTCAGATTTCATTTCATAGTTTGAGAAATAACAGGAAATAGTGGACGACCAGGTCCGGTTTAAAGGGTCGATAAATAATAGTTATTGATCAGCCGTTACATTAATTGTCATAATCGACCGGCATGCGGGGAAGATCGGTGGAAGGGGCCTCACTACTATCCACTAAAAACTACAATATAATGGCACATTAAAGGATTTTAATCAAATATTAAACCGAAGTTTGAATGGTTCTAATATCCTGCATTTGATGTCTGGGAGGGTACACCCCGGAGACAAGAATTTTCGAATCGTATTTCGACAACTTCACTCCGGGCATGATTCGATGAATTTAAACGTTACTGCAATAACGCTTTTAATACTAAATTCTCATTAATTTATTTTGAAATTTTTTTCGGCTATACTTTTGACGTCTTGCCGACTATTTTTGACGTTGTTTAGGACCGTTTTTTGACTGCCAAGAATTTGAATCAAAATTTCAAGCCTTGACCAAGACATGCTCAAGACTGATAGGTGGGAAAAGTGACATGATCATAGCTCTGATCATAGCTAATTGCAAGTCTAATATCAGTACTGATTCAGAGCTATCATCATGTGACTTGCCAAGTACTGATATTGACTTGCCGTTGGGTCCGGGTAGCAGATTGCTTTTAAATTGAAGCGTAAAAATGGCGCAACCGAATTATTCTACTAAATAATAAACTTACCGTTTTCAACTCTCTCTCGTTTATTCGACGACGAATGTTAAATTTTGTAACTGATTGGTTTCGATAATATGGCTTCAAATTACAATCAAAGAATATGAATTTGCTGCTTAAAAGCTTCACAAGTAGTTGTATCTATATGCAATATCATGTTATCTAAGCTTAGATTATTCGCAGTGTAGTACGTACAGCTTTACAAATCTGCCAAAAAGCTTTGCCAAAGAGCAAAAAAGAGCAACAAGCATTTGTTTTGCATATTTCTGAGAAATACTGCTTACATGTATTCTTAAATGCTTTCAAATTGAGCAGTTAGATGCGCTGTTCATTTGTAATGCGCATATATTATTCCTGCTTTTTTCTGGGGCGTCTTACAAAAATAGCACAATATGTAAAAAGATCTTTTCTGTTATTGTAAATGCCGTGTTTAATAGAAACGGCTGCAATAATGACGCGCAGTAAACTTTTGAAAATAGGGTATAAACGTTAATTAAACTTTAACAGACAAAGAATAATGCGTGTTTCAAGTTTTTATTGGAGCTTATCTTTCATAGGAATAGCTTTATGACACTGATCCTTCTTTGATACCCGCGGAAACGAAATACGTCCAATCGTCAACCGGTGCCGGAATTATTATCACTAAAGGACTTATTGTTTTTAAGGACCCAAAAGTACATATCGTTCATCTTAAGGTTGCCGTAAGGATTTAACCTTCGATCAGAAAATGGCATTTAACTTTCCGTGCAAGAAATAATTTTGGTGAGGTGGTGGAAACATGAATTGAAAATTAGAGTCTGGGGGGGGGGGGGGGGTGTGTAACCCTCCAAGACGATAATTCCATGGTCTGGATCGTACTTTTTGTCGCACAAATTCAAATCATATTTGCGTTATTTCGAATCTTAAGCTGACACTTTCGGACAGTATCGCTCTAATTCGATTGATAGATTGATAGAACCCGCAGTTTCTAACAATCGACTTAATTTTCAGGCAGTGCCCCCCCCCCTTGGTACCAACTATAGAAGTGCCCTCTTTTGGTGTGCTAGGTTACGACAATACTACTTGGATAAAAATTTGATCACCTACCCAGTGAGGCCTCTTTTAAAATGAATTATGAAAATACCCACCCACGCAATATTTGCTTATCAAAATACCCAGGTAGACCAACATCACCTATAAACCAGACTTTGGGTGGCGGTCAAGCAAGCCGATAGGTAAGCAAGCCAAATTTTGAAAATCAGGTCAATTAAGCCGAAAAATTTTGAGATTTAAGCCGAAAAATTTTGAGAAAATTAAGCCGCAAAATTACGGCCTAATTGACCTGATTCTCTCTTGGGCGCGCTTCGCGGGCGTCGCGGCTTTGCCGCGATAACCGGCCCGCGGTTTCCGGATTATATACCACAGCGGATGAGAGGCATGGCCATGGACAGCGGTCCGCTGAAGCCCGTAACCCCTAGAGGTCTGAAAATTGACGTATTTTTGTTTCTTTGGTGCATTGGAATACATTATGCTGTGTAATACTGCGCCTTGTTGATTGTAACGGTTAACAATGTATTATTTCTGATAGATTAGATAACTATTACATAACTTTCGGCTTGCTTTAATGTCGGCTTACTTTTCCTTCGGCTTGCTTTGCGTTCACCCAGACTTTGGCGCGTTCAAATTTTCGGCTCGTTCATGTGCTCGTTCAAAAATCCTTTTACTTTAAGACCGATCTTTAAAACAGTCCATGATGTGAACTTTAAAATATTTTTCTCAATTGATCAGGCTGTCGATTGAATTTGTTTTTTGCCCTCTATTTTCATGAGTTAACTCAATTATTGTACTTCTCTGATTATAGAATTATAGAAAACGTTCTTTGTATTTAGAAAACATTCAGTCTGTCTTATTACTGTTCAGTTGGGTCCAGGCAGCTCAAAGCAATAAAACAAGAAACAACAGCGTCTGTAATCTGATAAGCAAAAATAGTCCGTTATTTGAGGGATTTTGAATTGAGCAATATTGAATTTTTTTGAATCGCGGTTCAGACTCTCGCCTTTCAGACTTTCAGTCTTTTTCAGATAAAGCATTCGAAGTATAATTCTTATCTACTCTGATGAAACTGTGATTATCAATTTTGTTAAATTACAACAACTAACAGTTCCAATTTTTTGAGATTCGTAATCGTGCTGCTGATGTTACTGATGACACCAGAGAAATTCAAAAACCTTTCAGTCGACCAAGAAGATGAGTACTATTTCATCATATACAAATTATTCAGTTCTTTTGGTAACGATGATACAGTCCCGTGTTCAGGAATTTTACTTTTCAGTTGTAAGAAATCTTCCGTTTTTAATCGTTTTCATTAGACAAAAACCATCAAAGCCCTTACGTGGTAACCGTCGTTTTGTTCGTTATTTTTTGTCATTTTTATGTAGGAAATGATCGTTTTTTCAAAAAACGACTAAAAAATGTACTCACAGCGTGGATTCGAACCATTGAACTCCCGATACATTACCTGATGCTTTGACCACTGCTCTATCAGGTCGTAATACAATTATGCCAAAACGATCTAATAGAGAAAAACTAGTCCAAGAGCAATTAAACGACGAAAAAACGATCAAAAAACGACGATTTCTTTTGAAAAAAAAACGACGTAAGAAACGACAAAAAAACGACAAAAAACAATTAAAAACGATTTCATTTGACAAAACGACGCACGAAACGACAGAAGAACGACGAAGAAACAATCATTTCTTACACTTAAAAGACGACTTAAACGACGGATAGAAATGAAAACGAAGAAAACGACGAAAACTACAATTTATTACACAATATTGTCGCTTTTTCGTCGTTGTCTTCAACACGGGGCAACAGGGAGGGGGAATTCAGGGTAGCGCCAAGCTGGCCTATAGGATCCTGTCACAATCCAACCAAAAAACGTTCCTGACGGTACTAACAACTTAATTGTTCGCCCGGATATCAATATCAGGACTCCCAAATGACATCATGATTCACTCATGCAGATTCGCCATTACTGGCGATAAAATGGAAGCGATCAGAAAATACAAGGAGGTACACTTGCGACCAGTAACCTTACAAGAAGGCATCATTTCACTAACAAGGGAGCTTTATAAACCTAACAAGTGATCAGCTTGTACGAACCAAAAATCAGGTGGAACGCTACTCATTGTGAGAAAAAGTTAAATATGAAACTCTGGAGAAGATCTTAATTATCTTAGGCCGTCTCATTTGAAAAAAATGTGTCGAGTTCAATTCTACAGCTAAGTAGCAACAACGATTTATTATTGGTCCAGCCTACAAATAACCATAATAGTACCAAAACTTGTTCATTAGTGATCTACTTAAAAGAATTGACCGCGTATCCTGCGTTGGCGTGAAGTAATTCTTTTAGGTGATATCATTTGCAGAATAAAAAGGGAACAAAAAGCTGTAGGGATTGTTCCGTACGCATTAGATATTAGTAACAAAAAAATCAACTAGAAAACTAACAATGTATTATTTCTGATAGATTTGATAATTATTACATAACTTTCGGCATGCTTTTATGTCGGCTTACTTTTCCTTCGGCTTGCTTTGCGTTCACCCAGACTTTGGCGCGTTCAAATTTTCGGCTCGTTTATGTGCTCGATCAAAAATCCTTTTACTTTAAGACCGATCTTTAAAACAGTCCATGATGTGAACTTTAAAATATTTTTCTCAATTGATCAGGCTGTCGATTGAACTTGTTTTTGCCCTCTATTTTCATGAGTTAACTCAATTTTTGTACTTCTCTGATTATAGAATTATAGAAAACGTTCTTTGTATTTAGAAAACATTCAGTCTGTCTTATTACTGTTCAGTTGGGTCCAGGCAGCTCAAAGCAATAAAACAAGAAACAACAGCGTCTGTAATCTGATAAGCAAAAATAGTCCGTTATTTGAGGGATTATGAATTGAGCAATATTGAATTTTTTTGAATCGCGGTTCAGAATCTCGCCTTTCAGACTTTCAGTCTTTTTCAGATAAAGCAATCGAAGTATAATTCTTATCTACTCTGATGAAACTGTGATTATCAATTTTGTTAAATTACAACAACTAACAGTTCCAATTTTTTGAGATTCGTAATCGTGCTGCTGATGTTACTGATGACACCAGAGAAATTCAAAAACCTTTCAGTCGACCAAGAAGATCAGTACTATTTCATCATATACAAATTATTCAGTTCATTTGGTAACGATGATACAGTCCCGTGTTGAGGAATTTTACTTTTCAGTTGTAAGAAATCGTCCGTTTTTAATCGTTTTCATTAGACAAAAACCATCAAAGCCCTTACGTGGTAACCGTCGTTTTGTTCGTTATTTTTTGTCATTTTTATGTAGGAAATGATCGTTTTTTCAAAAAACGACTAAAAAATGTACTCACAGCGTGGATTCGAACCATTGAACTCCCGATACATTACCTGATGCTTTGACCACTGCTCTATCAGGTCGTAATACAATTATGCCAAAACGATCTAATAGAGAAAAACTAGTCCAAGAGCAATTAAACGACGAAAAAACGATCAAAAAACGACGATTTCTTTTGAAAAAAAAACAACGTAAGAAACGACAAAAAAACGACGAAAAAACTATTAAAAAACGATTTCATTTGACAAAAACGACGCAAGAAACGACAACAGAACGACGAAGAAACGATCATTTCATACACTTATAAGACGACTTAAACGACGGAAAGAAATGAAAACGACGAAAACTACAATTTCTTACAAAATATTGTCGCTTTTTCGTCGTTGTCCTCAACACGGGGCAACAGGGAGGGGGAATTCAGGGTAGCGCCAAGCTGGCCTATGGGATCCTGTCACAATCCAACCAAAAAACGTTCCTCACGGTACTAACAACTTAATTGTTCGCCCGGATATCAATATCAGGACTCCCAAATGACATCATGATTCACTCATGCAGATTCGCCATTATTGGCGATAAAATGGTAGCGATCAGAAAATACAAGGAGGTACATTTGCGACCAGTAACCTTACAAGAAGGCATCAATTCACTAACAAGGGAGCTTTATAAACCTAACAAGTGATCAGCTTGTACGAATCAAAAATCAGGAGGTGGAACGCTACTCATTGTGAGAAAAAGTTAAATATGAAACTCTGGAGAAGATTTTAATTATCTTAGGCCGTCTCATTTGAAAAAAATGTGTCGAGTTCAATTCTACAGCTAAGTAGCAACAACGATTTAGTATTGGTCCAGCCTACAAATAACCATAATAGTACCAAAACTTGTTCATTAGTGATCCACTTAAAAGAATTGACCGCGTATCATGCGATGGCGTGAAGTAATTCTTTTAGGTGATATCATTTCCACAATAAAAAGGGAACAAAAAGCTGCAGTGATTGTTCCGTACGCATTAGATATTAGTAACCAAAAATCAACTGGACACAGTAACGACGGTAGTACAGTTCTTGGCTACTGCAGAACAAAAAAAAACGTTCGTTTCCAAGAAAAGCCCTTGTTTTGGAAACACTGTTTGCTCTCAGATCATTACACAGTTCTTTTTGTATCTAATCTCACTTGTTGCGAAGAGTAAGTATGTAGGAGTAATAATTTTCGGTAAATCAAAATACAGTGTAAAACAATTGCAGCAGGCTCCATGGCATCCAGTTAAAAGAGAAACTAACCGAACCCGCTTGTTTTATTTTTGCCCAAGCAGTTTTCAAAATGTCCTACAAAACTGCTCACCTTTGACTGAAAGTCTGCAAAATTCAGAGTCGAGAAAAACGCAGGGAAAAATTGTGAAAAAAGGAAAAATTTGAACTATTAAAATGTGATCTCTGCCTAAAAAATATTTGCACAGTCAAGGTAGGTCCACCATCAATAAATATTGTTAGCAGGATTACGAACACTGTAGCGCAACAACCCCGATGAGGCGGGACGGGTTTTGGCACGTTAGAGATTGAAGCTGTTAAAGCTCAAAAGATATTTGAGAGAATAAGAATTTATTTTAGGAGATTCAAAAGAGATGAAAATTGTAAAGATTTTAGCAAAAATCAGCGGTATATATATTCTAAAAGATAAATATAATCTTTACAGTGTACATTTGTTAAAAGGTTAACGTATCAAAAATCAGGCGATTTTGGGGCGTATGAGTGGGCGTCATTTCATTATTACATACAAAATTTACTTCACTTGAGATGGTTCACAAAGTGGCATTTCCTATTCAGTATTAGTAGATAAATATCAATATTTGACAAACATACAGATCTCAACTGATTTACATTCATTTTCTAAATTGTGAGCTACAGTTGTCGTTATAAATCTGGTAAGTTTGTTTTCTTTCTGAGTTTATCAACATAAGTTAAGTTTCTAAGCTCTAAGATACTTTCTAAGTTCTTTTCTGTGCTCCAATACCCCCCACTCAGATTGTTGCCGCTAGGTAAGAATCTGGACTCGCCCAATAATTGTTCTCGATGTTGTTCTACTTTCTGCTGTGGCAAAGATTTTGTCAGAAGATCTGCTGCCATTTCATCTGTTGGCGTGTAGATTAATTTGATTGAGTTGTCATCAACTCGTTCTCGGATGAAATGATAATTCGTGTCGATGTGTTTAGATCGTTTGTGAAGCACCGGGTTAGTTGCAAGCTTTATGCAACTCTGGTTGTCCTCTCCAATGGTTGTGGGCTCAAACTGTTCGTACCCCAGTTCTCTAAGAAGACCACGCAAGAAGATGGCTTCTTGCACCGCGGCAGCTAAACCCTGGTATTCTGCCTCACAAAATGAGAGTGATACTGTCGGTTGCTTCTCTATTTGCCAACTGACAGATCTCCCACTGTCTCCCAGCTTGAAATAGTATCCTGTGGTTGATCGTCTATCATTTACATCTCCACTCCAGTCTGCATCTGTTTCGCCAACTAGAGTGCTGTTGCTGGTTGATGGGAAAAAGAGTCTAAGAGATTTAGTATGTTGTAGGTATCTCAACACACGCTTGCCAGCATTGAAATGCTCAACAGTTGGGTCATTCATGAAGCGTGATAAAACATTTGTGATCCACATGGTATCTGGTCTAGTTTGCTTAGCTAGGTAAAGTAATGAACCTACTAGACTTCTAAACTCATGTGAATCTACTCTTACTGAATCTTCCTGAGCTACTTCAGTTTTAGGTTATTTTCTGCTGGAGTTTTGCTTGGTTTGCAGTCTTGCATATTGAACTGTTCTAAAATGTTTTGAGTGTACTTTTCTTGATCTAAAGTTATTCCTTTATCTGTTTTCAGAATTCGCATTCCGAGAAACCATTCAAAATCTCCTCTGTCGTCCATTTTAAACTTTGATTCTAGTGAATTTTTCAATTTGTTGATCTCGGTTTGACTATTTCCTGCTATGACTAAGTCATCAACCCAGGTTAGAACATAAAGTTTGTCATTTTCTTTGTTTTTTAGAAAAAGACAGTAATCGTGTTTACTTCTCTCAAAACTTTGCTGAATTAGAAAATTTGAAAGCTCCTGATACCAATTTTTGGCTGCTTGCTTCAGTCCATATATTGATTTTTTAAGCTTACAAACTAATTTGTTGCCATTGCTGTCTAACTTTTCAAAATATTTTGGTTGCTCTAGATAGACTTCTTTGTCTATTTTAGGATGCAAATAAGCTGCTTTTACATCCATTTGTTTTAAAAAGAAGTTTTCAGTAGCTGGTAAAGCTAGTAGAATTTTAAAGGTTTCAGGTTTGCTTGTGGGAGCAAAAGTATCGGAATATTCAATTCGTTCAATTTGTTTAAAACCTTTTGCTACATAACGAGCTTTAAATTTATCGATATTTCCGTTTGAATCGTGTTCAATTTTGTACACCCATCGGCCAGGAATAATATTTTGTCCTTTTTCTTTTGGAACTAAGTTCCAAGTTTGGGTTTCATTTAAACTTTCTATCTCTGTTTTCATTGCTTCAAGCCATTTGTCTTTTTGTTCCGAATTAATGGCGTTTTCGAAATTTTCAGGCTCGATGAAATTTTTTGTCAATATGCTTTGAACAGCATGAGAATAGCTTTTACCAAAACGTTCCGGAGGCGCTCTAGACCTATCACTTCGCTTAAGTTCTCTATCTTGAGCTGCTTCCTTTCTCATTCTTTTCCTTTCATCGTACTCTGACCAAAGTTGGAAGGTCTTTTGGTCTCCTGAAGGAATTGCTATTTGACCTAGCTTACCTATCATTTGCAGTCTTGAGGGTGGTTTTACTTTTTTCTGTTGCAGTTTTTTGGCAGGTACTGAAATTTTTGAAGGCTTTCTTTCTATGTTTTCACTGCGACATTTGGATTAAACTTTACATTAATTTTGGATTTTTGTTTGACAATAGGACTTGGTTTTTCTTCTTTAATTTCTTGATCAACTTCAGTTTCTGTATTGTTTTCATTTTCTTGAACGCTCTCTGTCTCAGTTAATTCAACCTCTGAACTTAACTCACTTGAGTTGCTTGTATCCTGAAGTTCTTCTCTTACTTTTTCTAAGTCTAGATATAGAAAGCTGTCTTCTATATATTCGGTTTCATTTTGAAAACCTGGTAGATTGTTTTCATTGAACCTAACGTTTCTAGAAGTGGAAATTTGCCTAGTTTTTATGTTTTGCAACAAATAAGCTGTTGTGTTATCAGAGTAACCAATGAACAGGCACTTTGTTGCTTTCGGATCAAACTTTGATTTCTTAATGGCATCACGATTTTTTGAATAGGCTACACAACCAAATACTTTTAGATGGTCGCTTCTCGGTTTTTTGCCAAAAAACTTTCAAAGGCTGATTTTGTATCTTTGTCTTTGACAACTAAATTTCTAGCATAACGTTCTGTATCTACTGCTCGAACCCAATAGTTTTTTGGCAATTTTGAATCTATTAGAAGGCATCTTGCAGCCTCTACTACTGTTCTATTAAAACGTTCTGCAACACTTTTTTGCTCGGGTGTTTCAGGAACTGTGAACTCACGAGCTTTTTCTTTGCTTATGCAAAAATATTTAAAGGCTTTGTTTTTGTATTCTGTTCCATTATCGGTTCTCAAAGTTTTTGGTCGGCTATATTGTGCAACATACTCTTTGAAAGTTTGCAATGCCTGCGTTTTGTATTTCATAAATTTTACTACTGCGTAGCCACTGAATTCGTCTAAGAAACTAATTGCATATCGGTTGCCACCTATACTTGATGGACTAACTTATCCAATAACGTCAGAGTAAACTCTTTCTAGTTTTTGAGTTGCTTTGTTGTCGCTCACTTTTGGAACAGGCTTTTTCGAAATTTTCCCAAAGCACAAGTTTAACAAAAATCTGAAGCTTGGGAAGCTTCGTCTGTTGTATTTGCTACATCTCTAAAGTTCAAATGTCCAAGTCTTTTGTGCCAAAGTTTTGCTTGACACGTGCCCCCACTTAAATTTGAAAAGTGGTGCTTTTTTCTTTTCTGTATGGTAAGAAGAACAATTTGCCTCTTCTTATCAGTCTGAAGCTTTCTTTGCTTCTGAGTTTTAGAACTGACTTAGCTTTTGTGTGAAATAATTTGTGTTGCTTTTGAACTAAACTTGAAACCAAAATTAAGTTTATTTTGTACTCTGGTACATGCAGAATTTTTTCAAAAGTCAACTTATGTAGCACACCTTTAGTGTCTCGTGCTTCTACATCTACATCTCCTATTCCTTCAACTTTTGTTTTCCCTCCATCTGGATTGTTAACTGTGGTTTCCAGTTTTTGGTAATTTTTAAATCAAGTTTTATCTATCATCATGTGATCAGTACTGCCTGAATCTACTACTAAATCAGTTTTTGAAACTTCAAATGAGCTGTCAGCACTTAAACTAGATGCTAAGCCTTTATGAGGACTTTTTTGTTGATGTTTACATGCACTTGCTAGGTGGCCTTTAGCCTTGCATATACTACATACAGCGTTGTCTTTTTTGTAACAACTAGCTGCTAAATGTCCGGGTTTGTTACATACAAAACACAATCTAGGGCCTTTGGAACTACTAGGCTTAGAAAAAGTCTTCCTAGGATTTGATTTGAATGAAGAGTGTATACCAATTTGATGAGAAGCATTCTTTGCTGACATGGCAACGTGCTGATCCTCCTCCACATCATCTCTCTGTCTGCGGCTCTTCTCAAAGTTGGTGAGACGCTTCCTCAGTTCCACAAAGTTCTCTGCAGGATTGAAGCTCTCCTGCACCACAAAATGCTCGTATCGTTGTGGAAGTCCGTTCAATACCATTGCATTAAACAGCGTCTCAGAAAGCTCCTTACCAGTATGATGAAATCGGGTGACCAGTTCTCAATTAATTTTAGGAGATTCAAAAGAGAAGAAAATTGTAAAGATTTTAGCAAAAATCAGCGGTATATATATTCTAAAAGATAAATATAATATTTACAGTGTTCATTTGTTAAAAGGTTAACGTATCAAAAATCAGGCGATTTTGGGGCGTATGAGTGGGCGTCATTTCATTATTACATACAAAATTTACTTCACTTGAGATTGTTCAGAAAGTTGAATTTTCTATTCAATATTAGTAGATAAATATCACTATTTGACAAACATACAGATCTCAACTGATTTACATTCATTTTCTAAATTGTGAGCTACAGTTGTCGTTATAAATCTGGTAAGTTTGTTTTCTTTCTGAGTTTATCAACATATTTTAAGTTTCTAAGCTCTAAGATACTTTCTAAGTTCTTTTCTGTGCTCCAATAAATATAAACAGGCTAGAAACGAAAACAAAAATGCTCGCAAAACCAAGTACGCATATCAACAGAAGCAAGACTACTAGGCCCCAGAACCACTAAAAAAGATGAGGCCCCATCAACAATTTTCGCAATTCTTTTCAAAAACAAATCTATATACCAGAATTGAAAAGCAGTTTTGGGACAAAAATTTTCGATAAACTTACTAAAGATCTTCTCAATTATAGGTTTACAACTTTGAGGATCTATAAAGGATCTAAATAGGGAAAAGTTTCTTTTATTGACTCGAAAAGAAGTAAATGAGTTGATGAGAAAAAATTAAAGCAAACAAACCCTTGGGACCATCTCGCATTCCAACGCAAGCTCTCAAAGACTCTAGTGTAACTATTTCGGGTCATTTAACGTTTACAGCCTGTCCCCGAAATTGTTTCCAAATTCTTTGACAAAATGCAAACGTGATTCTTTATTTGAAACAATAGAATGTTTGAGATCCATCAATGCTTGAGACCAATTTCAGTAAATCTTGCTCTGGCTGAATACCTTGAAAATGTCATAGCGCAGCAATTAAACGAGTTCTTATTTGAAAACAAAAATTAATAAAATATTCAATTTGCTTTTCAAACTCATTTCTCAACTTCGGACAAGCTTCTCTACACTAATTAAACTTATTTGCACTGGAATAGACAAAGACAAAAATATCGCAAATTCGATCACCCGAAAAATTGAAAAATTTACTAAAATTGGGAACGGTAAGAGGGCAACATATCTAATTGAATCATTTCTTGGCGAAAAGAAACAAACACTAATACTGGACAATATGAAATCCGATTGTCTTCGTACTTAGCAGGGAAGACCACAAGAAACTCTCGGGCCTCTACTTTTCAAGATTTACATTATCTTTACTAAATAATATCTCAAAATACATCGATGATCAATGTACAATGACATAGTACGCAGATTACACGACCTTATTATGCTCCAAATCTGTTTCTCAAGCACCTAAATTGATACTTGAATCAAATCCTAAAACCGTCGTTTTTTGTTTCGTTCAAAAGCACTAATTTTTAGTTTCAAGAAATCAAATTTGCACTATTCAGTGGAACAAACGTCAACTCTGCTAGCGAAAACAAATTAACAGATATGGGAAGAGAGTGAACTCAAGAAAGCAAAATTATTTTCATAGCATAGACTGAAATAAGTGAAAAGTTCAATAAACGGTAAAGTTCGAACTTAAAAACGAATTCCCCTGTGAATTGATCTGCAAACAAAATGGCAAGAAGTAAGTTAAGTGACGCCTGAAAACCTCGCTGCACCCCTAATTTCATCTGTACCGACGCCAGACAGCTCAGGCGCTTAAAATAATGATCTTCTCGCCCCTTGCAGTTAAAACAGAATTTCAACAGCTCTGTTTCAAGTATCAGCACAAAACGCAAATACTCGAAAATCAAACAGATGACTTATACATGGAGCCCTTGTGTGCAAATTTTCGCTTTTTTTGCAAGGCCGCTGTTCTTTGCTTTTCTGATGTTTCTCCCAATTAACGACAATGTTTCCGAAATATTGTTTCTATTTGGAGGCAGAAGATAAATTGGTTTGGTATTATTTTAAACAAAATTACAGACATAGAACTTTTGCGTTGGTTGACAAAATCTTATTTAAAAAGGAAAACGGAGCTACAAGAATTGAACTAAGTTTGTTTGTTGCTGATTTATGGGCTGAATCAAATCTCAAGATGAAACAATTCAACAACCACTTTGAAGGTACATTGTGTAATCATCAAAGTGAGCATATTGGTGTAAACAATCAATATTCTGAAGCTGAAGGACTTTTTTGCGGTCCATTGAGTCCCATTTGGTAATTATGTTAGAGCTGGAACACTGCAGCAATGAAATGAAATGAGCTTGGATGAAAAGTTAATAGCAAGAAAGGGACACAAGGCGTTATAGGAAAAGTGTTATTCTATCTGTCACCTGTAATGGGCCATTGGCGTCACTAGTGGAGTCAATGTTGACATCCAACAAAAGATTTGAAGACTTTATTTATTTAAATAAAATAAAGACTGAAATACTCAACCCTGATTGGTTAAAAAAGGGAAAATACCTTTCCTAAAATGTTTATCTGTTTCCCCTTTATAACTGTTCAGTCAACCCGTTAGTGGGTACTAGTCACAGACCTGATATAATAATAAAGTATATTTCTCTCTCTCTCTCTACTCCGCTCTTGTTTAGTATTGAGATATACGTTAGACTTTAGCATTGGGGCCCGTGCACTGTCTACTGAAGCTCAGATAGAAGAGTAACAGACTAGAGATCTAGAATTTTAGTTGGTCAGGTAAGCCTTAAGAGTAACCTATATTCTTGAGACAACCATAAGACAGTTCCAGAAGTAGCCTACTAAAAGGTAAGCTCAGAACACGTCTTATCTGGTGCGACCAGTTCCGAACTAAACCAAAGAAATTAACAAATTTCAAATCGCCATAACGGAATTAAATTAACAATATTATCTCGTAAACAGTAAACACAAAAGATGGATACCAACCATCAACCACAGTCGATAACAAACCATTTTTTAATACCATTTACAATTGCTAGCGATTGCCCGCAAGAAAACCGCGAAAATATTTACAGAATAATAATAAATTTGAAGAATAACCTCTTCAAAGAAACAAAACATATACAACAAATTAACATCCATAGGAATCACTTAGCACACTATTTACCAGTTATACTACAGGATAGAGATCAACTAAATAAACATTATACATTTATCTTAACAGACGAAAAAGGAAATAGAAAAACATTCTATAATTTCCAAAATGAAACAACACTAACCAATATGTTCAAAACATTCTTAAAAAGAAATGAAGATTCACAAGACAGTACAAAAGTAACAGCAATGACATCTACAACGTACGAAATACTACGAAATACAAGCGTATACTTAAAAGATAAAAAAAACCAATACAATCAGTAAACGACAGACTAAGAAATGACATAATGAACTATAACAATTGGTTAACAAAAATTATGGAACTAAAACAAGAACTGAAAACAGCAACATCAGACATAGTAAAAATTATCTCAGAGTTCACATTCCTATTCTGGTTAGTTAATTCTGAACACATTAATGAAAAACGAATACAGTTTGGAGAAATATTTCACGAACAAATCGAAAACTTAAGTGACGAACTTAAAAACATCTCGAACAGTGAATACTATTCGCAACATTTTGAAAGCACACTAATAGTATGTTCAGATAGCATCAACTTCATAGAAGGATTAGAGAGCTATGTAAAAACTGACGACCAAGGACAAGCAGGTTCTTCATCATTTAACTTGTCAAGAAGTTTAACATCAACGTCAACGCCAAAAGATGTTCAAATGAATACAAATTTACAAACAAAACAAAAATCAACAATAAAACCAAATAAACAATTAACATCAGATTTATTTGGAAATCAACAAAATTTAGCAGATGACATAGATATATCTGTTTCAGAAGACAGAGATGGAAGAATCCGAAACTTGCTACCACCTTCAGTAAATCCAAAAGATAGACGAAAATATCAGAACCCAACACAATATAATTATAATAGAAATAACACATATATTGGTTCAATGAACGACAATCGTGAACACAATGAACTATTCTGGGAACAACAAATGTACAGTTATCAAGATCTCAAAGAGGAAATAACAGAAAAAGTAACCAATCATACGAATAAACTTATTGATAATATAGAAAACAAATTTAGACAAATTAACGAGGACATAGAAAGAAAACAAGAAGAAACAATCAAAATTGTATTCGACAAACTTAAAAGAACATTAGATAACATAAATAGACAAAACAATCTAGGATCAGAAATCGGAAACTCAAACAATGACAGAAATTCAAATAATAATAACATACAAAATACTAATATTCCAAACAATAGACAACAAGAAAATCGTACTAGAAGATCCAATTCAATCACAACAGAAGAAAGAGAAACAACAGTAACAGAACCTCTTTTACCATTTTATAAACAATTAACATCAATGAGTATACACGAAGAGCCACAAATAGAACAAAATATTAGTAGTGGTTCAGTACCAACAACAATACGACCATTTGACGGTACAGATCCAGCATATACTGTTGAAGAATATTTAAACAGTATAGTTGCAGCAATGATATTTAGTAGCGGCATAGAACCAGTAAACAAACCAGGACATCATCAATGGAAAGTGAAAAGAGCAGATTTAATATTACATACACTACAAGGACCAGCTCAAAAGTGGTATTCCACTCTTCCAAGTAAAACCAAATTGGATTGGGAAACATTCTGTAAAGAATTCTCAGACATGTTTGATTCAGAGAAAACAAAACAACAAGCAAAAATAGTGTTACAACAACTACAAAAACACACAAATGAATAATTACGATCACTTGCACTGAGAATAGAAACACTTGTAAAAACAGCATATTCATTATATACAGAAGATTATAGAAATAGCGTAATGAATCAAACATTCATTAGATGTTTAGATAACGAATTAAAAACAGCAGCCTTGAAAAAACATGCCAATCATAAACAAACGCCAAGAGAACCAGAAATGCCATTCAAAACATTAGTTGACAAAATAGATCAAATGGACTTAACAAGAACAATAACAAACAATCACAAAAGACTATATGAAGTCAACCAAACCACAACTAACATTAATGAAGATCTCAAACAAATGAAGGTGGCTTGTAACTAACAACATCAACGATCTTAACCAAAATGATTTAGAACAATTTGAAGGAACAATCGGTAACGTTCTAAACGGAATTAATAACACATACGATAGAAAAAACTTTAAAGGAAGACCAAAGTTTGCACTCTTTTGCAGCTACTGCTGTTCACACGGTCACACAAAAGGAAGATGCTTTAAACGACCACTAAGAGAAAGCATAGCACGACCAAAAGAAGGATCATTTTATAGTCATATGAGAAATAATCAAAATCTACCAAACAGAAGAATTGACTCGAATAACATCAACGGACGACAATTACCATCAACATCACCAGTATACCACAATTTCCGAAGCAGAACACCATACAGATCGCAATCAAGAAACTATTCCAATAAGAACTCATATAGCAGAGACAATCGAAACTACCAAGGACATCGCAATTCAAATAATAATTATAACAATAGAAGCGGAAGTTATAATAGAAACAATTACAACAGCAGCAGAACTAACAGTTATAACAGAAACAATAATCATAACAAATACAACACTAGTAGATCAAGCTCATGATACACAAACCGCAGTCACTCAATACAGCATTCATCGTACAACAGAAATAAAAATAACAATTAAAATAACAATAATAGACAAAGAAATTATAGTATACTTGGAACACCATTCTTTAAAGAATACATAGAAACAATAAACGTAAATACGAACAAACTAACAATAAATAGAAACAAAATTATAGATAATGACATTATCTCCTTCATGAACAGTACAAAGGGATATCCGTACTACTCCCGATTATACCCAATTTTTAACAAAGAACCAATATACTTGGAACGCGACCAATATAAATGCATAACTTTTCCTATACCAATATTTAAACAGATGGAAAAATCAAGTGGAAAAACAATATACAAATCAATGTACTATTTCGAACCGATAAACAAATATCAAAATTTATCATTTACAGACATAAAACATTTGTCAATAGAAAAAGAACATTTTATAGACATATTCTTAATAAATATAAACCAACATAAAGTGACAATTAATGTAAGTCTAATTGGTTTTATGTATCAAAACATTACATTCAAACAACCTAAAGAAGAACTGCACCAAACAAAATCAATAGACTTATTTTCAGCAATATATCACCTATTATATGAAAATGAAAACGACATTAACGAAATACTAAATATACAAGAAAACGAGACAATTGAACAAGTAGCAACATTTGAATGAAAACCAAACTTTAAATGCAAATTTGATATTAACAAATATACAACATCAGAAAAGGAATTCATATAGATGTTTGATTTTCAACAATCGCACCTAACACAAAAGAAATTTGAAAAAATAATAACAATAATATTAGAATACAAACAAGTTTATGCAACAACAAAATTTGACGTCGGAAAAACAAAAATGAAATTGAATTTTCCTATGAAAAAAGATGCAATTTTCAAAAAACAGAGAATAAGTAAAGTACCAATACACCTAAGAGAAAGAATCCAAAAACTATTAGATGTATTGAAGAAATACGACATAAAAGCACCTGTAAACAAAGAACAATTATCTACAGGAAACAAATTTACAAAACCAGTAATTATTCTACGGAATCATTAAAAATAGTATTAGACGCACGATACTTGGATAGCATGATTGACGAAACTAAGTGCAACTGGCCATTCGTTCCAGTTGATGTAGCCCTAACACGAATAAATGGAACAATATTTACGACAGCTGATCTCAATAGTGCATATAGCCAAATATCTTTAGACGAACAATCAATGAGATACACTCATTTTACGATTGGAAACGAACAATACTGTTTCAAACAACTGTTTTACGAAATCTCCATTGGACCCGCAGCATTTGCATCCATTTTAACACAATTTCTCTATCCCTTAATCAGGAAAGGGACGGTAATCACATATGTCGACGACATTTTCATTCAAACCATTTCATATCCACAAATGTATGAAACCTTAATAGAATATCATAGAATATTATTGAAAGAAAACCTTAAAGCAGCACCTGATAAAATATACTTCATGTTGAAAAAAGTTAAATTTCTCGGACACATCATTGAAGACAAAAATGTAAAACCATTAACTTCAAGAACTGATGGTTTCCAAAAACTGGAACCACCAACAAGCATGAAAGCATTACAAAGATACCTCGGAACTATAAATTTCCTTGCAAAATAAGTTTATGGTATGCAACCAATATTACAACCATTATATAACCTCTTACACAAAGAAAACGATTTCAAGTGGACAAAAGAACATCAACAAATTTTTGAACAAATGAAAAGAACAATAACACACAAATTAGAACTAACAATGCCAGATACTACAAAACCATTCTACATTATCACAGATGCATCAAACACAGGCATCGGAGCAGCACTATTACAACAACATCCAACTGAAAGAAAAATGAAATTAGTACCAGCAAATTCCAGACTATTCACGCCTATCGAAATACGACTGTCAACATTAATCAGAGAATGCTCAGCGATAATTTTCGCTCTAACAGAGTATGAATTTTTACTAACCGGTTCAAACCACCCAATAGTATTATTCACAGATCATAAACCAATCATCTATCTATTTACTCAAAAGAACAAACCAAATCATAGAGTTTATAGATTCCAATTAATATTAATGAAATTCTCAAATTTACACATAATTTGGACAGAAGGAAAAATTAGACAGAAGAACAAAACCTAGCCCTTCCTGACCTCCTAAGCAGAACAATAGACGAAGAACATTTTACAAAAACACGAGATATAACAGTAGAAATACCAGAAAACATAAAACTTTTCCTCGCAAAAACACCATTTACAAACAACCTCGAATTCAAATACAGCATAGGTAACAATACCAATGACGAAAATACTGAAAAAACACATTACCTAGTACTAGCTAACATACATAATAACTACTTCGAAATAAATATCGACAAAAATGAATATCACCCAAGAAACAAAAACGAATCTGATTCCAAAATATAAACGAAAAACAAAAAATTGGCAATCACCGATTGTAGAAAAAGACAACCTAATCATTGAGAAAAATTGAAAAGGACCGTATACAACACATCATGATGATGATTACCTCAGACAGATAAATAACATAAAAACACAACAAAAAACAAATTACGAAAATGTAAAAATCTCAGACAATTTTTATGACGAAAAAACAAAAATAACCGAAAACTTAATCAAAGAAACACAAATCTTAGATCCTGTACTTCACAAAGTGAAAATGTGGAAAAAACATAACAATAGACCACACTCAGTAACAATGGAAATACGTGGAAACAAAGGATTTTTGGCCTACTTTCGCAAATTCAAATCCATTATAATTGATGAAAACTCCGGTATCATAAAAAAGGAAAAAAACATTCACAAAAAATCAATACAAAGAATCTGTCTACCATTAACGGTATTACTATGCACCTTTTATAATAACCACTGCATTGACCTAGTAGGTCACATAGGCCTTGAAAAAACAAAAAGAAATATAATGGACAAATATTAATTTCCAAATCTTACAATTTGGATAAAAATACTGATAGCAGATTGCAAACAGTGCCAAACAAACAAAGTTTTTGCTAACACAAACACAAAAAGTAAGCAAGAACAGCTTGCAACAACAAAAACATGTTTCAACGAAATGATAATGGTTGACACAAAAGGACCTATTCACTCAATATCTGAAAGAAACAATTACATCTTTGTCATAGTGAACGCATTTTCACACTACGTAAAGATAATGTGTGCACCGAAAAATAATGCATATTATGCCTTTACAGCACTATTCGAACATTGGTTCATGAAATTCGGACTACCCGAAGAAATTAGATCAGATAACGGATCGGAATACATCAACACTGAGTTAACACATTTAAGTAACTACTTTGAAATCAAATTTAAACCAAGTACAACATATGCAACCTGGACGAACGGTCTAGTAGAAGGAACCAACAGAATAATAGGACATTTCATCCGAACACTACTAGACAAAAAGTATCACAATTGGTCACGGAAAGCAAAATTCTTCCCGTATGCATACAATACTCAATATCAAACACGACTAGGCATGTCGCCATATGAAGTTGTGTTCAACCAAAAGCCAAGAAAACCAACAAAAATAAAACTAGGATCAGCTACAGATGAAATGGGAAATTGTAATCCAACAGAGAAAAGTGCATGTAACACACTGCCAGCACACACTCATCTGGAAAAACAATTTAGCCATCCAAAAATTGCAATATTTCAAAAAGGAACATTTGCCAAATGGTTCCTTGATAAAGAGAACATTATAACAACACATATCAAACAATAAAAAAAATCCTACAGAACAGAAAAAAACTAACAGATGAAATGAATCTCAGATTCAGAACGGCAAAACCACTTGAGGAGAATACTTTTGTATTAGTAACAAATCAACAACAAATTGACGGAGTATCCAAAAAACTGTTACCCCTGAAAACAGGACCATATCTAATCATAGAAAAGATAAGCCTACAGAATCAACATACATATTAAAAGATAACAATAAAGAACAGATTACTATCCACAGAAACCACATTGTACCATATTATCCAAAAGAAAAACATATCAAATTAGAACTACAAAATTACCTACTCACAAATGAAATCCCAACATTAAAACAACAAAATATGACAACTGAATCTAAATCAAGCATAAAACAATCCGACAACGAACATACACATCAGTACAATCTTCGCAAAAGGAAGATAACACTCTTAAAGTAACCAAGCAACGATCAAAATAATAATAATAATAATAATAATAATAATAATAATAATAATAATAATAATAATAATAATAATAATAATAATAATAATAATAATAATAATAATAATAATAATAATAATAATAATAATAATAATAATAATAATAATACAAATAGTAACACTATTCTATTATACCTACTTCATGAATGTTAAAAGTATTCGATTATTCTCAAATTCTGATATTATACTCTGGAACTCTGTTTTCAAGTAAAACATCTTCTATTATATTAAATATTTATTACATATTACATATTTATTACACAACTTAATAAATTAATAGTGTACAACCAAAGTTCAGTAACTCTAGTACTTTCAACGTATTAAGTACCATTACTAGACTGAACATATTTAGTATTCTAATGCTTTAAAGACACATCCAGTATTATCCTACTTTTGAAAACATCCAGTATTCCTACTGTACATTCAGTATTCCTACTGTATTCCGCCTGCAAACTCTCCTAACCCGAACCTTGTTTGCATACCACCAGAACAGTAAAAACGCAGAATAAAAAGGCACATCTATATTTAAAAACTAGAATACACAAATATCAAAATACATCAATATTAAAAAATAGAAACGAAAATAATAATACATCGGAACTAAAAAGTGTAATAACAAACACCTAACCACTAACTCTTATAATCCATAAGAATATAAATCCATATCTACTAAAAACTATCCCAACTAATATTCAGTGTACGAAATAACCCAAAAAGTAGTACTGTAAAATCTACATGCAATTTACCTTACCTAAATATTAACACCTTCTAGTAAACCAAAATGAACACATGAAAACATCTAAACAAAACAACTAAATAAAGAAAATAAAATGATAATGTATTCACCATCTTCTTCTTTCACCATCACTTTCTTCTTTAAAACGTCACCTTCTTCATTCAACATCACTTTCATTCTGAAACACCATCTCCTACACCATCATCATTCTTTACTGTCACTGTTACCTCCATCCACACACTCCTCTCGACTGTCAACGCCTCTGCCACATCCAACTATAAATAACTGCCAAAACTCAATTCCACGGGTAAAACAAACGACAAATAACAATAAAAAATCAAAATAACAAGAAAAGTATCCAAACAAGGATATACTAATACAAATGAGTATTGATAGTAGCCCTTGAACCAATCACCAATGAATGGAAAGGGTAATTTCATAAAAACAAATAACAAAAAACAATACGAGCAAAACACAAACGGTTTTTATTTTTGATGTTCACAGGCTTGGAACTGGAATAGACGTTCCGAGTTTGTTGACGATCGAACAATAAACAAATCAATCAAATAACAAAATCATCAAATGAGTATTGATAGTAGCCCTTGAACCAATCACCAATGAATGGAAAGGGTAATTTCATATAAACAAATAACAAAAAACAATACGAGCAAAACACAAACGGTTTTCATTTGATGTTCACAGGCTTGGAACTGGAATAGACGTTTCGAGTTTGTTGACGATCAAACACTAAACAAATCAATCAAATAACAAAATAATCAAATAACAAGAATCAAATAACAATGTCCGCTATAACAATAGAGGAATCGCGGAATGGAATAGACATTTTGTGGATGCCAATATTATGGAAAATGCAAGTAAAAATTAATATAAAACATTTATAAAAATAACATCCAAAGGACAAGTAGTAACAAAAAGTAATAAACAGACACCAGAACAGACAAGTAATAACAACGTAACAAATAACAAACAGATAAAAAATAATAAGGATAAAATTAATATGAAACATACACAATAGTAACAATACGGAAGCTAAAAACAAAGAAGTACATATAAATATAAACGGCTACAAATATAGTAACTTCCTCTTTTCAATAACTTCCTCAATTTCGGTAACTTACTATTTCACGAACAGATAAACAAAACAGAACGACTAAAAGATGTGTAACAATCCAATCAGCGTAACAATCTAATACGCGTAATACCCCTGTTACAATCCAGTAACGTGTAACAACCCAGTAACACAGCCAGCGTACTCTAACCAGGATATTTTCAACAAGTGAGCAACGGCAATTAAACGACTCAATAACTAAAACACAAGACATCTAGTTCACATTGATTACTCATCGGTAGACATTTAAAAAAATAGACATTTCGGCTAAATAAATTTCGGCTAATTAGACATTTTACAGTGACAAATTACCTAAATAATACGTCACTATCTACCTACGTCGTACGAATAAAACGGACGTTAACAACAAGCTATCATTAGCAGGAAAAACCTCATTAGTATCCTCATTAGAAAAAATACAATGATTACCAAAGGTAACAAGGACCTCATTAACACAGAACAAAGAAAGAAAGGAACAAACTACTACTTTCATTCGCAGATAAAACAAATTACAGGGACTTACCGTTCCCTTGCATACGCAATTAGTAACAAACGGAAAATGCCAAACCAATTAACATATTCAACGCCATGAACGAAATGGTGATTAGCATGATAGATCTACAAAGATCAATTCGCAGTTTGAAGTAAACACTTCATCTGCAAAGCACTTCAATCAAAACCACAAACACGTTCGACATGACGTCGATAACAAACAACTAATTAACAGTTGCAGTTTGCAAACCAACCATATACTTGACATTTGCACCATTTGTACCACATACCAACTTGGTAACTCATTAACGATATACACCAAAAGCGTCACCATCCACTTCAACCATCTACATCAATTCCATCATTGATTTAAAACCTACTTAAAGCTAAATGTTAACAAGTGACTAACTAATTACTATCTCTAACAGACCATGATAAAAATCCGTCACACTGCCATCAAACATACCAATTACTTACCAACATACCAATTACAAGGGAAAAACAATCATTACAACAAAGCTGAAGTAATTTCAGAAAGAATCATGTAATTCGAAAACTCAGAATCCAAAAGTCTAATCAGACCCAGTAAATTAGTAAAATTGGCAACTTCAAGAACCAAGAAAAGAAAACGGAAGGAATACAAATGCCAAGAATATTATAGAGGCATCAAACAGTTGAGTTAAAAATCACAACTCCGATTTTGTCTCGTACAAATCACAACTTCAGCTGGATTTGAAAAATCTGAAAATTTCAGCTAAACTGATTCACATAAACACAAATTCAAATATTCAGTGAGAAAAAATTTCCAACTTCTACTCAAAACTTCATTAAATTTCCGAACTCATAATTTCAAATACAAACATAATCTCTTTTCATTTCATATCTAAAGCCACAATTAATTTCATTTCTGAAACCAACAAATAATCTTGAAATTCTCAAATTTCATACTCTCTCGATCTAAACAAACCGATTTGAGAAATTTCGAAATATTCATTGGAAAATTAAAACTAACAGAATATCTCTTCTTCAATCAACTGTTTTATCAACAAAACTTCAACCAAAAACGATTCAACAGTACCAGGTAATCTGAGTTATTTTCATTTCATTTCTGACAGACTAATTCATCATTACAGTAAACATTGTAATGAACAACCACCTATGCTATCAGTGTCAGAGTTCATGAAATCAATGAATAGAAATCAACTTTGTATAAAAATAATTGTTCAAATAGACGATTATATTGAACTTGAATATCCACCAGATTGTCATATACATTTTGACAACGACAGTATTAAACTAACAAACTGTAGAATCTCAACTAAAAACTATCTTCTTATAATAGAAGGAGAAACAGAAACTGGACAAGAAGTAAAACTCTTTTGGGGAGAAAAACATTTTGAAATACTAAAGAACACGGCCCCGTGTACTGAGACAATTACAGAATTCGAAAAACTAAAACAACAAATAAACACCTATAAGTGTGTCAATATAAACAAATTACACACAGTTTTTCTAATAGTTTGCAAAAAAGACGCTGTAACATTGTCAGACGACAAGCTGAAGAACTAAATAAGTTATGATACCTGTCATAGTTATCGTTGTATATCAATAACATAAGATACACATTTTTGGAACTACAGTTTTTTCATAGTGCGACACGGTTGAGTGTCAGTTACATTAGTAAATAACTGTCACTCTTCGGTGAAGCATTATATATCATTCCACCGGATCCAGTTTCATATCATAATATCTAACATTAATATACAAACAAATACTAAAATAAACAAAACATACAGCAAAAAACAAAAACAGTTTCGACAATTGATTTTACTAACGCACTAATAGCAACGTATTTAATATTGTCTAAAATAATATTTTTCTTAACTATCTTTCTCGTACCGTGTATAGTAATTATTTCAACATATCTGGCTATAGTAACAATATACGAAGTTATTAGAAACCGTAGAGTCGTCTTCGCCAGCCAACCAGTTCAATAATAAAACCAATGCATGAAGTACATTCTGATATATTTCTTATATTCAAGTCTAATATAGATATAATAGAACTGGAAATTTTTAAATTCATTAAAATCGCACTGATAATTTATTTCTTCCTACGCATGTGTTTAATGTTAATAGAACATTTTATAAATCCATAAAAATTGATCCTTTACCAGATATACAAGAATCAATATATTACACACTACACTCCCAAAAATTTTATCTACAAATAGGATTTCCTGAAAATTCACTATTATATGGCAATATTATAATTTATCAACTACAACTCAGACTTAAAAATAACGAAATTTGGATATAAAATCTAGGAGCACAAACACAACAACCAGAACAAGAATTAACACCACTAATACTCCTCTCACCACCATTTGTCCAAGTCCCACCACACGGACCTGGCTCAGGAGCTTAAAATATAATTTGCAAAAATAGCGTCGTCTAACAATAATCAAAGTAACAATAATCATCAAGAAAGACCACATCATAACGAAGTTACAGATTTAAAAAATTTACCAACTTCACCACAAGTTGATGATAATCCCGGAAACGAAAATCCATATACCGCACGGCGAGACCGCCCGGAAAGACGAGAACTTTTAAGAGCACGACGTCGATCTTCGCTATCATTCCCAACACAAGATTCAACACTCGTTTCATATGGTTCAACAGAAATAGAATCTAACATAATAAGACCTATAGGAACAGGAAACTCAGAACCACCAAGTAGAACAGGAACACCAACATTACACAATTTTAGTTTAAGTTCTCCCAGCGATCATTCTGGTAATAGTAAAACCCAAACACCCACACAATCTGAATTGAGAGCAAACCCATTTCTACCACCTACATTTCAACAAAGACAAGATTTCAATTTTGTTCAAGAACATTTCCGAGCACAGCCATTACACTCACCTAATAGTTCCCTCTGGTCAGCAACATCACCACACTCCGCAAGTAGTAACACAACACCACATAGATCAAATCAAACATCATCATCGAATACTTCTGTAAGCGTAACACACGTTGAACTAACAAACTCGCTACAGCCACCAAGAAACACAACTTTATCCCCATCATCCTTTATACAAGAAATAAGATTACCATCAAGCCATCCTGGTAGGACAAGGTCAACACCAATACTTAACCCAAGTCAACCTACTAAAAGTAGGACTAATGAACATACATATCTCTTCGCACTAGATCATAAAACTTGGAACCCACCTCCGCCATTATACGGACCCACTAATCTCGGTGATACACTTACTAATTGGTCAAGAAGTAGACAAACAAACACTTTAAATCTTACACATCGACAACGTAACGCAGCGCTTAACGTTTTAGCAGCACCATCTCTCGAACTTAAATTTAACACAACAAATAAATACGACACTGTCTTTAATCACCCGTTTCACGCAACTACACCATCCATAGTAACAACCACTCTACCAGCACCATTCATCTGCATTGATTTTATATATAAATTTGACAGATATACAAAACAAACATTAGGATTTGCAACATTCTATAATCCACAAATTGGTTTTTCATACACATGTCTATTCAACTAAAAGCTATTATTTTCATATTAATATTAATAATAATATACATATATATGAAAGTTGAAACTAAAATACAATTAGAAGAAAGACTAAAAAATGATGTTAGACAACGCATTAAAGATCGTATAAATGAAAAACGGAAATACAAATCAAACATTTCAAAAACAAAAACAAAACAGAAAGAAGACAGGTACCAAAAATTTACACACAACAGATCACGAAAAATATAATAACCTTCAACACCACCATGTATATTATAATAATACTAAAGCCAAAACTAATACACAACATTTCCTCAACACCAAAATAGAAGAACTCAATAACTTTGAAAACAGTTCAGATTACGAAGCAATGTGGGAAATAGCCATCGATAAATGGACACGAATTTGGAACTTCTACAGAGAACGGTTCACAGATAGTATATTAGAGAAATTTGGTATGAACAATAAGAGACAAAAGCGACAAACAAAAATAGACTTTGTAGAACTAACAGGACAGAATATCGATGGCTCCGCAACAGGACCACAAGACATTTTCATTGAACACTACGATTGTGACGCAGAAGAAACAACTAATGTTAAATATTACGAATTAAATAAAATAAGCACATGTATATTCCAACCACTAGATTTAGATATGACAAAGACTGAAGTACAATTATTATCGAAAGCACAAGCAGTAGAAATAAAAGCATACGCTGTTGCAGGAACAATTAAAGAACGCGTAGAATGGTGTTCACAACACACCGATTATATCAGAGCTAATAGACCAAGTTACTACGTCTCAGATGCACAAAGAACAAAAATACTAGATGCAGATGAAGTTCGTAACGAATTGGCTAGAATAAACCTACTTAAAACACAAGATACAAACCAACACGATGTAACATTTCATTCAATTACATAGCTAAACCACCACTTCAGAAAAAGATCGAAGATATGCAAGGCAGAATACAATTCGACCCTGATACCCCTATGGTACCACCATACGGAACAAACCCAAGAAGTTTATGACTATACAAACCCAATATGGATACCAAGCGCAATTAAAAATGCACAGTCAAACTGCATGAAAGGACCAAGAAAACAAAACAGAATAAACATACTAGACTGGACATTAGAAGTACGAGAATAATCGCTAATACTCAACTTAGACACTGAAGAAATGTCGTATATGGGAACAAAATTACCATGCGACCTCCGCAAAGGAGAATGTCTACCGACACCTTTCACAAAAGCAAAAATAGTTTGGGAACCACAAACACATTGTCAATTATTCGAACTAATTAGATTTGACGCATTTATGGTAAAATACCAAGATAGATATTGGATAAGAACAAACGAGGAATGGACAACAGTCCAACAACCAGATATTACACAAAAAACAAAATTCAATAAAACAGATAATATCGCTACAAGATTCGAAGTATACCCCCTCGTAGAACGTGAATGCGGATCACTACAACCCATACACAAAACAGAATACGACGATATTTACATAATCTATGAATACGGATTCGATATGCATATAGGACAAAAAGTAACAAAAAAGAAAGACAAATTTGACGATGAAAAATTCATAAAAATTAAACCTAAACAAATCATATCAGAACAAACACGATATGAAGACGAAGATAACAAACAATACTACTATGGTTTCGTCAACGAGAAAACACAATTAAACATGAAAATGGACCTCTACATGAGTAACATATATTCAAGAATCAGCCTACAAGCAATAGAGTTTTTTTCTTAAATCTGCGAACAAACTAGAAATATTCGACAACTAACATTAACACAAGTACAAAAGAACACACCACTTTTAGGATACATTCTCACTGGAGATAGATCCATCTTTGTAAAACAAGAAGGAGTAAACGTAATGAAAATGTACAAATGCGCGAAAAAATCATCACCTTTATATGTACCACAAACACGAGAATGTTATGGCAAAATACCAATATTGTATAAGAACAGTGTACAATATGTACATCATGGGCACAGAAAGTCCACTGTTCACACAGCAACTTTGTCCAATTAATTTCAATAGATACTGAAGGAACAGCACGATATAGAGTAACACCCTACCCCGTAAAAGTAGAAACAATATTGAACACTATATCACCTGAAGAAATCGTACTCGATAACATGTTTAGTAAAGCATGTTTAATAGAAAGTGGTATATACAGTAAAGAACAACTAATCCAAGAACGAAAACGAGATTTATTACACGAATACATGAGAGATCGCGAAAAACCATTACAAGAAGCAACATCAGCAAACGCACAGAAACTGCCAGAACTTGAACAATTAGGATTACTACAAACCTATAAAAACTACGAACAATCACTAAAATGGTTGAGAGAGCTGAACATAAATGGACATAACTTCCAAATCGACCAACCCAGTGTTAACTGGAAAGAAATCTTTGACGGAGCATGGCTTAAAGAACAAATATTAACAAATCTTTGGTTGGTACGTCTTAGAATAAATGGCAATAATCTACGCAATGATAAGCATGATACTATTTATAACGAATTTAATCATAAAATTCTACAACGCTTTTGCAAAACATAAAGCAATTGGCAAACAAGCCTGTACAACAAAAACACTTCTTATAGGAATATTCGGAATCTTCTCTCAAACACTAACACCACTGGTAGCCCAAATACAAGAAGACGAGGCAAATAGCAATGAAAATTATACACCCTATGGAAATCATAAACCAAAAAGAAGCATACATTTTGCAGACATACCACAGACTTAACACATACAACAGATTACACTGATAATGATAAACCTGCAGAAATTTATGTAGATACAAACTATAAACATTATAACACAACAATTCGTAGGACAGAAAACGGACTACCGCTAAGAACAACAAATTCACCTCAAAAGAAAGAAAAATCACCATTACCAGAAAGAAAATATAAACAAGAACCATTAAGAGTAGAACCATTGGAAACAATATCAAGAAACAAACTACAAACACTGCCACGACAACTTATTACTCCACCTCCTGCATATCAATGTTTGGGAAATAACGTATCATTCTCTAATACATCTTTAACTCATAACGCACCACTTCCAAGTGCGGCCAACATACAACAACAAACTACGTCATTTCAAACACACTCATATGAACCACCACTCAATATGAACCAGTCAACATCTTATGAAATACACAATCATCTAATAAATCTACAAATAAACAACACCTAATCCCAACAGTAAAACTACTGGATATACAGAGTCCAACGCCAATAGATTTCGACCAACTAAAAATAACGGCTAACAAAATGCATCACCGCAGCCATAGTTTAGACATATTTAAAAACGACGATCAACCACATACGAATGAAGTAACATATTTTAAAAATCATTCGGCAGATACATGCGAGGTTTAACAACAACCACGTAGTACACGAACAACTAACATTATACAATTTAAGGGCAACACATCCTTTCAATGTTAATAAATTTTCCCCTACCCCTCTATTTTATAACACTTCTTTATACTTTATAAATCTCTGTAGCCATATTTATCTCACAGTCTTTATACCACATTTTTTTTATTTTTAACAAATACATGTAGTTATCACATAGTTCAAATAGCTATAACAATATAAATACATGTTTCGTAACAATATGTAACAACACACTAACCGTTCAGTAATGATTCAGTCGACATCCATTCATACTGATATAACAATACTTTATTTGTAATGATAGTAACAGGAAAATTCTGATGGAAAATAGTCATAGCGACACCAAATAACAATCAACTAATAACAAAACTAATAAAGAATAATCATCGTAATAAAGAATAAAGTATCATCGTAACATACGTAATAATCGAGAATATGTACTAAACACAGTAACAATTTTAGCAAATGGCTTCCAGAATGGATTACGAAATTGAATCCCCCTACAAAACAGACTCTCCACTAAGCTATGATGTGGAAGAAGGCAAGCTCAGCCCAGGCTCTGGACGACCAAGCTCAGGGACAATCCGCGACAATGCATCCGATTGTAGTACACAAACGGATGACAATTTAGATCACCCACAAGATCGAGTAACAAATATGCGAATAGAAGTGGAAAACGCGACATCTGCACAACAGATGCAGACTGAATAACGCACACCACAAAAAATAGAGAACCACATTTCACAACACATTGGTAAGAAGCGACAGTCGGATACCCAACGAAATCTAGATTCGTTTCATAACAGAACAAGTGAACAAGGTACAAGCACTACTCCTCATAGTTACCAGAACAATAGGCCGAGTAACAAAACTACGAATGAAACATACGTCTCTCCTCCCTTGCCAACTTATCCACCACCAGTACGACCACCCCCACCTGATGATTACACAACCGCAACTAACAGAATACAGAACAGTGCCCACCATAGGTGGATAGCTAATAATCCACATAACATTAGACCGAACAACCTCCGGTTTCCATACGCAGTTACACCTAGGAGTAACAAAAGGAAATCGTTTTTTCACCAATCGACCAATGAACAAACCCCTACAACGACTGTAATGGAAACAATTTGGAAATGACCCGAGAACTCTTAACAATCCACACAACAATCCACTGGTCTGAAATGCCCTTCGATTCACGAAACTATAATTTTGTTATAACACCATTACATAACTTAAAAGATCGCGTCTCGGAATACTTCCCGCCTCTATCATCCGAAAATACTAACATTGTAAAACGCAGTACTAAGAATATGGGGAGAGATAAACTAAATCAGTCAACATACCCCATTTTAAAACAATTCTACAGTCTAACAGAACGCTTCATGTATGATTATGACTACGAGTTCAAACTACCAGTAAATTGTACTTTTGACTACCTTGTCCCCACGGCATCTCAAGACCTTTCAGCTTACAGTGTGTTCGATCATCAAATTTTCCAACTGAGCTTTAACTTCCTACATCCAACACCGAAGGATGTACAAAACAACAATTATCGGGTACACGAAACAAAATTAATACATAACTTGATATACTATACATTTCTACGCGATAAGAACATTAACACTACTAAGAGTTACATACACATTAACGACCAGCTAACCTCACCGTATTTCTTAATCTACGGATATAAGCTAAAATGGGACTATACTATCGGGACTTTACGTAATTTTAACCCCATTAAGAACTATTACATTTTTCAACCCAAGGAAGCACCGGAACGACCACTAATTGTACCAATCAAAGCGCTTGAACCGTGTGAAGAATATCACACTTACCACTTAGAAGGCAGCGTAACAAATCGAGCCTTTAGTAATAGAATACAATTCAATAACAAACGAAAAGTAACGGACCTTGAAAAAGAAATAAGGAATACAGTTAAAGCGTCGATAACTGAAGTAGCAATTGACGAAATAACTGACCTCTTCGCACATTTCCTGTCAAAAGACGATCATTTCCTTAAGGAATACAAGCACTATAGGGACAGAACAAATCATCCCAAGCAAACAGACAAGCTATAATGAAACCAGCTAATAACAAGTAACAATGTCGAATTCAAACACTTCGAATTGAATAACTTTGAACAATTATTATCCAACTATAAATCTATCTCTGCATATATGTTTTCCCCTTTTGCAGTAACAATCTATATTCCAATTGTTTGAAATACAATTGTTTGAATAAACTATTTCGTATATTTATAATCTCTGTCTAGATAACCTTTCTTTAACTCTGTACAATCCTCTACATTTGTACTATTCTCTACAACTGCACCCCCATTTTATATCCCATCTAACTTTTGTTAGTTATACCAATAGTTATACCAATTGGTTATAACGCTTAATGTAGAATAAACTTTAGATAGAACTCAATTTTTTTTTTATTTTTCTAAGTAAATACCTACCCTATTCTTAGCTGATAGAATTATACATGTACATATGCAAAGATTTTCCATAGTTAGATATATGCATTTTTGTAAATAAAGAAAACACCAAAAAGTAACTTATAATTTGTAGTATAAACAAGAAGAATAGATATAAACAAGCGTAACAAACGTAATATGCACAACACAGTGTGTAATAACACACTATAGGTTATATGTATTATGTAACAGACATGCACAATAAATTCAACACATCACGTGTACATAGTTATTCAATAGATTGAGTCATGACATGACAATTCTACCAATTTCAGTAATAACACTACTATATAATACTAGCTCAAAACTTGGCATTCAAAATAACAACATGTATGAAATGTATTTTATAACCAGAATTGATAAAACTAAATCACAAAATAGTAAGTTTCTAACAAACCGATATATAGGTATATTACAAGTTCGAAAATTTCAAATAACAAAAAGTGGAGAAATCCATAACTCAGTTTATCACTTTAAAAACTGATTATCGTAAAACATAACAATCACAATTAGAACATCATTTTTACACATGTAAATATTAAAATGAAACTATCGCATGTATAAACATGCATCCTTCTATCGTAACAACTAACAACAGCACATCTATTAACAACTAATATGATATAATTCCCCAAAGAATTATAATTACTAAAGGAATTATTTGGAAGATTGAATGTCAATGTGTCGTATCAGGCGGACCTTTAAAAAATAAAGCGCGTAGACGGATAGTTTACTAAATTTATCCACTGTTGAAATAACCGTTAATGGGAATAAGGGGGACATTTTTGAGATATTTTCTTATCACTTTATAAACTGATTATCGTAAAACATAACAATCACAATTAGAACATCATTTTTACACATGTAAATATTAACATGAGATATTCTTGAGATAACCATAAGACAGTTCCAGAAGTAGCCTACTAAAAGGTAAGCTCAGAACACGTCTTACTAGTGAACTTTATGCATCAATTTTTAGGATTACAAAGGGATATTCTAAATTCTTACGACAA
Organism: Convolutriloba macropyga; assembly: GCF_964194025.1. Classification (NCBI taxonomy): domain Eukaryota; kingdom Metazoa; phylum Xenacoelomorpha; order Acoela; family Convolutidae; genus Convolutriloba; species Convolutriloba macropyga. The sequence goes on from NC_134475.1 coordinate 37,166,369, forward strand.
GCTGATGCTTGATCATGAGACTGAACTGACTAAATTTTTCGAGCCGAAAATTGCCTCTCCGGTTGAACTCGGGAACACAGTTTAAAGTCTAGAAGATCCAAAAAGTTTTAAAGAAAACGAGTCAAAACAGTACTTTTTTTTGTCACGTATTCTTCTGGAAGAAGCTATCGGCAAAGACAGAAAATGCAACAAAAAAAAAATCGTCCTCAGTTTTCTGCCTTTTGTATGATCGTAAAAATACTACCAAGCTTGCCGATAAATTGCTCAAGCAATTTCTGCATCAGCATCCACAACACGACCATTAACGGCGCCCTATAAACTTCAAATTTTGCTATCAGGGGTCAACTTAAAATTATTTGGCCACGTTAAACCTCATAAGGCACTGTATCTGATTGGATACCACTTAATCAAAAGTATATTAGGGCAAAAAGTTTTTTAAAAAATAGAGCTTCAGAAGAGCAAACTGACTTCATTGGTGCAAGACCTTGCAGCTGCCGAGATTTGACTTTAATTGAAACTGAATTTAAAATTTATTTAAGACATCAGGGGAATTTCTACGAATCCTCCGGGGCCTACCAATGAGGGACTGCTGCCAACCCCTTTGTTGCAATAATTGATAATGCTAAAAATGTACTGGAGAAGTTCAGCTCTTTCAAAAGCATTGAGAAAAAACACTGTTGTCATTCGATTACACAAAATGCTAAAAAAGTTCAAATTGGTGATTTCCGAGTGCCGGAGTTAAGAGTTAGGTGCCAAATGCATTTTTATCAGAAACACTGAAGAAGTACTTGATTTCCATTGGAGAGTTGCATAATAAAAATTGTTCATTCTGAGATCTGAAAATTATATGTATCTCCTAACCATAATAAAGAATTTTGAGCAAACCTAAGATTGAACTTGTTCTCGGAGCTTTTTTTAGAAAATGTCTTTCAGTTTTATTTGTCAATTTTTTGTGAAAGCACAAAGGCTGTTCCCTCTTTTATTGAAAAAGCTTCTATGCCACATTTATTTGTCTGGTTTTTGATGGTCGGCGATCCCAATTCAACGCCTTAACTGTGGATTTATAAGAGTGTTGTTTTGCAATTTGGCTAATAATAAATGTCTAGTATATATAGCGACTTTTGTGATTTAAAATCCGCTTCAGACCATTCAATTGCTCAAGACAACAACTGTTTTCACTTCAATGGTAATGGTCATTCACTTCACGGGTTTCCGGCGTCAGTGCGTCACCTGTATCATGACGCTCCGATATTGATCAGGTAAAAATGGATTTGGAAAGAAACAAAAACAAATTTGAGACACTCATCAAAAGTCCTTAAACTAGGGAAAACTGTACGTCATTGATTCCAGCTCATGTTTTGTCACAACAAATCCCGTGGGCACAGATAATGAGTTCTGGGTGAAATTAGTTGCCTCTAAGAATAGTAAAATGTTTCTCTAGGCCTATTATTTTAAAAAACAACCTAATTCACCTGGAAGACTTGTATCCAGTTCCTGCTTTTTGAATTTCATATTTTGATGCATATAAAGTATTTTATCAAAGCTTTGTTCAAACTATGTATCGGAGAAAACAAAACAGTCGTTCGTGTTAGTCCAATTAGGATAGAGTTGTGGGGGTCCCTCTGAATGAGAGCCAAGCGTTAGGGTGTGTTATTACTGGCTGTATTGCTTTTTCCATCGCGATCATTTTTAAAATGGCAATATGTCGTTCCAATCACTTCATGTCTGCCTTTGTTCATTTGCTCATGCACCTTCTAAAAGATTTGCATGCATGACGTCATTTTCATACTTAGGGGCAAGTTTCCATTCCTATGAGTTAATTTTTACTCACTCTCAAAACTGACTTTGCCACTGTCAAATTGAATTTTGCGTACTTTTGTTGAAGATGGTAAGTACCTATCAGTGTATGCTACGCTGATTGAAGCTGGCTTGAGACCAAAAAACAGAAGCAACAGGAATTTTTATAAATTTCGCAAACCAAAGTATGTATGATTTTTGAAATACTAAAGAGTTAAAAGTGAAACAGTGCTCTGATTGTGAACAATATTTGCTAAATTCATTGGCATCTTTAAGCATATTTCATAGGCGAATCTCAAAACAAGCTTGCGGCCTTTTCGAAACTTCCCGGGGTGAGGTGGTAGAAATATGACTCGACAAAAAGTCGTCTGGGGGGTGTGTCATTCCGGGTCGTTAAATACACGGACCCGGAAGAAGTTAATGACCCGGTAAGTCGAATCATATATCTGGTATTTCGGAACAATGACCCGGTCTTTCTATTCCTAAATCTTGTATTTCAGAACAATTTCTGATTGTTCGCGCTATTTCGCACAATTTCGCACAGTTTCGCACAATTTCCCGGAGTTTCGATTCATACTTCAATTATTGTCTGGACTGTCGAGTCATGGGTGTTTTGCGTCTGGATCGTCTGGTTCATACTTCCACGACCTCAACCCGGGTTATTTCGATTGCACTTTTATCGTTGCCGCCGCTGAACACTTTTATCGTTGCCGCCTAATCTTGTTTTTTTTCTGCTCCCTTGTATCTAAGCGATTCGAAGTGAGATAAAAAGCATGTGTTAGGCTAACGTTTGCTTTGTTTGGGGAAACTTACTATAAACATGAACTCGACGTAAAATCGAGTCGTTTTTGACAGTCAAAGCGACAAAAACCAACGAATGCCATCGCGGATCAAATACAAAATCCAAATAATCCTACCACAACTGCGCCGAGTTCGATAAGTAACATTTTTGAGTGTGCATCCGCGTCACAAACACTTGCCACTCAACAATCGGTCGTCGCATGCATTCCGAAAAGGCCAGCCATAGCCGGATAACCAATACAGATTTATATCAGAGTTAGCAATTGGAACGGTCTCTCCAACAGGCCTCAGAGTTGCATATGTTGAAGATATCAATCAAAAGTAATATGGATATGAAGATGAGAGAAGTCAACAAGATTGTGATGTTAAAATAAAACCTAAAATTTTTGCTTAATTAAAACATTCTAAGAACTCTTTCAACTCTATTTTAGTGATACCTTTTATTAGATATGACAAACAGCACTTACAAAAGTTTTTAGTTATGATAACTAGCAAATATCGTTATCTAAGTAGTTCCATATTGCTATATAATTAATACACTGTTAATGAATTGTAGTAACTCATTTTTTGTCGAAGAGGAATTGTGGTACGGAAATAATAGTAAAAACTAACCTAGTACAACTGCCTTCATTTGATTTAATCTAGTTCCGCGAACGCTTCTGTGTTCACATAAATTGGGTTCTCTTGCTGTCTGAGGAGAATTATTGTTCAATTGTTCAAATTGTATGATCTAGTAGTCTATTCAGATCAAGTATCCAGTAAAATTGATATAATTTTGAACTTTTTTCCGCGGCGCGTATTCATTTTTGAATTTTATCAAGCATTCGCTTCGCGTGCGTATTATGTAAAAGTTGTTTCTATTTTTTTATTGTTAAGTCAAAGTTAGTCAAAACAAGCGTGGCAAGGTCTGATAACACAAGAGTGCGTTAGGCTAATGTTGGCTATGATATAAACAACTTTAGGATTACTGATTTATAACGTCAAGATATGCCTTTTTTGTCAAAACGTTCTCAAAAGTAGTACTTTATTTCAAAAAATTATGTGATCCTGTGGTTTGAGGAGTTGTTGAATATTGCTCACACTCTTTTTGTTGCATTTGCTATCTGTAGGAATTGTAAAACAACGGAAAAATTGCTTTGGGGTCTGAACTTCAAGTGGTCACGTGAGAAAAACTTATATTGGGTCTAGGCTGGTCAAAGCGATAACACAAGCGTCTGTTAGGATGATGTTGTCTATGATATAAAGAATTTCGGGATTAGTGATATATAACGTCAAGTTTTGCAGTTTCCACAAATCATAATCAAAACTCGTTTCATGTTTCCATTATATGATGTGAACCCCTGAATTCAGGTGTTAAATGTTTCTCATTCTATTTTCGCAACAGGGACTATCAAAAATGCATTTTTGCTTTGTCAATACGTTAAAAAATGGTCAACGAGAAAAGTGTAGTTGGCAGTTCGGAAACGCTAAAAATCGCCTGTTCTTTAAAGTGAATATTCTTGTTTTTTTCTTTATCACTGGGTCTAGGCTGATCAAAGCGATAACACAAGCGTGTGTTGAGCTAGAGCTGGCTAAAGTATAACAGTTTTTAGGATGTGACAAACATCGTCAGGATTTGCACTTTCGTCAAATGTTTCTCAGAATCCTTTTAATCTTTTCAAACATGATGTGACCCTCTTGGTGGAAGAAATTTGGTATGTTGATCACAATCATTTCGTAGCATCTCCAATGTATACAATCGTAAGACAATGGAAAAATTTTATTTGGGGTCTGCACTTCAAGCAGCGCTACATGAAAAAAAGCGTGGTTCGAAAACGCAAAAAAAAATTGGCTGTTTTATTGTGAAAAAATTTCTTATTTCGTTTCAATTGAGTCAAGGTGCGTCAAAGCTGGGTCGAGTTGTTGACCGTTGCTCAGACTTCTTTCGTGGTATCTCCTATCCATAGAAATTTTAATGTTATGATTTGCGCTCAAAAGATCAGAAGTGGTACTTGAATGCGTAGTGCAGTTTACATAAGCAAATAATTTGTCGGTTTATATTCAGAAGCCGTTCCTATTCTACAATATTGGGTCTGGGCGCGCCAAAGTGGTTGTGGTATAATACAAAGGGTTTTAGGATATATGATTAATAACGTCAAGGTTGGCATTTCCGCAATTAATTCTCAAAGTTAAATTCAAACAAAATACTTCTGCCTCGAAATACATCTGACGAAGTTCACACGAATGTGAACATTAACCAATAAACGTTGGTTAAACCCTCTTAAACAAGTGGGGGCGCGATTCACTTGCAACCTGCAACCTGTAAGATTGACGCTAAAAACTGGCTAAAGCGCAAGAAGGGCAAACAAGGGAAAACAAGCGCAAAATTAGAGTGAAAAAGGATAATGAAAAATAACCAGGGTTGGAATTGGACAAAAAACATCTTAAATTACTTTTAATTCAGCCTAGAGTTTTTTTTCTGAATATCGATCATAAATTTTTCGTAGCATCTCCCATCCTCAATATTGTAAGACAACGTAAAAATCTGCTTTGATCGATACTTCAAGAAAAAAAAAGTTAAAAACAATGCAAAAGTTCTTGACTATTGGGTCAAGGTGAGTAAAAGTGATAACAAAAGCGTGCGTTAGGCTAATGTTGTTTATGGTATAAATAATTTTAGGGGTAATTATATATATAACCTTAATTTATTTACTTTCCTCAAATGTTTCTCCAAGTTTTTTTCATTAATCAAAAACCTGATGTGACCCTCTGCGTCGTAGTATTTCTTATTATAAAAAATGTAAAACAGCGGAAAGTTTTGCTTCGGGTTCAGCACTTCAAAAAAATGTCAGAAAATGCAAAAAAGGTCTACTTTTTTATGGAAAACATTATTTCTTTACTATTGGGTCTAATTGGGTAAAAGTGATAACACAAGTGTGTGTTAGGCTGATGTTGGCTATGACATAAGCATCTATGAGACTAGTGATATATAAAGTCCAGTATGGTGTGTCCCTTACACATTCAGTATTCCAAAAATTATTGTGTACATGAGTTAGTGTAGTATGTAAACGCAAATATTTGGTCTTCGTTGAAAGTAAAAGCTCTTCTTATTTCTTCAATATTGGGTCTAGGTGCGTCAAAAAGTTATGCAAACGTGTGTTAGGCTAGTATTGGTTATGATACAAAGAGGTTTAGGAATAATGATTAATAACACCAAGTCTTGCACTTTGTCATATGATTCTCAAAATTAATTTAAAATTCTCAGAATATTACCGGTACTGCATAATTGATTGGAAATATTTAAATCGCTAAATATGTAAATCATATTTGATGCATTATTCTGTTAAAAAGCTTTACGTACCATACAGAATTCATTGAATATTCACCTGCTGATCGCCATATACAGATGACCGATTGACTGAAAAAATTTAAAAGCTGATAAGGACTTTCCTAACGTACGTCAGACACGACATCTTACGAATATGAACATTAACTGATGTACGTTGGTTAAATCCTCTCCACCAGCTGGGGTAGTGATTAGTTTCCAACCTGCTGGGAAATTGACGCAAAAAACGGGAAAAGAAGGAACGCAAAACAGGGGAAAACAACTGAGCACAAAAACAGAGTGAAAAAGGAAGATAAAAAACAACGCAAGAAAAAATAACAACTCAAAAAACAAAGCAGAGAAAGCAAACAAAACAAATAGATGACAAACAGTAGCATACCCAAAATAACCCCAAAAAAACCGCTATTGATTCTCATAACCGCGATTTTGTTTGGAATAAATAAATTTCAACCAGGTGAAAAGCTCAAAAAGTCATGCATAAAAAAACTCTTTCAAAAAACAGCAAAAATAGCTATGCAAAGATTTGGTATAAAAATTCAAGCATACAATAATTCATAAATCCACCTTCAAAAGTAAAATTAGAAACAAAACCAATTCTTCGCAGCCTATCTCTTCTTTTGTCTAAAAAATAAACAGCCTGAAAATGAATAAGTTATCAAACTTCAAATGTTTGCACTTATATGAGATTGATATCAAACAAAATTGAAAAATGTGCGCAATCATTTAAATAAATTATGCCACAACAACATTTTGCGTCAAGAGTTCTATCAGGAGCAAAAAATTTTGACAAAACTTTGTTGAGAAGTCAACTTTGTTTTGAGAAAAAGTGTTTTGTTTCTTTGTGATGTTGGATCCTGGACTATCTTGTATTCCACTTAAAGATTTTTAAAGGAGTTGCATAAAAAAAGCCTAGGTTCTTTCTTGCGTTTCAAAAAAAAATCTCAAGCGCTTTTTCTTGTGGAATTAGACAAATTAATTAAAATGCTCGTGAAATGATATTAATCAAATCAGAAACTAAAAACAGAAAACATTAAAAATAATATTTGTTCAAAAATATTCTAAAGCGCCAAACATTTTGATGCCATTTTTAGTTATAATTAATCCTTTCTTCTAATGAGGTGCTACAGGAGCTAGTGTCTATACAATTAGACATTAGAGCTAGTAACTAAAACTTGACAAGAAGAAAATTAAGGAAGCGGTCATCTAAAGTTCGGCTTTATGGATCAATCGCGTTTCTATTCTTGAATTCGTCTTTATGGCTCCGTTCATTTCAGATCGCTTTATTCCGCATATTTTGTTCAAAAAAATTTTGAACAGAACCGTCGAAGAATAAAACTAGCCAAGATAACTCAAAAAGAATTCACAATGTCGAACAAGCTGTGACATAAAAAATGTTAATAAAAACGCCGTTATAGTAGCCGGCTGAAAAGATGATGGCGGCTATTAAAAATAAATAAAAAGAACACTTTGTATAAACATTGAAACGCTTCCTCATACTGAGTACACAATAAATCAAGAAACCAGTAACAGACAATGCAAACCGTGCAAAAACTGGAAATATTGAAAGTCGTCAGATTTTTTTTTTCAAAAAAATAGTTGTTTCAAATTAAAAACCAAGATACATACTTAACACTTAATCACAGCATCACTTGCATTTTTAGAAGCCACAAATCAACAATTAAAAATTTGTTGGGTATAAAGGGACCGATAGAATGCAAATGAAGGCAAGACTCAAAAGTTCAACAAAAATCTCTAGCAATCAAGAATAACAAATTCTAAAAGTCAATGGAAGCAATATCTATAACGAAATTGATTGATATGCCAAAAGTATAACAAATACGCGGACAACTAAAAAACTCGCTAATGGTTTTGGAAACGAAGTGTCAAAGTCATGAAAAACACTAACTTTGCACTAGAACTTACGTTTATTGCCTCATTAGCCAGCAATAACTGTCATCAGTACGACTAAGTGTTAACACAGCAGAAAACTGGGCAAGACTAAAAAAATCGCTGTTTTTTGTGAGAAAAAAAATGAAAAAACAGTTTGCGAAAGAGTTATAAACAAGTTATTAATTTAAAGTATTATATAGTTTCTTTTACGCGTTATAAGAGAGCCAAGAAGATTAGTCAATATTAAGACTAAGAAACAGTACACCAAAAAACAGAAAAAAAAACAAAAAATCAGTGCTAGGCTGACGGTGGCTTTCAGTAATACAAGCTAGAGGAAGCATATTGTGACCACATGATCTAGCTCAATTAAAACAGCTGCACTGAAATTGCTGCTTGTGAAAAAAATTTCAATTGAATTAGAACGTTGAGACAAACACATAATGACGTGCGCATTTCGTTGCAAACACTACAACGAACTAATCGATTAAAAAGCGCTCCACCAATATTGCATCTCGAGTCGTAAAAATGCAACGCCTTAAAATAATTCAATTTCTTTGAATTAAAAAATTTGGGAGCACAGTAACAGCTGGCTGCGGAGATGACGGTGGTCTTTTAAATAAGGAAGGCAAAAAAAGAGTAAAAAGAAGACAAAAAAGCGAGAAAAAAGGCGCGACAAAAAAAAACTTTGTTTGCATCAAATATAAGAAAGCAAAATGTCATGCTACTGAAGGATAAAACTACTGAAAGTTGGGAAATTGAGAAAATTCCGCAAAAGCAGTCAATGTTGTCCTCAATTTTTTATTTTTGTGAAATCTATTTCCCCGAGATCATCAAAACAGAAATTAGCCAGTGCTAAAAAGCGGCAAAGAGAAGTATGCTTGCCACTCAATCTCATTTGGATACAGAAAACTGAAATTATCACCCAAAAATCTGATTAAAACACATCAAGAAAAATTAGTACAGAGGTTAAAAGTAGCACAGAAATCTACCATCTGTCCAAAACATCTAAGAAAACATTTATTAGAAAAAATAACTTTAAAGGAAACAACTGTTCTTAAAATGCCGTACGCAAAAGATCGCTCGCAAAGCCAAAACTTTTACGCACCTGCTTTTCTTGCTCTTTCTCTCAAATATTTTATAAGAACTGAAAATCACTCTGCTCCAATTTCGTTCAGCGGTTTCACCCAAAAACCATGTATTCAGTTCCAGTAGCTCGTGTTTTATCGTTCAAATTATCTTTTGAAAATACACTCAGCCAATACTCCTCTACGAGCCGTAAACATACGGCTGCCCAGTAGTATCCAAATCATTTGGATGGTAAACAAAGAAGGGCACCTAAATAATAGAGGTCGGTTTGGGTAGCTCCCCGCGGCTATTAAAAACTTAGTCGGCTAGAACTCAGATAGATTGGGTCGGAATTAGATACGCGTACCGCGTCTTTAAGTCTGTTATCTCGCTCCGAAAAAGAACTGCTGACAATTGATATAGATTTTTTTAGACTAAATAGCAAAAACAATATCTAACAAGAGACATGCAAATTAACAATAAGTTGGAAACAGACCAAACTAAATTTTAGACTGAGAACTAATCAGTTTTAGGGAAGTTCGGTTTAAAACCACGGTAACCAAGCTGGATGGCATTTTTCGAGAGCATTTCCAGTATATCCATTTCCTCCGTTCGATCGTACATTCTGAGACAGCAAGTATTTTAAGTTTTCGCTTCCAGTTACGCTTTCGGAGATCGAATGCAGCTTGATTATCGACGCTTTTATTGCACCATCTCTGTTGTTTAATAGAGCCTCATTTGGCAAGCTGTCTGGCCACCCCTGAAATGACATGAACAATAAATTCTCTGAACGCTGAAACCGTTTAATTCTATGTTTCTCTCAATGAACAGCTATTTGACCTCAACAGGAATTTTTAAGTGCCGACAAAACCCAACTCAAGTCGGACAAATTGGTCTCGAGCGACAGGTGGGGGCTGTTTATTTCTGTCAGACAACTACAAAAACTAAGGAAAAGTCAAACCAATTATAACAGCAGGGTCAAAGTTTTGAGATTAAGTTGTCTCCTCAAAACAGTTCTCACGAGAGACTAGTAATACCTAGAGACTAGCGAGCTGTCAGGCTCTAAGAGCTGCTCCGGCTTTACCTGTATATCTTCCTTTTGAGAACAAAAAGTTAAAAGAGTCAAACTTAAAAAACCGGTCAAAATTTTACGCAAAAAGTTGAACAACCTGCGAACTAGGGTAAACGGAACGACATAGCTTGCAGATAGTCAGAAAATAGCCGCAATAGTTTCGTAGATTCGCAGTCCCAAAAACATGGTAAAAGAAAAATACCAAAAACGAAACTTTTAGAAATGCTGACCTGTTGTATTTTAAGAATGTTTAACGTATTGATGATTCTATCAGCTGCCCTTAAATATCCATCAGTTAGAGTGACACACACATTTGACTTTATATCTTTGGAATGGAATTGGAAATTGAGAGGAAGAAGACATCAGAAACGGATTGAAAACTCGAAGCAAAAAGCTAGCTCCTAGTAACTCTTCAGAATAAATATATCATTCTTTTGAACTAATTGTGCAAGAAGACTCTTAAAACTGGATTCCAAAAATAAAAAAAAAACCTACAGCCAACAATACAACTTTTTTAAAAACTCGGACATCTTAAAGCAGACTGTCAAGTATTGAAAATAAAATTCATCGAAGTGAAGACAATAAAATAAAGATGCTTGCGTCCAAAAAAATATTAAAGTACGCGTCTATTTGATTGTCTTCGCACGTAAGATTCACTCTAGCTTCTCAATTGGAGAAAAGAAAGAAATGTTGAGAAAAATGTGGAACAAGCTGCGAACTAACGTAAACTAAACAACACATAAAATACATGAAAACCCTCCGAATTAGCATAAAATTCATATGAATTTCCAGAAAAATTAAAACCACTACCAAAACCAGCCTAAAATTAAAACGAAATCATAACCACACCTCAACCAAAAAAAAAATGAAAAAAAAACTGCTTTAAAATGGCAAACGTGAACAAAAAAATTCGCTCTCTTACAGAATTTTTTTCACACCTCAATTTTCGCTCTCTAGAATTGTGATATGAACCAAAAACCACTCTCTTTTCGCTCCACTCTTCCTTTTGTTCAGCAACAAAATCACTCCAAATGTTTTCACGTGTTTCGTTTCCTGCTTCAAAATTCACTACAATAAAATTGATTTATAAAAAAGGACTTCACCAATACTCCTCTTCGAGTCGTAAAAAAGACAGCACCCCAATACAATTAAAATTCTTTGAATTTTGAAAAAGGAGAGCGTCTAAATAATAGCCGTTTGAGAGGCTGACCGCGGCTATTAATAAAGTACATAGTTGTTTTTCATATATGAATCAGTCTGAATGTTTTAGAGTGCACTACTCCTGATCAGTATAATGCCGGTTTTGGGTGTAACCGCCATCAAATGAGTAAATGAACTTTTTCCTTGTGAAAATTTGAAATAATAGCCTATGCTCACCAAAACATTTTTGTCTTCAAGAACTAGTACGTCTTGCATAATGGCGGACAAAAACGCTTCGAACTTGCAGTGTGGGTCAACCAACGAAAAACAGACGGCCAGAAAGTTCTGAAAAAATGGTCCAGATAAACCAAGTGGACCCAGCACATCCACTAAATTTGGCGTGAGACGCATCGAGAGGTCCAGTGGTGTTTTGGAGTTCGCGGAAGGCGACATATTATTCCTGAAGCTCATTTTAGTTGGAACCACAAAACCTGACTTCTTCACAACATCCATTGAATCGAGTTCGAATGGCTGAAGATTGATAATATACTGCAGAACTGATAATACTGAGAGATGTCCAGTGAACTGAAATAGAACATACTTATACATTAAAAATTAGCATACGGATTTCCATCAAGAACTGTCATATTACTGAAAAGAATTGAAAGATTGTGCCATGCATAACTGTTTTACTTAAAGTTTTACGTAGAATAACGTTTGATTTGATAGTACTGAGCGGATCGCAACTGACTTTCTATGCAATAGCGGTGCGCTTACGCATTCATGCGCAGCTTTTAAGAGTCAAATGGGTGGTTCATTTCCGTAGGTTTTTTCCCACGGGTAATTCTCCTATCTAGCTTTTTTGGGAACCGAACTTAAACCAAAAAATTTGTGCTCCTAAGGACTTGTCAAACCAAATTGAAGGTAATTCAGAAATTGAAAGTGGCATTTTGGTATCAATACCACAATTTTCTTAAGTAACAAACAACATACTTGTTTCCTGAAAGTGAAATAGTCAGTAGGGTCTTCATAGACACTACAAACCCACTCTCTCAATCTGGATTTCGGCACCAACGTGTTCTGAATTCCGTTGAAAACTTTGTTCAGCTGGGATTCCCATGCTGTGGCTGAGCCTCCTCTTAGGGACATCTGGTCAAAGAAAGTCTTCACTGGTGTGAAGGGATCAAGGTCTTTGCTCATTAGACACTAAACAGAGACACAGTAAATAAGGAGAAAACATAACCGCCGATTGCAGGAAAATACCCGCCGTTGATTCCCATAACCAAGATTGGGATTGAAAAAAGAGAAAACTAGGGAAAAAATGATTTTCGTACAAACAATTTTAAAGTGCGAACTATATTGACGTCATGTCATTTTGGAGCTGAACATACTCCGGTTTCGTAGTGAGACCACACAGGGGGCTAGTATAAATACCAATAAACAAACATTATTAGAGATGCTAACTAAGAACAAAGTTCGAGTAACGGGCATCAAAAATCGGGCTTTATGAGTTTCTATTTCTGATTTCGTTTTTTGATACTGAATCTGTTCATTTTGAATTGCTTTGCTGAGCAACTGCTGTCTAAAAACACTTTTAGCAGAATGAGAGAAGAGTGAAACTAGCCTAGAGAAGTCAAAAAGATTTCACGTAAAATGTTGAACAAGCTGTGAACTAAGGTAAAGCGAAAAATTTTTATTTGACGAAATAAAAAAACATAGCAGGACAAGTCCTGACGTACAATTCAAAGAATTTGCATTGCCTAAACAGAAAACAAGACCAAGAACGGACTATGAATGGATTGGAAAAACCATCTAGAAAAAAATTGATCCAAAAAAACGAAAAAACAGTAAAAATCAAAGTTAAATTGCCGCATGTGAACAAAAAAACCACTAGCGAGAAAGCGAATTTTTGTTCAAACACCGTTTTCTCACTCTACGTTAAATTTAGAGCGGAAAAAATTCACAACGCAAAAGCACTCGCTTTTTCGCTCCACTTCCTGTTTCGGCGTGACCAAAATCACTACTCCAATTTGACTTCAAAAATCATGAAAATGTGTGAACAGATCTTAAAAAAAGACAGCGCCCCAATAAAATTCAAATTCTTTGAATTGTAAGAACATAGCAGGACAAGTCCTGACGTACAATTCAAAGAATTTTCAATGACTAAACAAATAAAACTAGACCTAGAACGGACTATGAGTGAATTGTGAGAACCATTTAAAAAAAATCAGATCACAAAAATAAAAAAGACATACCAACCAGATTGCCGGAAAATAGCCGCCGCTGATTCCCATAACCACGAGTGGGATTGAAAGAAGAGAAAATAATGAAAAAACAAATTTTTGTAGAAAAAAATTTGAAGTGCAAACTATTTTGATAACATTTTGTAGTTGAACATACAACTGTTTCATTGTGAGACTATACAGGAGCTAGTATCAATTACAATAATCAATAGAGATGGTTACTAAGCCTTATAAGAACCAAGTTCGAGCGACAGGCATCTAAAATCGGGCTTTATGGGTTTATCTCGTTTCCATTTCTGATTTCGTTTTTGATACTGACTCTGTTCATTTTGAATTGCTTTGCTGAGCAACTGCTGTCTAAAAGCAACTTTGAGCAGAATGAGAGAAAAGTAAAATTAGCCTAGAGAAGTCAAAAAGATTTCACGTAAAATGTTGAACAAGCTGTGAACTAAGGTAAAGCGAAAAATTTTTATTTGACGAAGTAAAAAAAAATAGGAGCGCTATAATAGACGGCTGAGAAGCTGAGGTGGCTATTAAAAACATGAAATCAATGTAAAAATATCGCATGTGAAAAAACCACTAGCGAGAAATGGAAATTTGGTTCAAACAAAAAACTAGGCCTAGAATAACCTATGAATGGATTGGGAAAACCATTTAGAAAAAAATCCATCCCAAAAAACGGAAAGAAAAAAAACAGTAAAAATCAAAGTCAACTTGCCGCATGTGAACAAAAAAAGCACTAGCAAGAAAGCGAATTTTTGTTCAAACACCGTTTGCTCACTCGTTTAAATTAGAGCGACACAATTTCACGCCGCAAAACCACTCGCATTTTCGCGCTATTTCCTGTTTCGGCGTGACAAAATCACTACTCCAATTTGACTTCAAAAATCATGAAAATGTGTGAACAGATCTTAAAAAAAAGACAGCGCCCCAATACAATTCAAATTCTTTGAATTGTAAAAAAATAGGAGCGCTATAATAGCCGGTTGAGAAGCTGAGGCGGCTATTAATAACAAGGTAAACATCTGCTTTTGACTATGTTAGAAAAAGCTTCAATTAGGAATACAAAAGCTTTCTACAGATTAGAGAAAACAATATTGTCGAAAAGATTTTAGATTGCATTATTATTGTCGCTGCATTGTCATCGCCGCACGAAAAGACTTAAATTGCAACTGTTTTCAACTGTCATTATATTCGACTGAGCACTCACGGGATCTACTTCGAAGGTTCCTCTGAATAAAGATCTGAATGAGTATGTATGAGGAACGACTATGGAAAAAATTTCGGGCAAATTCGGGGAGGCTCGGGTCATTACGTTCATTTTTTATTCCTTCTACGACCATTAAATATCACACAATGAGCTTCCAGCCCTTGCTCAGCCCAAAAAGCAAACGATAAACGCAAAGATCAAACATAGCCGGCAGATTGCCGGAAAATAGCCGCGAGAGACGCTTCAGGCCTTCCAAGGACTTGAAGCAACTAAAACAGATAGACAGATTGATCACCAGTCCTTTAATAGACCACTAGACTTTTTGGGTTAGATCCGGTCTGTCATTTTTATGAGACACATACGCTCTATAAGGAAGAAGCCCTAAGGAACCTTTTTCAAAAATAATATTCAAAACCATAAACTCAAGACTCTAATACTCAAGAATTAGGGAAAATGGGTTTGGCAATACTTAGATGCGCACTATTAATCTAAATAGTAGATTCTCATAAAATTTAAAGTTCATTAAGTGATTTCACAAGTCATTTTTTTAAGTGATGTTAGTTCCCGGTAGCTTCATCACTCTAAGTACTTGAAGGACTACCAAACGTGGCTAAGGGCATCTAATGAAACTGGATGCCCGCTGAGCTTAACCTGTTTATCCTGTTTTGAAAGCTCAAAGTCATGAAAAGTCATCAAAGTCAGGGTAAGACTAAACAAAAATCTGTTAGACGAAGTAAAAAAAAACATAGCAAGTCCTGAAATACAATTCAAAGAATTGAATGAAAAACTCAGAGGTACATGACCTGACCAGCAGATCAATTGAACAATGCCAGCCAGAACACAAACAAAATCATCTCTAAAAATTGAGAAACAAACAATCAAAACTAAACAAAAATATACTCATTGCTAAAACTCTTGAAGCTTTTGAACCTAAGGCAAAATTTTTTCCCTTTAAAAATACGTCTTTCAAAAAAATTTTCAAAACCAATTTTTGTCTCTGAAATCGGTCCAGTATTATATCTGCAAGACCTGAAAAATATTCATTGGCCCTTGAAGATCAATTAACTCGAAAATGAACAAAAAATTTAGAAGAAATCAATTGCAAATTATAAGGAAATGTTGCTAAAAATTGTGCTATAAATATCTTCAGGATCATTTCTGGGTCTCTAGGGGCTATCCAGTAACCCAATTCCAAGCTTTAAAAAACTCATTGGCTCATAGATCGATAGGCAATTTTTTTTTAGAAATTTCAAATTTCAAAAAAAGAAATTCGTTCTTTTAAAATGTTGAAAGCCATTCAATTGCCCCCCAGCAACTACTTAATAACATACTACCAAACCCTGAATGAGGTTACCTGGCTACTGAGGCAAGAAAGAAAAAACACAAATGTTTTGAAAAAACTTGAAATTGCAAGTTTCATCCAAAAACTTCTAGAAGTCGAAAGGTTAAATTGTTGAAAACAAATCCATTGAAACTAAAAATCGTGCAGTAATTTTTTATCAGAACGTGGAATATGTTTTCTCGCACTTGAGAGTGGACGAATATCAAAAACTGACAAAAATTTTCGGAAGCCTGAAAAAAACTGCAGGTTTTATCAAAAAAATGCTAAAATTCGAGACATTAAAAGGTTAAAAATCATTCCACTGTTACTAAAAACTAAGCAGTGCCCTATTAACAAACCTCAAAAACCATTGCCTGGTCCCTGAAGCTGGAAAAACTGAAAAAATGACGAACATTTTCAAAAACTTGAAAATGCGAATTTTGTCAAAAAAAAGCTAAAATTTGCGATAATCAACCAGTTGAAACCTATTCAGTGGCAACTAAAAATTTTTCAGTAACTTATTATCCAACACATGATGAAGTTTTCTGTCCCCTGGGACTCAAACAACTTGAATAATAACAAATGTCAAAAAATAGGAAAATTTGTTTTAAAAAAGCAAGTTTTGTCAAAAAATAATAAAATTCATGATGGCAAAAACATTAAAACCATTCCATTGCCACTAGAAACTATTCAGTAATCTATCATCAAACACTTCATCAAAACTTAGAGGAGGTTTATTGACACATAGGGCTAAAAAAACTCAAAAAATAACAACAATTTTCAAAAAACCTGAAAAAAATTGCAAAAATTAGTATCATTTTGCGTGCTGGGTTTGTAGTACCAAAACATATAGCTCATAAAATGGCCATTATAAGCAATTTTGTCTCGCAAATGGTCTTCATCAACAATTAAAAACTTCAAGCTAAGACTAATCAAAACAAACATAGCTGGCAGATTGCCAGAAAATAGCCTCAATAGATTCGTAGATCTGCAGTCTCAGAAAAACCAGTTAAAGACAGACCAAAA
This sequence comes from Convolutriloba macropyga, assembly GCF_964194025.1. NCBI lineage: Eukaryota > Metazoa > Xenacoelomorpha > Acoela > Convolutidae > Convolutriloba > Convolutriloba macropyga. Next base: position 37,183,259 of record NC_134475.1, read on the forward strand.
AATTTTTTTCATTGAAGGCTAATATGTATATTTTGATTTAAAATCTGTATAAGTTATTGCTGCCTCTATTAGCTGATCTCAAATAACCTTCATTTAGAGTGACACACACCCATTTGACCTTATCTCTTTGAATTAAAGTAAATAAAAGTCAATTTCAAAGTGAGGAAGTCATTTTTGAGAGTGAAGTAAGTCAAGTGCGACCAAAAATTTAATCGAGCGATTGAACAAAAAACTCGCTCCACTGAGAGCGAAAAATGACGTCACACACGCACTTCAGTTGAAATTGCATGAACGATTGAACAAAAAGCAGATTTCAAAAGTTTGTGACGTCATATGGTCGTAACAAAAAAACAGCCATTAAATATCACACAATGAGCTTACAGCCCTTACTCAGCCCAAAAAGCAAACGATAAACGCAAAGATCAAACATAGCCGGCAGATTGCCGGAAAATAGCCGCGAGAGACGCTTCAGGCCTTCCAAGGACTTGAAGCAACTAAAACAGATAGACAGATTGATCACCAGTCCTTTAATAGACCACTAGACTTTTTGGGTTAGATCCGGTCTGTCATTTTTATGAGACACATACGCTCTATAAGGAAGAAGCCCTAAGGAACCTTTTTCAAAAACAATATTCAAAACCATAAACTCAAGACTCTAATACTCAAGAATTAGGGAAAATACGTTTGGAAAATACATTTGGCTAAAACAGATAGACAGATTGATCACCAGTCCTTTAATAGACCACTAGACTTTTTGGGTTAGATGCGGTCTGTCATTTTTATGAGACACATACGCTCTATAAGGAAGAAGCCCTAAGGAACCTTTTTCAAAAATAATTTTCAAAACCATAAACTCAAGACTCTAATACTCAAGAATTAGGGAAAATACGTTTGGCAATACTTAGATGCGCACTATTGATCTAACTAGTAGATTCTCATAAAATTTAAAGTTCATTAAGTGATTTCACAAGTCATTTTTTAAGTGATGTTAGTTCCCGGTAACTTCACCACTCTAAGTACTTGAAGGACTACCAAACGTGGCTAAGGGCATCTAATGAAACTGGATGCCCGCTGAGCTTAACCTGTTTATCCCGTTTTGAAAAAAAGCTCAAAGTCATGAAAAGCCATCAAAGTCATGAAAGTCAGGGTAAGACTAAACAAAAATCTGTTAGACGAAGTAAAAAAAACATAGCAGGACAAGTCCTGAAATACAATTCAAAGAATTGAACGAAAAACTCATACGTACTCTACCTGACCAGCAGATCAATTGAACAATGCCAGCCACAAACAAAATCATCTCTAAAAATTGAAGAAACAAACAATCAAAATTAAACAAAAATATACTCATTGCTAAAACTCTTGAAGCTTTTGAACCTAAGGCAAAATTTTTTCCCTTTAAAAATACGTGTTTCGAAAAAATTTTCAAAACCAATTTTTGTCTCTGAAATCGGTCCAGTATTATATCTGCAAGACCTGAAAAAAATTCATTGGCCCTTGAAGATCAATTAACTCGAAAATGAACAAAAAATTTAGAAGAAATCAATTGCAAATTATAAGGAAATGTTGCTATAAATTGTGCTATAAATATCTTCAGGATCATTTCTGTGTCTCTAGGGGCTATCCAGTAACCCAATTCCAAGCTTTAAAAAACTCATTGGCTCATAGATCGATAGGAAATTTTTTTTTAGAAATTTCAAATTTCAAAAAAAGAAATCCGTTCTTTTAAAATGTTGAAAGCCATTCAATTGCCCCCTAGCAACTATTTAATAACATACTACCAAACCCTGAATGAGGTTACCTGGCTACTGAGGCAAGAAAGAAAAAACACAAATGTTTTGAAAAAACTTGAAATTGCAAGTTTCATCCAAAAACTTCTAGAAGTCGAAAGGTTAAATTGTTGAAAGCAAATCCATTGAAACTAAAAATCGTGCAGTAATTTTTTATCAGAACGTGGAATATGTTTTTTCGCACTTGAGAGTGGACGAATATCAAAAACTGACAAAAATTTTCGGAAGCCTGAAAAAAATTGCAGGTTTTATCAAAAAAACGCTAAAATTCGAGACATTAAAAGGTTAAAAAGCATTCCACTGTTACTAAAAACTAAGCAGTGCCCTATTAACAAACCTCAAAAAACATTGCCTGGTCCCTGAAGCTGGAAAAACTGAAAAAATGACGAACATTTTCAAAAACCTGAAAATGCGAATTTTGTCAAAAAAAAAAGCTAAAATTTGCAATAATCAACCAGTTGAAGCCTATTCAGTGGCAACTAAAAATTTTTCAGTAATTTATTATCCAACCCCTGATGAGGTTTTCTGTCTCCTGGGACTCAAACAACTTGAATAATAACAAATGTCAAAAAATAGGAAAAAAAAACTAAAAAAAGCAAGTTTTGTCAAAAAAATAATAAAATTCATGATGGCAAAAACATGAAAACCATTCCATTGCCACTAGAAACTATGCAGTAATCTATCATCAAACACTTCATCAAAAATTAGAGGAGGTTTATTGACACCTAGGGCTAAAAAAAACTCAAAAAATAAAAATTTTCAAAAAACCTGAAAAAAATGCAAAAATTAGTATCATTTTGCTTGCTGGGTTTGTAGTACCAAAACATATAGCTCATAAAATGGCCATTATAAGCAATTTTGTCTCGCAAAAAGTCTTCATCAACTTTTAAAAACTTCCACCTAAGACTAATCAAAACAAACATAGCTGGCAGATTGCCAGAAAATAGCCGCAATAGATTCGTAGATCTGCAGTCTCAGAAAAACTAGTTAAAGACAGACCAAAAAATTTCGTCTTTTCATTGAAGGCTAATCTGTATATTTTGATTAAAAATCTGTATAAGTTATTGCTGCCTCTATTAGCTGATCTCAAATAACCTTCATTTAGAGTGACACACACCCATTTGACCTTATCTCTTTGAATTAAAGAAAATAAAAGTCAATTTCAAAGTGAGGAAATCATTTTTGAGAGTGAAGTAAGTCTCAAGTGCGCCAAAAAATTTAATCACGCGAATGAACAAAAAACTCGCTCCACTGAGAGCGAAAAATGACGTCACGCATGCAATTCAGTTGAAATTGCATGAACGAATGAACAAAAAGTGGCTGTGACGTCATATGGTCGTAACAAAAATCTTGACGACGAAATAAAAAACCAAGAGAAGGCCAATAATAGCCCCAGCTATCACTGTGCGGCTATTAAAAAATTACAATAAAAAAGAAAAAATTGCACCATTTTGTGCCCAAAACTCCTAAAAATGACCTTTTAACCTTAAATAAAGGCCATCCCAGCAGCTGCACCACTATAAGCACTTGAAAGACTACTAAAACCCACTTTGGGCCTCTAATGAAACTTAATGCCCGCCTGGGTTTACCTGTTTATCCCGTTTTGAAAGATCAAAGTCAGTCATTGAAAAATATGTGAACACATCTTTAAAAAAAACACAGCGCACCAATACAATTCAAATTCTTTGAATTGTAAAAATAGGAGCGCTATAATAGCCGTCTGGAATTGCTGACGCGGCTATTAATAAAGCTTTGATATCACTTGAGACTCATGGGCGTACCTCTCTGTACACGTCATACATAGATTGGGATGAGCAGTTGTCCAGGTGCAGTCTCAAATTAGGTGCAAAAGTGGTAACAGCTGGAGGACTCAAGCATAACAGGCGTTTCGAAGTCTCTTTCCTTCTGTCCAGAAAGTACGTTTGTATCAACCTCATCAGTTGTGCAATCCTCTCGTCACTGTACCCGAAAGAACACTGTCGCTGGTCATCCGAATACAGAACTCGATACGCAAATACCTGAAACCCGTCCAAATTCGAAATTATTCCAACATCAATCTGCATAACTTGCACCTTTTTTGTATGAGATGTAGCAATTCAACAATCGTATCCTATTAGAATTTCAAAAAATCTACTGCACCACTCTTATCAAAAAGCCAATTTCAAAAAAGGACGCACAATTGAAAATTTTAGAAACCGTGTCATTGCTGTTGCAGCATTGATGTCTGGCCATTATTTTGACGATAAGAAGAAAATACACGCTACATGAGATTATATAGTTTATCAATATAGTTTATAGAATGTGCTTTTATCAATCAAACATAACCGACTAAACGTCGGAAGAATTGCTCTCGAACGACTAATGGGAGCTCTAATCAATTACAGCCTGCTTCAGTTCGTGTATCACGCCATATAATAAAAATTGGTCCGAAGTCACCTCGAAACTCTAGCCCTCCGAATGGTGTCTCTCGAAAAATCCTCGGATTTTCTAGCTAGAAATCAAATGTACCTTAACGGTATAATGCTGTTTGTAGGTCTTTCTTAGCCGTGAGGTGAGGCGATTAAGACGCCATAGGTGAATCAAATTATAATAGACCTCATTGATCTCGTTATTTTTCCACTTTGTTTTTAAATTTACAGTACAGCAACAATATTTCTCATTTTGTTCCTTTGAACATGCACAAGTAAGGATGAGTTCTCACTCTAACATAGCTTTTAGGACAACCACAGCCTGATCAAAATTGGCAACAATGGAGGCACCAAGCATAAAATTTGGACCAAAAAGGTGCTAATAACGGAAAACAGCAATGTTGGTCACGCCAAAGAATATTGAGAACTGGGGATAATGAGCAATGAGCAGTTGAAAAGTAGCCGGTCAAACCAGAAGCGTTAAAGCAATTAAAGCCGGTCAAAGCAATTAAAGCGTTCCAAAACGACCTTAAATAAGATCAGTAGAGGGGTGGTTCATTAAATATGTTAAGACGTGGATAATGTCTCCGTATCAAAAGTTTCTGTTTGATCATGTTTTCTGGAGAATATTTCTGGGAGTGGAATTCAGAACGTTTCATAAGGTTTCAAAAACTTTTCTTTTTCATGTTAAAGAGTGCCAGAACATAATGTGCGAACGAGCATTTTATGATTTCAATTCATTGGCCAAGGGACCTCCTCGTTATATTCTAACAAACCTTTCCGTTGGAAGCTCGGATGAAAATGCGCCTGATGATCCGTTTGTTCATAACTGCAATCTCCACACGCGGTAGAAAGCGTGAAACCTTGAGCGAGTAACTGGAGTTCTAAATAAAATTTGCAAGTTTACCCACTGATCGCTCAACTATCATATCTCAATTTTTCTTTTAAACTCGGTGACAATATACATGCGTGTTCTTGAAGCTATGTGGAATGAGAAAGGCGTCACCCGACATTTGTAGTGTGTGCAAAAGTTCATGATAAATGCAATGAAAACAACTTGAAACCAAATTTATTGTGAATACCTTTGTAGTATAGAAGTCTGCTGGAACTTCAACCTCGGCCGTCTCAGCCGAGAAGTTGTTGAGGAACCGGCATTTCTTGCCCATAAGGAAGCTCCCGCTCTGAGCACAACCGGCGGAACTGTGGTAGTTGCTATTAGCACCATTAACTGAACTATTGTCGCAGTGTCTCTTAGCTTTGGCCTCAAATATTCCGATCCACTTTCGAATTTTGTTGATGAGAGGAAGCAGCCTGGCTGAGTGTACATCACTAAAAAATATTAGCAACTTCAACTTAGGACACCTAAGAAACTAATTATGTTATGATAGAGACCGTCTAACAGATACTCAGACACGAAAAGGTTTTAAGTATGTTCTCCGAAAAGTCAAGATTCTGGTTTTTTTTAGTTTATAGTGCTTTCACCTGGGCTCTCAAGTGAAAGGTGCTGACACCTTGGGAGAGTCCCTTTTGATGCGAAGTGATTTTTATCATAATTATTGGTGTATGTTAATATCTCCATCAAAGAAATAAATTCTTTCTTTCTTTCAACATTGAAGTCTATTATATCAGATTATAACATTATTGAGGGATTGGTTGGCGTCCTGGAAAAACACGTCGTTTGACGAAAAGGAGGGGCTGAAACTTTGAAAATAGCCGGCAGACTGCCGGAAAATAGCCGCCATTGACGTCTAATATGATTGAAAGAAAAGAACAAAAGTGGCAAAAAATTATTCGATTAATTCAATTATTTTAATTTGGTGAAATGAAAAAGTTGGACACGAAGAATCTGTTGAGCTAAACAGGATATTAAGCTTAATATTAGCACTAATTAGCATTCGATTTAATCAACTCTCATAACAAAACGCACTATGATTTAAAGGCAGATTTATCGGTTCATTTAGTATTTAATTTGGCTACTTCCATTTTAAAAAATTAAACTTTATTAAAAACGTTTCAACTAATTTGAAGGTAAACATGGCACAACTCAATTTTGAGCTTTCGGCTTATCTCGAAAACGTTTCTCGCATCGCATTTCAGTTCGCACTAGGGGATACTTCGTTTGCTTTTACGGCCTCCCAAAAAGAATCCGATTATTTCATAAATTCAGTTGTTAAAACTACCACTCCACAATCCAGTTGGTTCATATAGCACTGGCAAATAACTTACAATTTAAATTAGCGGAAATCAGAACGTTTTGCTTCGAACCATGCACTCGGAAAACCTTAGCATATTGTTGAACCAAAATTGTACTTAATCTACCAATAGCCAGTCTACAGTAACAGGGAAATCTAGCAGCAGCACTCTACAGCTAGGAGATGCCACAGAACTCAATGATTACTTTCCAAAAACACAATAAACAAAAATTAATTTAATTACACAAATTTCTAATCAAAAGCTAAATTTCGCAAACTAACCTGAAATCGAAATCTTCAGTTATGCGCTGTTTGAGGTCACCGAACTCTGGATCCAGATATTTATATTGTAAAATGAATTCTTGATGCAAACGTGGAACCCACTCTGCCTCTGGGATATCTTCATCCTCGTTGAACAGAGACAAGAGAGAGTTGACGGCCGAGTAGGCATTCGCACCCAACTGTGTTCGTGATACTGAAGTACGCAGTTTGAACATGCAAAGTGGTAAACACGCATCAAAGCTTTTTTTTCGATAGAAAATTACCGGGAGAACATAAGATAACCATAGAAAATAATTGTTAAACCATACTGAAGATTTAAAATTTTTGTCAAACTCACTTATCAAAACATAGCCCGAAAATTGACGGAAATTAGCGGGCCACCGTTAACCCCTTCCCCTTGACGCTCATCGGGATTTTAACCGAAAAAGGAAAAAGAAAAACTATACAAAATGGCAGCCTTTTATTCCTAAATGTCAAAAAAAAAAATGTTCTTAATTGGTATGCAATTTCAGTTAGATGATCACGCAACTACCCTTCAATCAGTTTCTATACTTAAGACTAATAAGCTTACTACTAATGCCAGTTAGCCATCACTCTAATGAACTCTGACAACCTATTGCAATTAATGACCGGGCTTTCATTGGTTTATCTCGTTTCTTTTAATTTTGCTCATTTTACCTTAACCGTATGCACTATATTGCGTATATCGTTGCGTGACGGGATTTCAAATGCATTGAGTAGAAATAGCGGGCGAAGAGGGTCAGAAATCAAACATGAAAGTCAAACGTGGTCAAAAAGTAAAACGAATAAAAGAAAACATATCAGGACAAGTCCTGAAATACAATCGAAAGAAATGCATGAAAATATAAATACTATTCTACCTCACAAGCAGATCAATTGACTAAAGCCAGCCAATCAGAAAAAACAGTTTTACAAATTTAAGGGAAAAAAATG
>NC_134475.1:37191081-37593323 GCF_964194025.1 Convolutriloba macropyga
GAATAAAAACTTGCTTTATATGCAAGAGGCAAGCAGCTGCAGGGAAAACGAAAATAAAATTAAAACAATAATGAGAAAAAAATACTGATTTGTTAGTGATTCTGGTGTCATCATCTTCAAAACTGTAGTATTAAAGTTTATGCAAAAACGCAGCATCAAACTCGAAACAAGCTTTCAAAAATTCTATTCAGAAAATTTTGAAAAAAACTTTCAAATTTGGTAATGGCACACACTTTCAAATTGAACCCATCATTGCGAAATTAGGTAATTCTACATAATTATGTCTTAAATGCCAATTTCTTCTAGCTAAATCCATTGCAAAAACCAAATTGCAAGCTATCAGCTCAATTTCCAGACGTTAATATCCTCAAAAGCAAATTGATGCCCCTAAAATATGCGCAGTATCCCATGCAGGAGCTTCCGAAAAACCTCATTGGCAATTAGAGATAGGAAAACACGAAAAATGACAAAATTTTTTAAGCTAACTTGACATAAAGTTTAGTAGACATTCGTGACATTAATAACTTAAAAACCTTTTCATGTTCACAGAAAACTATCCAGTATTCAATCCTCATGCCAATAAAATTTTCATTGCCTCCTGTAGATTAAAAAAGTAGAAATTAAAATTTTTGAGAATTTTGAAATAGCAACTTTTATTAAAAAGTTGCCATAATTCGTGATATGGATATCATTAAAAGCATTTCATTGCCATTAGAAACTATTCTTTACCCATTTTCATAATCTAGAGAAGTCTCACTGGCACGGAAGACATAAAACGTGAAAAATGACAGAAATTTTCAAAAATATGCACATTTTATTAAAAAGATGGCAAATTTGTGATACTTTATTCAAAATTCATTATAAATCTTTGTCAAAAATATCAACTAAAGCATTTTAAAGCTCCTAAAGTTGATTTTTTGGCCACTAAAAATTGAAAAACTCGAAAAAAAGAAAAATTATCAAAAAAATGAAAGTCGGTATCAGTTTGTGATCTCAAGTTGGCGTTACGAAAACATTTAGCTCGAAAAATAGACGAAATATTAGGGCTTGCAAAAGACCGCCATGACATTGACAAAGTTTAATTCAAAACCAACCTAACAAAACAGTGGAAAACCTGAAAACGCGAAGGTCGAAAATGACGCCATTATGGACTCAAGAACTCTCAAAACTGACTTTACCTTGAAATAAAGCTTGACCAGCAGTTTCAGCACACTTAGCACTTCAGAGTCCGAAAAGACTCCAATTTTGGTATCAAAATATACAGAAACTTAAGTTTTCACTTTGCATAGAGGCCTTAGCAGCAACTTCAGCAGATTAAGCACTTGGAAGACTTCTAAAGCAAGCTGATGGCCTACAATGAAACGTAATTCGCACTGGGCGTACATGTTTGTCCCGTTTAAGCTAAAAATATGTAGAAACAATTTGCCAAAAAAAAATTTAGGGAGAATTCAGCCATCACAGTCCAAAGCATTGAATTAACAAAGGACATGACAATAATCTTTTCAGCAACATCAAGCTACGACAAAACAAGAAATCACGCAAAACAATTTAAATCATTTTTCCAAAAACCAAATTTATAAAAAAATGAACAACTCTTAAAATAAACAATGACACTACGCGTCCGTAGAATGAGTACACAAAATATCAAATTTGTGGAAACAATAGCAGACTATGCAAAACGGGCAAAAACTGAGACATTCAGCGAAAATCATGTTTTCGCAAAATAATGTCCTCAGAATAAGAAAACAAACAAAATGTCACACTAAAATCCTCGATCACAGCACATCATACTACTTTAGAAGTCATAAATCAACGAACAGCAGTTCCTTTAGGTGCAAAAGGAGAAAAAACGCCAGAATAAGGCAGCCTTCAAGAATTCCCCAAAAACCTTTCAAAAACAAATATTACAAGTCAATGAAAGCGATAACTAACAGTTGAAGCCAACAAACTGACCACAGAATGTGAAATCGGGAGAATGTACAAGCGCAAAATTATCAAGCACAATTTTTATATTAAAAAGACGCACACGTTTACAATAACTGCTCTAAACTTCGTTCGAGAGCAATTAATCGCCACCCCAATACAATTCAATTCTTTGGATCGCAAAAAAAAGGAGAGCGCCTAAATAGTTGCCGTTGAGAGACTGACGGCGGATATTAAAAATGCTAACAGAGAAAACATTGCGACAAACAAAAATGAGACTTTAATAGCAGTTGGAGTAGATGCCACGGCCACTAAAGAGGATGAGATGTAAGAGCTATAACAAATCTGCATTTTAGAGGGTACCAATAAAGCTCCTTTTTTCTGACCAGAAGAGAACAAGCACATTGATAAATACAGTTAAAGGACTAGCTAGGCAGTAACAAAGGGACAGTTACAGATGAAGAATTGAGTTAATGGAATGACCTATCAAATGAGCAATTGATCGTAGAATAATTGCTCTCAAACGAGTCATAGCCTGCTTGAGCTCAATATGGGCTTCGAATGATATCCTTCGAATTTCTCTTCAATCACTTTAATGATTTCATTTGGTAGTGAAATTATACTCTGGTCACTTTTTCGGCAATAGTTTTTGTCGGCAGTTATAAGAAAGCGACGGTTTTTATACATTATGACTTAAAACGACTTAATGGAATAAGTTACCCTTTAACGTAAGAGCAACGGAAACAAAACTCTTTTCAAAAGAACTTTAACAGAGTTTTTGCAACGTCAGAATGAAAATTTTCCAATAGATAGACAGTTAGGATCATTCGTGTCTTCTTTTTATATATAGTGGAACGAACAGCTTAATGGGTAACATCAATTAATAACCAGAAGATTAATGGATAATTTTGATTATTTCAATAAATATTCCTGATTATTCTGAAGGCATGTAAACTTTAACCTTTCGGTTATATTATTAATTTACATGTTTGAAAAAAAGCGACAGCTATGACAAAAAAATTGAAGACAGGCGCGAAATTTACTCATTGGTTCGAATCAGCCGTGTAAATAAGCATCAGATAGTATCGCATACAGAACACAGTACGATCCTAATTGTTAAAAAACTTCTGAGCTAATAAAACTGAAGCTATCGTAAAAACTTTAAAAGGGCCAACCTGCATTGCTCGAAAAACCTTAGCAGCAGTTTTTAAACAAATGTGTCTTTCGTTGACATCGAAATAGTTTGAGTGTCTCGGATTGAAATAAACTTCAATCGCCTTCAATGCAAGGTAGGGCAGCGACGATAAAACGCTCTAACGCAGCTGATCCGAAACATGATCCTACGAGTTTCTAAACTAACTGTATGCGCAATCTATAAAACTCACTTCAAATTATTTTTTAAAATGACGTATAGTAAAAAAAAGCAGTTAAAGAGCGGCATAAAATCATAACATCCAAAAGCTTTACACTCTGCGGAGAGAAAACTTTCGAAACAGAAAAAACAGCTAGACAACGAAAAAACAACAGCAATACATCATAACTCAGCTATAACTTGGCGGCATTTTACTATTACTATGAACAATTACAAAATGTAGTTCATCTTCGAATTTTTGTCACCAAAATGGTTTGCCACCGTTGGCAGATTTCAGCAAAGGTGTCTTACAAGCGCTCAGAATGTACGTATATTGCCAATCCGGCTTTGCGGCGCATAAACACTTACGCTGCATTCATTATTCAGATCTTACCAGCTGCAGAGTTCTCAAAGGCAATGTCCAGTTGCTCCTTCAAGATTTGATTCAACTTCTCCAAAACAGGTTCGAACCACAATCTGGGAAGAGTCTGCACCTTTAACAAATCAAAATACTACTCAAATGACTGGAGGGGAGTCTAAACTTCCCAAAATTGACGTTCAAATGATGAAATTGCACCACAGCAGTTTTGGTGAAATGTGGGCTTGAATTGGAGACTTAAGATGAGAGTGTACCTGATCAGCAATGCTTTCGAGTGCCGCCAGAAGTGTAGGATGGGCATCTCGCTGTACGTAGATGACTTTAGTGCAGAATTTAAGGGGTGTCTTGTACTTGGAGTAAGAGGATGCACTCAGTGACGTCACACTGCCTCCTTGTGCAGCAGTCGATCCTGAGGTGCTGTTGTTGCGGACAGAGTTTGACATTGATGAATTGGACGCAACACTTGAAGGCCTGTAAATAGAAAATGAGAAAGTGTTACCGTTTATTTTGGTAAATTCATTGAAAATTTAAACAGAATATAATTATTTTGAACGCTGCGGTGAACAGACAAAACAGTCCCGGACAACCAGACAAAACAGTCCCAGACAAAATAGTCCCAGACAAAACAGTCCCAGACCAAATAGTCCCAAATAGCGAAATAGTCCCAGACAAAACAGTCCCAGACAAAATAGTCCCAAGAAAACAGACAAAACAGTCCCAGACAAAATAGTCCGAACTAAAGATAGAGTCAAACATGTGCACATCAATTAAGAAAGAAACCCCTTAAGGTATTCACATGATTGTATTTCTTTGAACAAAAATTAAGATGATTACAACATAGTTTTTGACAAATAATGTATTTTTAAACAAGTTTTTGGTTTAGTCCTAATTCATATCAATTAAAAACAATGCATTCAGAAGCTTAACTTATAGATTATGTTTGTTAATTGTTTTAGATTATATTTACAATTGTTTCAATATTTTATTTGGGACTATTTTGTCTGGGAATATTTTGCAATTTGGGACTGTTTTGTCTGGGACTGTTTTGTCAGGACACGGAACGCTGCTAACGTTATTAAAAAAACATCTGATGCAAATCCAATGTTGGCTCCTTTATAGTCGACTATATATCTTAATATCCCTTAATCATCACGTTATCACCTGAGAGCTGGTCATTACGTCTCACAAAAAACGAGTAGAGCAGAATCTATTCGAATAAAAGTGTTCTTTTTGTATTAGAACATCAACTTATGAATACTTATCTAAACTACTGAAGATTGCAGAATGTAAAAGTAAAAGCTACTAATTTAGACGAGTAAGCTTCCAATCTCCAATTGGCCAGTCTTGTAAAAACTCACAAAGCGGTTTCTATCAGCGCAACCTCTACCAATATCTCATTTCTCCAAATAAACCCTATTATCCATATATCCATGCGCTCAAGCGCAGAAACACGCAGCTTTTACCCAACCTCCTTAAATAGTGGCTATGCACTTGGCGCGGAAATCTCCTGAACTTTGAATACATGCAAAAACTTCACGGAATTTGGCAATCAAGTTCCTAAATTAACCGATCACACGCGCATGGAAAGTACCAGAATTCTTGATGCAAAGATCACAGGCTAGAGTATTGTTCTAAATATAGTGATTAATTTGTACAACTGAAAATCGCATTTTAATCAAGTAGCTCTTGACCAACTGGGAGATTTCTCACCTTGACGGTGAGTTCTGCCCCAGTGATGCTCCAGTTACTCCCTGATATGCTGTAGTGTGGTCAGTCGGTTCTATTTTGATCTCAATGGCAGATGGCGTCGCTCTACTTTCCGAAGCATTCGACTCCATTGGTTCATTAGGTGCAGCCGTAGATTCGCTCTCTGGTTGAGCGTCATTAAGGGACGAAGGTTGCTGTTGAGCAGGCTGATTGGATTCTGAAGTGTCCATTGGCTCCCCAGTTTTCACCGAGGACGGTTCATTGCTCATTGGCTCTTTGACTGGACTTGAAACTTCGTCAAGTGAAGTGTGGTCTTGTTGGATCCGCGTTTTAAGGTAAGTATAAATAGTTCTGATCGGAAAGTAGACAGACTGTGGGTAAACTTTGGCTACATTTATGAGGATATTGATCATATGAGATCCTTCTTTCCTTAACAGAGACGTACATATCTGTGGAATCCAGTGTTGCCAGTGAACAGTAGGGACTCCGGGTGAACATTTCTCAATGGCTTCCGACAGCTGACTGGTTTCGTCATCGTGAGGCAGGAATGATAATGTCTTAGCCATATTGACCCTACTTTTGGTCTCTTTCTGGTGACGACACGAATGGAGATAACAGAGGATGGCAGATTTTGCAAATTCCATGTCCCTGCGACAGAGAAATTTTCACTGTTATAATTAAAAAATATAACTGACTAATGTTGGTCAAACTGCTCTCAAACGACTAATGGGACCTCAATCCTATTGTGGCCTGCTTCAGCCGTCGCTAGGGTGTGGGGGGGGGGAGCAGTGGTGAGCAGGCTTTCTTGATGGCTTCAAAATTACTGGAGCTTATATAAGCTGACGGAGCTATTAACCATGTAAAAATCAGGAAGTCAAGCGGATTAAAGTCAATCGAAAAATCTTGCATAAAAACGAAACACTCGACAACAATAATTGGTTTAGACTTCGTTCCAGAGCAATTAATTACAGCGTGGCAGTTAAGAAAAAATGAGCGCTTCAATTTTTGCAGCGCGTTAAGATAGGTTGTGTGAAAAATTATCCAGATCGCGATAAAATGATATCGACCAATAAGAAACCCTACGTTTCTGCCATTCAATTCACGCCATGATGTCTCAGTGACTCCTGGTCAATCTCTAATTCGACAATCAATTCAATTGTATAGAAATGACAGATTTGATGGAAGATATGAGTTTTTCAATACGATTAATCAGAAATGCATGTGAAAAAACTGCAAAGCAACTACTAACTTGGATGACATAAATACAGTTCTAAAGTAATCGCCCCAATATGACCAGGATTTGATGGAGTTGTCATTGAATTGGACAGCCGCACTGAAAGCCTTGTTAGCCTCCTCAGAATCAGCCAACAGATTCAGAAACATCCCTGAAACGATAGACGAGAAATATTGAATATTTGCAAAACATAACAGTAGTATAACGTGAGCAAAGCTGGGGGGGTAAAAAGACGTACCTATGTATAAAGATTACGTATAGCCCATTTTCCCTCAAATCGCAAAGACGTACCTCACAGCATGATACCCAAGCTGTTCACACGAGGGGATTAGCAAGTTAATCCCTTAATATTAAATTAGGTCATTTACCCTTTCCCATATTACACTTTAATAATGTAAATTTCCAAAAGTCTACCTCACAGCATGACACCCAAGCTGTTCACACCAGGGGATTAGCAAGATAATCCCTTGATATTAAATTAGTAAGGTCATTTACCCTTTCCCATATTACACTTTAAAAATGTAAATTTCAAAAAGTGTACCTCACAGCATGACACCCAAGGTGTTCACACGAGGGGGATTAGCAAGATAATGCCTTAACAACAAATCAGTCAGGTCATTGACCCCCTACCATATTACACTTTACTAATGTCAATTTCCAAAGACGTACCTCACAGCTTGATACCCAAGCTGTTCACACGAAAGGGATTAGCAGGATAATGTTTTAATATTAAATTAGGTAGGATGACTCATTTACAGTTACGTACGTTAGACGTAATTTTCAAAAATGAATCTCACAGCATGATACCCACGCTGTTCACACGAAAGTGATTAGCAAGATAGTTCCTTAACATGAAATCAGTAAGGTCATTGACCCCCTACTATATTACACTTTACTAATGTCAATTTCCAAAGACGTACCTCACAGCATGATACCCAAGCTTTTCACACGAAAGGGATTAGCAGGATAATGTTTTAAAATAAATTAGGTAGGATGACTCATTTACAGTTACGTACGTTAGACGTGATTTTCAAAAATGAATCTCACAGCATGATACAAGCTGTTCACACGAAAGGGATTAGCAGGATAATGTTTTAATATTAAATTAGGTAGGATGACTCATTTACAGTTACGTACGTTAGACGTGATTTTCAAAAATGAATCTTACAGCATGATACCCAAGCTGTTCACATGAGGGATTAGCAAGATAATCCCTCGATAACAAATTAGTTTGGCTTTCTCATATAATCGCCACTACACCTATTCATTATTTCAAACAACTTCTAGAAATCAGTTGGTTAAAATTCTAGTTTAATTTATCTTTTTTTCAGATAGCCTTTGTTTCTTTCTCCTTGTTGCCAGTTTCAAGTTGAATACCAGCAGTGTTGAAGCGGGTAAGCAAACAATTTTAATTGATGGAATATTTCTTTTGTTCCTGTGATCAAAATTCTAGTTTAATTTATCATTTTTTATAGTCTTTGTTTCTTTCTCCTTGCTGCGAGAGGAGTTTCAAGTTGAGCACTTGCAGTGTTGAAGCGGGTAAGCAAATAAACTTAACTAATAGAAATCTTCCATTGTTCCGTATTTGAACTGGACCATTTTAGTCAGCCAAAACTTCCCCCAATAGTAGATATTGCAGCACTTCCCTTCGCTTCCAAATCAAAAAGCAAACTGGTAAGTTTGTTTTAATTAAACCCTGTTTTTGGGATGTTAGATCAATTACCCAATTATTGGTAAGAAAACCATTAATGATCATAAAATTATCACGTGATTAGACAATTAACCACTATATTAGTGGCACATTTCCTCATACATCATAGCACGTCGCAATGACGTCGTAGTGTTGTCTCAATTATGTCATAAAAACGTCACATTTAGGTCATTCTGTCGTCACAATTACGTCAGTGTCGTCATAATGACGTCATATTGTCGTCATAATTACGTCAATGTCTTAATTACGTCATAATAACGTCACAATTACGTCATTCTGTCGTAACAATTACGTCAAAGTGTCGTCATGATTACGTCATAATAACGTCACAATTACGTCATTTTGCGTCATAATTACGTCATTATGTCATAATGACGTCAAATTTATTAAAGGTCATTTCATTTCCGTTTTATTTTCATTTTTCTGATTTACAGAATTGAGTGCAGTTGAGTACAATAATCATTAAAACTTCTGAAAAATATTTTATTCCATCGCAACTTCCATTTTAGCCTTTTTTTTCACTCCTCCTTCCTCACTCCTAATCTTAAAATTTATCTTCCTTTCAGAGATGCCTCGAAAGTCGGACCAAAAAGAACTTTGCAGTTGTGAGAAGCTTATTTTGAAATCAAATATGAGCAGACATCAGAAGCTTCACGCAAAAAGATGTTTACAGTGCTCCCAGTCATTTCCGGACGACGAGAAACTGCAGCGTCACATTGCTTCTAAACATACTCCATCTCTCACTCAAAAGAAGAAGTTTTCATGCGGCAGCTGCAATTCAACGTTCTCCACATATTATCAACTTCTTCATCATAAGCGTAACAATCACCAGCATTCTGTTACAGTGTTTTATGATGACGTTGACTTGTCTATCTATGGAGACTCTCCCGCTCTTCATAACGAACTTCAAACCGTTCAACACTTTCTGCAAGACTCGGTTCTCGAATTGTCCAGAAAAAAAGTCCACAACTTCAAAATAATGGAGATGAACCATGAAACATTGATCGACAAGTTGGATTGTGTCTACAACGAGTTACCCAGTTCAGCTAAAATCAATATTTCCTTTGGATTGGTGCTGCAGAGTGTGCAAAATCCTGAAGAGTTTCGCTACTACTACGCAGCAGATAACAATCCCGTATTTTTAAATCCCATGGTTCTCGCCGATGACTCAGACCTCAATTTTATCAAATCAAACTTAAGAGAAGATGAAATTTTACCAAATCTGATTAATCAACGTCCAGACACGAAGTGGAAGTTTTATTGTGTTACGAATGTCACTTTCTTTGTATTTCTCCTTAGTGGTGTTCCTTTAGGTTGTATCACTCAAAATATTCCATCTATTTTGCTCAGGAACGGTTACATCAAGTCTTTGTTTCGGATTGTGAAAAAAAGCCCTATCAAGACAACCTGTGTATGTTCCGTGCATTGGCCTACGATTTGTATGGTAGTGTTCAGTTACAACATAAAACAATGGAATTGATGCAGATGTTTCTCTCAGCAACAAGGAGAGATGACGCAACCTTTCCAGGAATACATGAGGACGATATTCCTGTTCTTGAGGCTCTAGTTGACAGAAATATTCAGATTTACTCCATATTTTTTGACGATCAATCTGAAATGTTTGCTGAACTTACTCGTCGCTCCTCGATGAAACGTTCAAAGACAACTTCGTTACTGAGATATGAAAATCACATTTATTGGACAGCAGACATCAACAAGTTCCTCAAAAAGTTCCGATGCTACGTATGCGATCAATTTTTCGACAGATCCTCCAACTTATTGCGGCACATGCAAAACTGCTCAGAAAACACGCAACACAAATATCCAACAGGAGCCTATCAGTTATCTGAAACTATTTTTGAACGTCTGGAAGATGTAAATATTAATGTTCCGCAAGAGCTGAGATTGTTTTCTCATCTTATCGTATTCGATTTTGAGTCAATAA
Source organism: Convolutriloba macropyga (assembly GCF_964194025.1). Taxonomy (NCBI): domain Eukaryota; kingdom Metazoa; phylum Xenacoelomorpha; order Acoela; family Convolutidae; genus Convolutriloba; species Convolutriloba macropyga. The sequence goes on from NC_134475.1 coordinate 37,201,332, forward strand.
CAGTCCCCGACAGTACACTCAAAAACACAGATTTGACTTCATGGATTGGAAAACATGTCCCCATTAGTGTGTCCATATCCTCGAATCTGCTCTCCGAACCAATTTTTATTTGCAACGAAGATCCGCTTCAACTAATCCGTGATTTTGTATCCAGCTTGAGTAATATAGCGGAAAAGAGCACGCTTCTAATATGAGGGAGAAACTCAATGATTTCGTACTGGTATTGGAAGAAAAATATTGGGCTCTTCGACAACTGGTTCCAGTGAAAGAGAAGCAGGTACCCACCGGAGCGGAAGACTTATTTGAGAACGAAGCTGAACCCGAGGTGGAGGAAGACGAAGATCTTGAAATTAGGAGACTGAGAAGCGAGCTCAGGGTGATATCAAAATTGAGACAAGATTTTGAAAATTATTACAGTACCATACCTGTTTTCGGATTCAACAGCTCTCGGTATGATTTAAACCTAATAAAAGAGTATCTTCTGCATCACCTCTTATTAGAAAAAAACGTTATTCCTAAAGTGATTCGAATGGGGAATAAATATATTGGCATGAATTTTCTTGGTCTACAGTTTCTGGACATTTTAAACTTCCTGGGAGGAGCGACAACTTTGGATAATTTCCTAAAAGCCTATGGAGCGAGTGAAGAGAAAGGTTTCTTCCCCCATGAATGGTTCGACAGTATTGAGAAGTTGAATGTATCCCAACTGCCACCAATTGACAGCTTTTGGAGCAAGTTGAAGAATCACAACGTTCTTTCAGTCGATTACGATAAGTTTGTGGAATTGAAAAACGGTGGAATGGAGCAGGATGAAATTTTGAAGAAGTTGAGACTCAAGAAAGTTCCACAAAATGCCGAAGAAAATTACTTGGAGCTCCAAAATATATGGGAAAGAAAAGGTATGCAGACGTTTCGTGACTTCCTCATGTGGTACAATAACAAAGATGTCGAACCTACACTTGAGGCTATGAAGAAAATGATCAGTTTTTACCACTCAAGACAAGTAGACATGTTGAAGTTGGGCTACACTCTTCCCAACTTGGCAAACAGGTTCCTTCATTCGTCAACAGATGCAGCTTTTTTTCCTTTTGTGAGAAGGATAAAGAATATGATAATTACATTCGAAAGTGGCTAACAGGGGGACCCTCAATTATCTTTAGAAGGTATGCGAAAGTTGGTGAAACAAAAATTCGAGAGTCAGAAAACGTTTGCAAGTCCATCGTCGGAATAGATGCCAGTCAATTGTACCCTTTATCCATGACAAAAGAGATGCCAACAGGACCCTATACAAAGTGTGAGTACAATGAAGAGACTGAAAAATTTCATCCGAACAGGAACTGGAGAAGCTACTTTGAACAGCAGGTCATGGACTACTTCCAACAGGTTCACCCCAATTGTAAAATACAAACCCAGTTCACACACAAGAAACAAAAGAAGCTCGGTCCTTATTTAGTTGATGGGTTTTGTAACCATTGCAACACGGTTTTTGAAGCGATGGGTTGTTTCTTTCATTTTTGTCCGTGTCAAGAGGAAAAACCGCTTCTCTTCGAGGACATAGAAAGCGGATTGAAGCGAAGAGAACGTGACAATGATAGAAGAGAGTACCTGAAGGGATTGGGGTTGAATGTTGAAGAGATCTGGGAGTGTCAATGGAAGAAATGTCGGACAGACAACACAAATGGGGTTAAAGACTTTCTCAAGTCAAATTATCCCTTCCAACCATCGATGAACAAAAACTCGCTCATTGAGAAAATTAAACGTGGAGAACTGTTTGGTGTCGTCGATTGTAGTCTTGAGGTTCCAGAGGAAATGTATCCGTACTTTGAAGACTTTCCTCCAATTTTCAAGAATTGTGAAGTTGGACGAGATGATATTGGGGACCATATGAAAGAGTTTGCAGAACGCAACAAATTACTACCCAGACCCAGAAAAATGCTCATTTCCAGTTTCAAGCTTGAACGAGGAACAGTTATTACACCACTTTTGTTATTTTATCTAGAAAAAGGTGTGATCCTAAAAGACGTCTTTTGGTTTCTCCAATACACTCCCCGGCGCTGCTTTGAGACATTTGTTCAGAATGTTGTCGATGCCCGCCGCGAAGGAGACCAGAATAAGGAGTCAACAGTCGTTGCGGAGACAATGAAGCTGATTGGGAACAGTTCGTATGGATATCAGATCATGGACCGTAGTCGGCATACGAACACCAAGTACGTGAAAGGCTCACAGGTAGACAAATTTATTAACAATAGATTTTTCAAGACTATGAATGAGCTACCAGAGCAGATATATGAGGTAGAAATGAGCAAGACACGCATCGAGCATAAGGAACCAATAATTGTAGGATTCTTCATCCTCCAGTACGCCAAACTCACCATGTTACAACTTAAATACAACTTCTCCCCTTTCTGTGATAAGAACAAGTACGAACTCATTGAAATGGACACCGACAGTCTCTACATGGCCCTTAGTGAGGAAAAAATTGATGAAATCATTCGACCGGAAATGCGATCAGTGTGGTACTGGATGAGACAGAGCGACTGCAATGATAACTTTGCAGCAAACTCCAGCAGCAATTTCTTCCCACGAGAATGTTGCAAAAAAACATGCTGCCTTTGACAAGAGAACTCCTGGACTTTTTAAGGAAGAATTTAGATGCTCTGAGATGATTGCTCTGTGTTCAAAGACGTACTGCTGTTACGATGAGGAAACAGACACAGTTAAACTATCAAGTAAAGGACTCAACAAGAAAAACATTGAGGAGCCCCTAAACAAGTACAGAAAAGTTCTGTTCGATGAGGAGCAAGTCTATTCAACAAATCGTGGCTTCAGAGTTGTTGACAACAAGAAATTTTGTACCTATGAACTAAAGAAAGTGGGACTGTCATATTTTTATCCCGAGCGTAAAGTCTGTGAAGATGGTATTCACACTACTCCTTTAGATTTATAACTCGTTTTCTTTAGTCTTATATTTATATCGCCTCTGTTTTTAATTCACAGTTTACCTACCAATATCTCTTTTTAACAAAAGCCGTTTTTTTTGAAATAAATGAATTAGAAACAAATACACATACAATCAATTAAATACAAAATTTACAAACTTTTAAAGTTTTGAAAACCATTTGCATCATTTTACGAATTATTGTTTAAACATTTAAAGATTTTGGTTTTCAAAACTTACAAAACATCAGCAAAGAACTTCAATATATGAAAATCATTTAAATATTTAGACGAAACTTTAGAGAATAGCACATGTGCAAAATAAATAGCATATAAACCACACAATTCTGAATCTTGGAGTTTCTCCTGTACTAATGAACCAAAGTTTAATTTTGTCTTGATACCATAATTTTGCAACATTTCTCCCATAAAATCTCCGTAGAACAACTTTCCATTCTTATTCGCAAGCAAAATCCAGTGGGAGCCCGGTTGAGTAGATGGATCTATGTTGATTATACAAAACGTGTTTGTAGGTAAATATCTTGGTCGAAAATCTGCAGGGAAGGAACCGAGGTATTTGAACTTTAGGTGTGGGAACCTGTTGACAACATGTAAGAGTTGTTGATTATCCATTTTTGGTGACTGATCCCTCCTTATCAATTGCAATTGAACTTATACGTTCACCACTAACGAATAATTCTACAGTATTGGTCAAATTGTTAGCAAAGTAGAGCTCTAAACGAATTCCTGCTGCAACTACATCAGGAAAATGCATTTCGACATTGGCCTCCTGTGTTGAAGTAAGATCGAAAAATAAATGAAAATGGTTTTCAAAATCCTTGTATTGAATGTTAGGACCGTCATCATCAAACTTGAGTGCTTTCATTGTTTCAGCATAAGCTCTCACGTGATTTTCTGTTTTCAAGTTGACTATAGTTTGATTCCCACGCACAATTTTAACTTGCCGAAGACCAAATTTACGAAAATGGAACGGATTCGTGTTGTATGTTCCACTGAACTCATTATTTAGATTCATAGCAATATCAATCATTCGAATTGGTTTGTTTGAAAATATATTTTCTTGTATAAACTGGTTCTGTCCTGCGGGAATAATAAACGTCTTTGGAAGTTCTTCATTATAGTAAAATATGGCAGGTTCTCGAAGCAGTCTGCTTTTGAAACTTCTCATCCAGTTATCTGAGATTGCTACCTGTCTAGTAAAAAGGCAAGCTTCCAAAATTAAGGCCTCAGAGTTCAGCCCACCAGTATCGATCATATAGAACGCTGGAGAAGACCGGATCAACTTCAGTCTGAGGTTGACAATTGGGAGAAGTAAAGTTTCACAAGCAAATAGACCTATTGCCAACGGACCGTAAAAAGTAAACTCATCTTTATCTTTTTGAAAAACAACATCTGTAAACGGTCTTTTATTAAAATCGTTTGGCTCAATCTCGTATCGATATCCTTGACATTGAGACAAGCTTTCCTTCGTTCCTTTTGTACCTGAAAACTCAGCAGAAAAAAAAGCTTGATGAGCATAAAGAGAATTGGCACTGTGAACTTGTTCATTGTTTAGATAGACTTCGCAATTAGAAAAAAAGTGAATGAAGAGCATTGTTTACCAATAATGTTTCTTCGGCATTATCCAAACGTGTTCGATCGCCTTTAATAACCCTTCCTCTGATGAATAATCGAGTAGATCGCAAGTCAGTGAAAATATTACGATCAGTTTCCAATTGAAATTCGATTGTTGACTCGTTTAAGGAATTTGTTGGAAATATTTGTTGTTCATTGGACCAAAGAATTGGGTCTAAAATTGGAACTTTCCCAAAAAAGTCGAGCATAGAGTGAGATAAGGAATTCATTTTAGCCGACCGTTTTTTATAATGATAATTGAGGAAATGATCAAGACTTTTTCTGGAATAATAAAGTAAGTTGAACTTGACCAATAGGGAAGAAGGGAACAAGGTGTCCAGCAGCGTTTCTTAATTCTACATGGATACTGTGGAAGTTCGATTTGATTACTTTATGGAATCTCAAGTGTTCGAAACTGCGATAACTCAGAACTTGCGATCTCTTAATCTCATCATTATGGAACTCTCGGTGTTTGAATGGAAAGGAGCGTAGAAGAGGACATTTCACATCACCGACTGAATTGGGTTCAACTATATCCAAGTAGAGTAAAACTGTATGTGTTCCAGTAATATCAAAAGGGAGATCTGCCGTTGCCCAGGACTTGGTGTTGTATGATCTTTTCGAATAAGGCATAACAGGTTTGTCAGCTTCAACGCCCAAGTCAGCAGCCAAACTTTTGCTGAATGATACATTTTGAGATTCTCTATTGCAAAAAGTTAGTCTTCGAATTTTTTTGTCGATATTGATGGAAAATTGAGGATCTAAGTTTTTGGGATGTCGTGCTTTTTTGGGAATATCTGTAAGACTCTTTATAAATTCATCCATAGAGTTAAAAACTGCTGGTGGAATGGCAAAGACATGCTTAAATTTCTCATCATAGTGAAAGGTCATCAATCCTCCTTCAACGTTATAACATATACCGGGATATGATACTTCGACTAAAGCTACTTCCCAAGATCCATCTAGTTCAATTTTGTCGGGAAGAAAATTAGTGAATGAAGCCATTGTATTTTGAGGATAAACTTGAGAGGAAGCGTTGGATACTAATTCAAGATAAAACGAATTCATGATGTTTGACTGTACTCTGTGACGTTTGTTTGGGAAAATGATTAGTCAAGGTTCTTCAGAAAGTCTTTCCGAATTTTTTGCCGAACGATACTTTGTCTCGTGTTTTTCCTCTTTTTCATACCACCATCAACTTGTTTTCGTATTGTTGATTTCGCAGTCTTCTTTACTGCTCTTTTAATTGAAGTCTGTCCTGATAAAACACCTCCAATTTCGGGAATGGCTGACTCGATTACATCTCGTCCAAATTTTTTTGCTGCAGGTAAAACGTATTTCTTGAGAATTGGGAGAGTTGTTCTAGCGACTGTTCTAGCCAAGGCTCCAAAGCCACGCCCTCTCTGACGAGGAACTCCTTTAAAATAAGGCAGATTGTAACCGTCCATTTTCTAGCGCGACTAATTGAAAAATGATTATTTAACTTTTGACAATTCTTGCTCGTAAAAGATTCCATCAATGTTTTCTCCTTTCTGATCAACAACAAAGTAAGTCGGGAAAGGAGCCAAAGTGTTTATTTTTCGAATTAGGAAAATTTCATGTGTATAGTGAGGCTTATATCCTTTTTGAAAATTGTGCCCTACTAATACCAACCGAACTTTATCACCTACTTTAAAATTAGGCTTTTTGTTTTTTCGTAGTTTCATCCGCTTGTACAAGACAGTCAAAAAGTCAGCATTTACTACATTTTTGGGTGCCAAACCAATACTTCGATTTATTCTAGTGTTGATGATGTCAACAAACATTTGCAGGTCTTTGATGTAAGATAATGTGTCCTTTTCCTCCAGGTAGCGGTAAATTAAGTTTTTCAGGGTTCGTATAGCTCTCTCGCCAAAAGCTACTTTTGTTTCACTATAAGTGTGATAATATTTGACTCCCACATCCTCGCAGAAATTGACCATATCTCCGAAAAGCTCTTTTCCTTGATCTAGCCATAATTTTTTCGGGAAATTGAGTTCGTTCTTTTTCGAACACATTTTGATAAAAGCTGCTTTCACACCCTCCGCTCTTTTGCTTCGTAATGCTTCTACTCGCAAGAATCGAGAAAAAACATCGACAGTAACGAGTAAAAAATTGATACCTCGGTTCCATTGTGATAGTTTATCTATTTGTGCAAGATCCAAACACCAAATCTCATCAATATAGCGAGCATGCGCATTTAGCCGGGGAAATTTTCTTCTGATCCCTTTGTACTTCGTATAAGAGTCTTTTGATTGTAAAAATTCTGTAACATTCTCGCGACTTATTCCACTTGATTTTGTTAGGTTGTTGATAGAACCGAAAGCTGTTGGTCCCTTCCCTTTATACAACTTCTGCAATTTGATTCTATCTGAAACTGTAATTGAACCAGTCTGAACCATACTGTGTCCTCAAAATGTTGTTTTTAACCAGATGTGGTCTCAGATTTAGAACTTTAAGAATTAGGAAATAGTTTGGACCAACTGGAGCGTTTTTCAATTTGATTGAATGAAGGAATGTTTTTATATCAACTCCTGTGTCAACGTTGTCAACAATAATTGTATTGGAAAGTGAAACTTTCAACCGTTTGTTTTCGTAAATTTCTTTCAAAGTTTTCAATGTCTCGGGACTGTTCTTATAGTGAAATTCCAGATCTGTCTTAAGTTCTTTAGGTGGACGATCGGTTTTTTCGGAACTAATTTCTTCTTTCGCTTTTTTGATAACTGGAAAAACAGTTTCTTCCTTTTTATAGATCTCGCTGGAGGGTTCCGGTAATTTTCCTTTTCTGGACTCCCACAGTTCTTTTGGAACAAGAACAAACTTTTTGACCTCACTCATTGAAGAAAGTTGAAAATTTGTTCATACAAGGTTGATATATGTAACCTAATATTGTTATTCCAGCTTTCGAGCCCAATATAAGTCTTCTGGAATTGAGGGTTGTTGATTTTGACGTGAGCTTTCTAAGTTGTTTTTGGAAGCGAACAAACTGATTTTTTCTTACTCCTGTGAGGTTTCCTTCAATCAAGTTTACAATACACTCACAGAGAAATCTGATGAACTCTTTAGGACAATTTAGAAGGAAAGCTGGTTGAAATTTATTGCTGAGATTCCGAAAGAGCTTCAGAGTATAATAGTTCTGTGCGTTTATCATTAATATCAGTAATACGAGCACGACTGTTCGGTACAAAGAATTCTGAGGGAAATGATGTTACATTTGAACAGTATCTCAACAAATCAGGTGTAGATGGTCTCAAATCAATCATAAGATGACCATACGGTTCTTGTGTTGCATCGTCATACCACTGTTTTAGTTGTCTTCCGAGACCTAGCTGTCTTCCCAAGATATCAATCTGCTGCACATCTCTCGGTGATTTGAACAAAACAATGAGTAGTCTGCAGCTCGGCATCACGTCCAGTTTTGTTTTTGTGGAAGAGATTATGCTTGATATGTACACAATTTAGGTTTCGATGTCTACCGGCTGTCGCAATTCCGTTGAACTTTTCCGACTTGGAAAGAATGTCCAATGAATCATCGAATATCAGTAAATATTTACTGCCGTCAGCGGGTAAGTTATCGATTAAATCAAAGTCAACTCCCTGAATGAATTCTATGTCTGCAATTGATTGCATCATTGTGTCGTAAATTGGCTGAAAGTGCTTATAAAAGTATAAAATTCGATCAAATGATGGCTGAAAAGTTTTCATTCGTAGCATATCATTGATAAAAACAGTTTTTCCAGATCCGGAAGGACAAACAAGATACATCAAAATTCGTTCGTTTGTTGAAATGATTTTGTTCATTTTATGTTCGGGGATTAGGAAGTATATAACCAACGGCACTTGAAAGAATAGCAATCCAAACTGTTCGTCGTCACAAGTTCTAGCAAAAATAAGATTAATAATTGAAAACAGAAGCAGTACTAATACAACTAAGCACAGAAATATTGACAAAAAAGCTGTTCGAGAGCAAGTGCGACCACAGATTTTCCAAGGAGGTCTTTCCTGATTGTTATTATCAAAAATAAAGTCAGATGCGTGATTGAGATGATCTGTCATTAGAGAGCAACTGCTTTTTGTTCGTCTTTTTGTAATAATGATTCACACTTTGATTGATTGGAATCGTGATGACATTTTCGAAAAACAACAATATGCAAGACCTGTTATATGTCCCAAGAAACAAAAATTCAATATAGAATTAAAAAATGGAACAACGTAACAATATCCAGGGCCAATATTTAGATTTGTTTTCAGGTATCCTGCGGCATCATGAAATGTAGCATGTAATCGAAAAATTTTTGACCAATTGAGAAGTTTTTCTAACTTTGAGTCACCAACTCCTATTAGTCCCCCAAACGGAGTTTCTCTGTTGATTTTATCCAGATCTACATTTTTGTTCAAGCTTCGACAGACAGCCAAAAAAAATTTTTTGCGTTTTGTATTTCCAACAAAAAGTTTACTGATTTCTTTCTCTAACCCTACAATTTCCTCAATGTTCATATCAAGCAACTGTACTGGAACATTAAATTTTAAAAAGTGATTAAATACAAACATCACAACATACAGTATTAAAAATTTACAATTACTGTTATGCACTTTGCGATCTTTTTTGATTTTTGACTTTGTTCAGCACTGAAATAATTTCATCACTCATTCTGTGTAGTTTCTCCATCTCACCAATTCTGACCGAAAGAAAGCATTTCCTTCTAAAAATGTCCTTTTCACTCCCTCGTGTGAACAGCTTGATTGTGAAGTAACATCGATTCGGGTCATCTTGGAAAAATATTCTAGTTACACACACCTTCCGTCGAGCAGTCTCACTCACCTCCCAGAACACATCAAATTTTGCTTTTTCCTCAACATCAGTTGGTTGGAACACAGTTTCGTCAATCACCAGCTTCGCAGTACCTAAAGTAGGTTCGAACAGTAGTGCTTCTTTTATCATCTCAGGTATCTTTTCAATAACAAGCTTCAATTCTCTGGCCGATAGCATCAGAAATTGATGCAGAACATTCACTTTCCACATTTTCGCGAAATACTTTCAAGTGAGTCCAGTTGGAGTTTGAGTTGACGGTTTCCTCTGGGATGCTGATTTGAAACTTCCGGTTCCCGTATTCTTGAAAGGACCAACAGTTATTTCTTCCATCGTGCTCCTCATTTGGTTTTGGGTCGGTGTTGTCTTTTTTATCGTTGTTGTCTTTAAATAGAGAAAACATGCTCTCATTGTGGTAATCAAACTGTGGAGAGGGAACAACTGGTTTTCCCTTGTAATTTCGTTTGCGGATGGGAAAGGAGAATTGTTTTTTGGAATTAGGCGAGACTGAGCTTTGATCCATCAGTAAGTAAAAATGAGTTTTTAAAGTAGAAAAGTTGGGTATACAAGGGTAACTGAATATTGAGAGTGGAAAGAAACAAATGAATGAATTGTCTTCAAGAAAGGGCTTGATATCTTGAACCAATGAAATTTAAGTAAGAACGAGAACAGTAGCGAAAAATAAACTTCGTATCCAATGAGATGTTATAAAATAATTCGTAACCAATGAAAATAGAGCGTGCGTCATGACGTAATAGTTATGTCACTTCTATTTTTAGTAACATCACGTGATGCCAAAGATGAGTTTTCTATATTTAGTCACGCGAGGGTGAATTTAGCATCGAACAAAAGCGAGTTATCTCACTATTCTATTGGAGAACACCTATAGTTCGAGAAAGGAATATTTTGATGAGATGATTGAGTCTCTTCATTGTCAGTTTCCTGGATCGGAGGAAGAATAAGGTCTTTGAAATTGGGCAGATTGAAGGCTTCTGGTTTATTAGAAAATGAGTCCGCATGCTTGGAGAACATGTCTTCTACCCACCAAACACCGTAGTGATTTATGTCACGAGAGTACGGGAACATAATTCCTTTGCTGTCTTTCAACGGGTGAAACCCTTGTTCTTTTCGGATTCTTTCAATTGTTTGAAAATAAGTTTGGAGAGAAAGCAATGAATTGTTGACTTTTTCTTCGGCTAGGTGGAGGTTATGATGTCTAGCTGCCTCTAAAGTTCTCCACAAATCCTTCGGAAGTGTCAAGCTAGTTGTCTGAGTTTTAATTGTTACTCTAGTGCAATCCACCTCAAAAGATAATTCCAAATTGTTATCGGTTACTACCGTTTTAAATATTGAGGCTTCCGTGATAGGAGCGTAATCTAAATCTGAATGAAAAGTAGAAAGAAAAGATGTTGAAGGAAGTAAAGGAAGAATTGGAGTATTTTGCATTTTTTTAGGCTACTTATGTTCAACCAAGAAAAAAGACAAAATGAATCGTAAATGTTTTTCAGCATCAACATTCCAAAATCAGATCTGACAGATTATGTGATTGGCTAAAAAAAAATAAGAAATAGACATTTTCAAAACAATAATACAACTTTTTCTGAAATCGGAAAATTGGAACTTCAGTTTAAAACGACACAGTGAAACACTATTTTAAACAAAAAATTGATTAAAATTGTAAAAAAAATCTGTAAAAACCAAAAATAAAAAATTGTACTTTTTTGTTAATATGGGAATGGGTGGGTAAATGACCTTATTAGTTTGTTGTTAAGACACTATCTTGCTAATCCCTTTAGTGTGAAGAGCTTGGGTATCATACTGTGAGGTACATTTTTGAAAATCACGTAAGCTGTACATAAGTGTAAAAGAGTCATCCTATCTATTTTAATATTAAAACATTACCTAGCTAATCCCCCTTTGTGTGAACAGCTTGGTGTCATGCTGTGAGGTCCATTTTTGAAAAGTCGTACGTAACTGTAAATGAGTCATCCTAATTTATTATTAAAGGATTATCTTGCTAATCCCTTTCGTGTGAGCAGCTTGAGTATCATGCTATGAGGTACATCTTTGGAAATCACGTAAACCGTACGTAGTGTAAATGAGTCACCCTATCTAATTTAATATTAAAACATTACCTAACTAATCCCCTTTGAGAGAACAGCTTGGGTGTCATGCTGTGAGGTACGTCTTTGAAAATTTACATTATTAAAGTGCAATTTGGGAATGACTAAATGAACTAATTTAATATTAAGGGATTAACTTGCTAATCCCCCTCGTGTGAACAGCTCGGGTATCATGCTGTGAGATTCATTTTTGAAAATCACGTCTAACGTACGTAACTGTAAACGAGTCATCCTACCTAATTTAATATTAAAACATTATCCTGCTAATCCCTTTCGTGTGAACAGCTTGTATCATGCTGTGAGATTCATTTTTGAAAATCACGTCTAACGTACGTAACTGTAAATGAGTCATCCTACCTAATTTATTTTAAAACATTATCCTGCTAATCCCTTTCGTGTGAAAAGCTTGGGTATCATGCTGTGAGGTACGTCTTTGGAAATTGACATTAGTAAAGTGTAATATGGTAGGGGGTCAATGACCTGACTGATTTGTTGTTAAGGCATTATCTTGCTAATCCCCCTCGTGTCATGCCTTGGGTGTCATGCTGTGAGGTACACTTTTGGAAATTTACATTTTTAAAGTGTAATATGGGAAAGGGTAAATGACCTTACTAATTTAATATCAAGGGATTATCTTGCTAATCCCCTCGTGTGAACAGCTTGGGTGTCATGCTGTGAGGTAGACTTTTGGAAATTTACATTATTAAAGTGTAATATGGGAAAGGGTAAATGACCTAATTTAATATTAAGGGATTAACTTGCTAATCCCCTCGTGTGAACAGCTTGGGTATCATGCTGTGAGGTACGTCTTTGCGATTTGAGGGAAAATGGGCTATACGTAATCTTTATACATAGGTACGTCTTTTTACCCCCCCCCCCCCCCCCAGCTTTGCTCACGTTATACTACTCATAACCACTAACATGGGACTTTTGCTGTAAAAAGTGTAAATTTAAGGAGCTAGCCCCACTTCGTGGGCGGGGCACAAGAAATAAAGAAGAGGGCGAAAAATTGACCTTCAACTCATGCAATCATATCGACAGTTTCGGTGAATTGTATACGGCGAGACTAAAAAAGATCTAAGTGATCTGCAAGCTGCTAAATGGCCTTGGGCTTTACCAGTTTACCCCGTTTCAGAGGACGCAATGTCAAATGGTCAGTAGGCAAAATCGCTCACATTTAAGAGCAATTTAAAACAGATTGTAAAAGTTTAAATGACTATTTTTATTGACCAACTTGATGCAATTATCAAATGCAGTACAATATTATTTAATTTAAGTTAGACAATTTACAACAACGACAGAATTAAAAATCCCTATAACAATTCTAGATGTCATGTAAATTAAATCTGTTGTGAAAGAGAGTAACTTGCCTTTGAGTGCGTAGAAATCAGAGATCATTTCGGGGTTGAAATACTTGAGATTGGTCTGATCTATTACGTCCAATCCCTTCCTCAGCTCAGTCGAGTCTGTGCCAGCCGACAACTTCAAGTAGCATTTGATCTGTTGCAAGATCTTCTGATAGCAATCAACAATAGGCACACTCGCAATTGCATGAATCCTGAAATATATAAATTCTCTTAAGTATGAATCGTTAGGGAACAATAACCGCATACACAAAAATTCAACTCGAATCTTAACTTAACATTGCATGAATCCTGAAGTATATAAATGATCGCAAGTATGAATTATTAGGGAACGGTAACCGCATTTGTTTAGGTTTATACATGAAAATTTAACTCGAATCTTAACTTAACTTACCTCATTTACAGGATTATAATGTTAAAAAGCGACAATAAAGCGCAACAATTCTTTGGCTAGCAAAAATTATGTATGTTCAACTCACCGGGAAATAAGTACCGTAAAATGCATTGAAAGTATGTTTTTATGAAATATTCTTGAACTGTGCTCCATATATTTTGAATTATTTTGCCACATAGATTGGTGCTTTATAGAGAAACATTGATTTGAGATTCTTAGGACATGAACTGCTTACCGGGCTAGTGATTCGAGGCATACGGAGTAGAGACCGTGTTTCCTAGCAATCTGTCCAAATGCAATGATGGCCTGTGCTTGGGCATGGACACCTTGCATCGCATACGGATTCTGCGACTAAAGACAAGAGAGTAACTAGTACAAAATATCAAAACACTAAAAGGTTAGATGGACGATATCATCGCCATACAATATGCAGGGCATCATATGTCAGATCAATCTCGAAAATCACGTCATTTTTTTCAATACTCAGATACAAGGATTGTTTTTATCCTTCAATTCTGGACTTACAGGTTCGTTAGGCGCGCCTGTTCCACCTCCCGGTGACGTTTGTCCAAAAGGTGACATTTGAGGCGGTGGCATCACTTCGAAAGCATTCACAATAGCCGAGTAGCTATGATGTCTCCAGAGGAATAGGTCACTCCAGTAACTCAAATCGTCACTTGTAGTGGCTAATCTGTTCTTCCAAGTCTTCACAACAGACTTCATCTCGTGCAGGGAGGATGATGCTCCACGGTTCACAGCTTGTTGACTGATTCCAACTTGGATCTGGTGAGCTTCAGTTACCTCCACAAGCTGGTGACAGCCCTAAAGAGAAACAGGAATCAGAAATAGAGTTGATAGCATGAATCACAATTAATAAGAGTACGGCATCTGAAAAATACTGAGAGCTTTCTGAAATATCGGGTCAAAAAAGAAAATACATCCACCCAACATCACACCAGTTGATTCGAAATGATATGCGGTTCAACTGTAAGCTGCTTGCGCCGGGGTTCTAGCGTCACTAGGTGGATTTAAATGATGCTATCACAGTTTATAATGGATAAATATTAACAGGTCTATAGGAAGAGAAAAAATACTGCCGTTATCTTCTTATCAACGGATAATGTCGCCTTATGCAATTTATTAGAGGCCTCGAATCGAAGCATGTCAAATTTCAGTATAATTTTGAATTTCAGTTCAAATCGAAAAAAGAACTTAAATTCATCATTATCTTCATTGACCTGTTGCCATCCAAGCCATCATTGAGACAACATATTTTCAAAACTTACCTGCAGAAGAGGCACGTGTGCCAATGACACAATCCTCGGTAGCCTGTTCCATTCCTTGATGGCGAGAGAGATGCCATTAGACACTGCTGACTCCATTGCATGTTGCTGACTGCCACTTGATGGTCCTCCTGCAGCACATATCATTTAGAAAGAATAAACTTTTCTCTGGTATCCTATGTTACTAGCAAGTACAAGCATTGAGTATTACAATAGCGTCACATAGGAATCAGAGAGGATAGTAAACAAGGAACTGAGACCTATTTAACACTTGGCTTAGATTTACATCACTTCGAGCGAATTAATCTTCCGTTCTTCTCTGTATCTAACATTCCTTCCCTCCTACGTCTTCGCAAATTTCAAATCAATCCAGCTTCGCCGAACTTTGAAATATCGGATAGTTTCTTATAAGTTTTGAAAATGCATTCCAACATATCTTAAATGTCGCTTCTTTTGTTTAAAGATGTGTAGAACACTTTTGAAATTTGGCCGCTGAAGAAAGCCTTCCTTAGATTGAACACTAGCAGCGTTAATAGCTGACGTGATCTTTAATAGTGCATCTACGCTGCTCGCATCATAGCTCATAAACATCTGACATAGGCATTTCAAATTTTGCAATAAATACTGCTATCAAAGATGATATTTTTCCTTATAATAGAGGTTCAGGATGTTTCAATTCGCACCTCCGGGATTATCAGATGATCCGGCATTTCCAGATGAATTGGGCTGCACTTGAGGCGATTCGGGTTTGAAAACGGAGAGATATCCTCTAATCAGCTGATATTTCCAGGCAACCTCTCTTGCGCTGTTAATCTCTACCTGAAAAGGTAACCGGAGAAGTGACGGAATACCATGCAATTTTTAACATATTAAACAAGAAACCTAGCCGACATTTTAAAAGAAAATAGCTGCGACGAACTTGATGAAGTTAAGCTATTAAAAACCAATGCGTATAAATTATTGAAAGTAAAAACGGATTGCGACAAAAAGTTAAAGACAGCTCAGTAATTTTTATATCATGTTTTACATCGAGCTTATATCATGAAAGTCCACATCGATAAGTTCTAGCCATGAAACATCTATACTTTCCGATTCTTTCTGAGCCCAGGAGATAAATCAGACAGAAATGCTAAACAGTTTTCCGAAAGTACGACACCCACTATTAACTTTCAAATGCCTTAATGGCCTTAAAGCTGGGATAAAGTATAAAATTCACAATTAACTTTTAAATAGCTGGATACTTTCAAACTCTTAAGATGAAGAATTCATTACACTAAGAATTTATGTCCCTAAGAGAGCTGTTCAGCCCTAAGAGAAATGCTCAGCCACTTAATGCCCTCCGGGCTTTACCATTTTATCCCGTTTTTGAAGACGAAAATTTGAAAGGGTCAGACGAAGAATCTTTCAAGCCAAAAACGGCATGAAAAGACCACAGGACTAATGTAATTGCTACAAACTTTGTTTGATAGCAATTAATAACGGTAATTTCAAGCTAGCTACGGTTCAGGGAGAACAGCTTTTTTAAAGCCCTTTTAGCTTGTGTCGCAATTTTCAGGTATTACAATTTTTTGCCTTTACCCGCTCCGCCAGTTAGAAATGCCGATTTTAAAATGATTTGCTTTGTTATCTCTTGTAACCATCTTTTTCTCCCCTCAGTTATTTTCTTGAGAATTATTTATTGGCTACAAAGTTTCTACCTAACAAAGCATCGTCTTTACGGAAGCCGACAATTCTTTGCAACCCTGCAAATGGGGCCGGCGATGTCATCAACATTGATGCCCAGTGGATTATTTGCCATATGTGCACTATTTACCATCTGTGCCCGATATTGTTTCGACATGGTTAAGAAAAGTCATGCAAGTTTTCAGCCATAACATCAGAAATCATGAAGAACAGTCAATTTAACAAAAACTCGAAATTGAAAACTGATTAATTTATACTAAACCATTGTAATCCTTTATTAATTCAATAATCAAATCAATCTCACAAAGTTCCTAAGGCGTCCAATGTAACAAGCTTAATTGAAAGGGTGTAGGCGTGAGCGCGGCGGCGGCGGGGAGGAGGGGGCGAACACGCTGCGTTATGGGCGGAGAAACACCTTGTTAACTAAGGAAGTAGAAAGTTTTCAATTTACTCAACAAATCACTCGAAAAGAATAAAAACCCAAAATTTAATTTTCAAAAAGAACCTTCAGACAAAAAGTCAAAAATATTTTAATCATTTAGCTACAAGGTCATCTGATTAAATTTTTCTTCCAGCTATATTAACTAGTTGAAAATGCATTTAAAACAATTCTACAAAAATTTTAACCGAGTAGTGGTTTTTAATCTTTTCTAAAATTTGTGGTCGGTTGAAATGTTTTGCAAAATTTTGGATCAGCCTGTCGGATGTTATTAAGCCCCCAAAATAGGTGAGAGTCGGAACAAATAGTGGCCATTGAATAACATAGCCCGCAGATTTCCGGAAAATAGCCGCCGCTGACGCGCTTGCAGATCGGGATTGAAACAGAAGATAAAAAAGATAAACTGACCGAATTTTTTTTTATTTTTTCAGCGCCAAAAGTGCATAATTCGGCGCGCAGTTTCAGTTGGATTCTAAAACTACACTTAATTCAGCTTCTAAACTGAAAACTATTAAGCTTAATACCAATGTCAGCTAGCAAACACTAATGAACTTTGATAACCTAATTCTCAATGACTTAATGACCGGGCTTTATCGGTTTACGCCGTCTCTTTTGATTTTGATCTTTTGACCTTGACTGTTTTCACCATCTTGCGTGATTCAGTGAGTGAATAGACTTAAAGACCATTCAGTTGAAACAGTGACTGAGGTAAGTCAGTAGTCAAACGTGAAAGTCGTGACTTATGTAAAACGTGATCAGAAGGTAGAGACCTGGCGCACAAATCAAATAATTGTCATTGACTAAACAAAAAAACTAGACCTGAAATGAACAAAAACACTCGCTCCACTAAGAGCGAAAAATGACGTCACGCACGCACTTCAGTTGAAATTGCATGAACAAATGAACAAAAAGCAGATTTGAAGTGGTTGTGACGACATATGGTCGTAACAAAAATCGCGACGACGAAATAAAAAAACCAAGAGAAGGCCAATAATAGCCTCAGCTATCGCTTTGCGGCTATTAAAAAACAAAACGTTATCAATTGCATCCTTCAATATTTCCTTGAGAAACCAAAAATATAAAACCGTCGCTTCAACGATCAATTCATTTTTTGAGATTTTCAATGGTACTACTTTTTGTTTCTCTACGCGCAAGATTTCAATCGACCAAAATTGGCTAACAAAAAAGTTGAGCGGGCATAAAAAAACCCAACTCCCCGGATTGAAGCTTGGAACAATAAACTGTTATGAATGCAAATAATTACTCCCAGCGGGCGACGTATTCCAAAATCTGGTATACAGGAGGACTTACGATGTTTAGTGTGTCTTCTACTTTTTTCCAGTCCTGTTGTCTCCAAGCACACTCCAGTATCAGGTGCGGGTTCGGGTGGTCTTCACTTTTGCTGACGTCAGAGAGTACCTCCCACTCATTCAGCTGTCTACAGCACTCCATCCATTCCTGCACCAAAAAACATAAAAACTTAACTGAATGTTTTTCGCCATGCAAACCAGTTGTATGGCTATTTTATTAATACCTGTCCAAGTTTCCACAAATTGCCACAAAGATCTTAACAAAATCGATTGACCAGTCAACCTTCTAGAAACTTATCAGAGGCGCCAAAAATGGTCAAAAGACTTAACCGACGGAGTGGAGATCACGGGGGGGGGGGGGGGGTAGAGATTGGAGGTGGTATGTGGGGTTGGGTTTCAAACTCTTATGTTTATGAACCGCCCTTCACACCATAAATTTATGCCTCTTCAAAGCAGTTTCGGTAAATCGCATACATAGAATAACAAGGCGTACGGCTCTAAGAGAGCTGCTGAACCACTTAATTTCCTCTGGGTTTTCCCTGCTAAAGCGTTAGACAAAAAGTCGGTCAACCGATAAATCGCATAAAAGAGACCGCAGGAGTAATATAATTGCCACAAATTTCGTTTGAGAGCAATTAAGCAATCCGAAAGATCTACAAAAATTAAAAACATGCCCAGCAGATTGCCGGAAAATAGCCGCCGTTGATTCCCATAACCCATTGGCAGAAACTGCTAAAAAAGATTAAAACAAGGCAAAATGGTAAAAACAGCTCAAAATTGATTCCAAAAATATAATATTTGCTTCAGATAAAAACGCTTTCAAACACATATTACTCGTTGAGACAATTGCAAGAATTTGACTTTAAAAAAATTGGAGTTGAAACTAGAACCTATCCGGCAGATTACCGGAAAATAGCCGACGTTGATTCCAATAAGCATGATTGGGATTGAAAGAATAGATATTGAAAAAAAAAAGATTTTTGTACAAAAACAGTTTTTAAGTACTATTAATTTTGATGGCATTTCGTAGTTGAACATACTTCTGTTTCTTAGAGAGAGGCTACAGGGGCTACTATCAATACCAAAAAGCATTAGAGAGAGGTAACTAATACTTATAGGAACGACGTTCAAATAGCGGGCATCTAAAAATGGGCTTTATGGGTTCATCCCGTTTCTATTTCTGACTTCAATTTTTTACACTGACTCTGTTCATTTTGAATTGCTTTGCTGAGCAACTGATGTTCAAAATCACTTTTAGCAGAATGAGAGAAGAGAGAAACTAGCCTAGAGAAGTCAAAAAATTTCACGCAAACTGTTGAAAAAGCGGCAAAATGAGGTAAAGCGAAACATTTTTTTGTTCGACGAAGTAAAAAAACATAGCAGGACAAGTCCTGACGTACAATTCAAAGAATTTTCATTGACTAAACAGAAAACTAACCCTAGAACGAACTATGAATGGATTGGGAAAACCATTTAGAAAGAAATCCGATCCAAAAAATCAAAAAACAGTAAAAACCAAAGTGAAATTGCCGCATGTGAACAAAAAACCACTAGCGAGAAAGCGAATTTTCGTTCAAACACCGTTTTCTCATTCTACTTTAAATTGAGAGTGAAAAAATTTCACACCGCAAAACCACTCGCTTTTTCGCTTCACTTATTGTTTCGGCGTGACCAAAATCACTACTCCAATTTGACTTCAGAGATCATGAAAATGTGTGAACAGATCTTAAAATCTTAAAAAAAGACAGCACAGCACCCCAATACAATTCAAATTCTTTGAATTGTAAAAAAAAAATAGGAGCGCTATAATAGCCGGCTGAGAAGATGAGGGCGGCTATTAAAAACTGTTTCGAAAAAGACGCACGTGACGACAAATTTCGCTCGCTTAGCAAATTTTTTTCACGCCTATTTTTCTCGTACTCTCTCAAAAAACGACATGAACAGAAAACCACTCTCTTCTCTCTGATTTAATTCGTTCTGCCATTTGACCCAAACACTTAGTTTACACGTGCAGCATTCATGTTTATATCCTGTTTTAAATACACTCCAAAAAATTTTCGATAAAAGAAAGACGCACCAACAATGCTCCTCTTCGAGCCGCAATAAAATTGTGAGCGCAAAAATAGCCGATTGAGAAGATGAGGGCGGCTATTCATGATATCACCAAATTTGAACTAACACAATCTGCACTGTAATTGAGTTAATTTTCTTTGAACACTCAGTAGCCTCCAAATCTATAGAACAGTTGTCAATTAAATCCACTTACGTCTTTAGTTTCTTCCTAGTTTCTACTATAAAGTCATTGCTATCTGCAAACCTTTTCTCACTAAAACGTAGCTGGTAAATTTGGATGTCAATATGGATTTATAAAAAATTTTCAACTATCGACTTCCCTCCCAACTATACACAGCGTTCATCAGAAGAAAACAGACGAAACACTGTACGTCACAGCTGCCTTTCTTATTGCGAAACATTGGATATGGAGTTAGTAGATAATTTTTGACGGTAACTAAAAAAATAATCAGAAGTTTCTTTTAATAACCGAACGCAATCTGTGGTTCTGTTGTAAGACTCTATATCGGATGAATTGACAACTCAGAATGGTGTTCCACAGGGATCGGTTCCTTGGCCGCTTCCGTTCAATCTATATATAAATGATAAGTCAACTCTTAATGAGGAAATGGTCCGACAAAATTGCAGAAAAGTACAAACAATCTAAATGAGTACTTCAATAAACTTCAACTTTATGTCAATACACCGAAAAAAGAATTGACATTTGTACACCTCGAAAATAACTAATGTTTCCAAGGGTGGAAATCAAGAGAATAAAGTTAAATAAATTACATTGCGGAAAGTAGATTGCCAGAAAATAGCCTCTAATTGATCCCTATGACCCCTAATGGGGGTGGATTAAAACAATAACATAAGCAACAACATTAACTTCTGTTTCAAAAATTTTCTGTACAATAAGCAAAAAATGGAACTAGCCTAACGAATTCAAAACAATTTCACGCTAAATGTCGAAGAAGCGGCAAAATTGGGCAACACGAAACAAATTTTTGCCAGAAGAGGTATCAAATGCCAGAAAAATTGATTGAGTGAAATACTCGCTAGGGATGATAGCATAATAGGGGGAGGGGCTTGAGGAGTGTGGGCTGGTGGGGGCCAAGCTATGTGGGCGTTGGGAGGGCTGGACGATAATGGGGTTCATATCGCTAGGTGGAGGAGGGTGGACAGGGAGTGTTTGAGGCGGGGCGAGTGGTGCCTAAGCGGTCAAACTAAAGAGGATTAAGAACCACCCGTCAAGCTATGAAATTGTCTGAACAGTTTCAGTGAACCCCATACATAGAGAATAGTAAGGCTGTAAGAGAGCTGCTCAAACAATTATTGCCCTCCCAGCTTTAACTGTTTATCCCGTTTTGATGACAAAAAGTTAAAAATGCCAGAAGAAAAATAGGTTTAAACAAAAAAATGGCATATAATAAGACCACAAGACTAACATAATTTCTACAAACTTTGTTTGAGGGAAATTAATTAAAAACAAAAAGCATTATTCAGAATTCTCTACAACTGTTCAAAAAATATCGGCACTCAGCTGAAACTACTGAGATATCTAAAGTAAGCCTGAATAGACTGCCAGCCAGACATGTTATTGTCGAGATTAAAAAAACAACAAAAAAGCTACAAAAACGGAAGAAAACTCAAATATCAAATGATAATTTTTCAAAAAGGTGTCACAGCAAATAATCTTCAGTTAAAAACTGAACCCAGGAAACAACAATATTTTTGGTTCAGCAGGAAGCCAACTGCCATTGTCAGTTTTGGACTAAAAGAAAAGGCAGCAAAAAGAGAGAATGAAAAATGAAATAATTGAAAACAAACGATCAAAAAGAGAAAACATTAGCTATCATCTGCAAACAGCTACTTACCAATTAGGTTAACTAACGCCTTCGCGGAAAGCAAGAGGACTTTCCATTAAAAGATCAAGTCATAAACTGCAAAAAAAAATAAATACAGGCTAATAAAAAATCACTTTCATAAATATACACAGTGAAAAGGTCATGTGGAATGATTAAAATCACCAAAGTGAAAAGATCTTGATAAACTCTTTCAATCGCATAAAAAACTAGAAAAAAGCCAAAAAAAACTCACGATCGCAGCAAATAATTAATAATTTGGAAGGTAAAGAAAGAATTGCGTCCCGCTTTTACAACGTTGAACATAACCAACTAACGTCCACTGAATTGCTCTCTAACGATTGGCAAGCGGTTGGCTTAGTCAGTAGCCAGCTACGGTTAAGGGGGGTTAGCTTTAGCTCAATTGAAGGGGCGTGGGTGGGGGATGGGAATCGAAGTTTCGGTGAATCGCATACGTAAAGCTAGTAAGCCGAAAAGCTCTAAGAGAACTTAATGCCCTCCGGGCTTTACCTGTTTATTCGATTTTTTGAGGACGAAAAGTCAAAAGTTCAGAAGAAAAATCGGCCAAGCAAGCAATTGCATAAATAGACCCTGGCCTAAAATAATTGCTACAAACTTATTGTGAGAGCAATTAATTACACAACTATTAATAAGTAGAACGTAGAACCTTTCCACGAAAAAGGAAAAAGAAAGCTTGACTAAAGTCGAACTAATTGCTCTACGATGAATGACGAGGCAGGCGAACAATTTGGAAGGCGGCATAGGCTAGGGAACTTTCTTATGGTGCGCAATCGACTGACTAGGCAGGGGTTCGAATTCGCGACTTCTTGGATTTTTTTGCGAACAAAATAAAAAAACTCCTTCACAAGGTGGGACACCAATGATTGGAATAAACCACCGATAGAACTAAGGCCAAATCAGAAACATGAACCGACTAACGTAGGAAAAATTGCTCTCAAATGACAGGCTGCGAAATTTATTTCAGGGGCTGTAGCCTAGAAATATTTTTCTTTATGCGTGCGAAGTAAGGATTCGAAAATCCACCGAAGGTAGGATTCGAACCCCGACCTCCTGAGTCCGATTCCTTCACCTCCACGGAGGAATTAACCAATTGGCTCAGTGTCTTGTCTTTGACTCTCTAACAATCGGTTTTGTTTGAGCAACAAACTTTATTTGGGACAAAGTCACTTGAGAAGTCAAAGATTATTCTAGAATAAAAGCGCAACCCGGTCAAGGGAAAAATTTGCATAAAAAAGACACACACGTTTAAAATAATTGCTTCTCATTCGAGAGCAATTAAACAAAACTAATTTTCAACTAATTTTTAATTTCTAACTCGGAATTCGGTTTTCTTTTAATAGTTATAGCGACAAAAATTCTATTGTATCCAGTGAGATGAAATTGTACCTGCTCCCATAGTTGGAACTCTGGAAGTAGCGCAGGTGCAGCGACATTGGAATCCAGGTGTCCTCTTGCAGTTCCAATGACTGACTCGTATGTTTGTTGTGCCTCAACGAAGAGGCCCTGCACCTGGTAAGCAATAGCTGCTGCTGTCTCTGGGTACCTTTAAACATCCGAAAAGTAATCAACTTTCAAACATGTACAAATTATTCCGTTTCTGTAAAAGGATAGCTTGAAATGTTATTGAGCTTATGCAACTAGGGCCTTACCTCGGCTTTTCAAAATATTGTAGAAACGGACATCGGTGCCTTATCAGTATTTTCAGGAACACCCAACTCTGGCTATCCTGTATATCATTTGAGGCATCTCCTAGCGCTAGCATGATGCTGCTAGGTTTCTCTGTGTTACTACACGCTATCTAATGGTTTATTTAATGCAATTTACAAAAAATAGCTAAATTTCCATGAGAGCGTAGTTCGAGGCAAAACGTTCGGAATTCTGCTCTGTTAACTTCTGCGGTGCTATATAAAGCCAACTGAAGTTAGCAAAAAATGATTTCATGAAATTTGAGTGCGTGCAAATATTTTTATTTTCTACGTTTATCAGCCAATCAAAAGCTGCAATCTTGATATTATTAGTGGTGAACAGACAAAACAGTCCCAGACAAAAGAGTCCTAAATTGCAAAATAGTCCCAGACAAAATAGTCCGAAGAAAACAGACAAAACAGTCCCGCTCAAAGTGCTCGTTAGACTGATCAAAGAGAAAGTGCAGCTTTGATCTTGAAAGAAAACTTTCAAGTCGGAAAATCAAAATCACCGTGGCGCAGTAGGTTTGTACTCTGGGCCAGCATTCGGAGGTTGCTTGTTCGAGCCAGAGTGGGGAAAAATATTTTCGCAAAAATCAAAAATTGAGGTAAATCAAATCGGAAAGTGGGGGAAAACTGGGAAAAGCGTTAAAATTCGGAGAACCCGGTCATGCGTTGTCGTGAAAGAAGGGAAAATGAAACGCTAGTTCATGATCGACATTTTGCAATAATCAGATCGCTTCTAGCGCTATTTTTAAACTTAAAAAATTTTAAACTTAAAACATACACGAGAGGCAAGTTCACGCTGTCAACAACAGCGTGAATTGTGTAGACCTGATAGAAGACGTTTGGAGCTGTTGAAAATGTCCCATCGCAGAACCAGTCATCTGATTCCTCGAGCAAGTCAATGGCTGGCAGAGTCGCAAAAACAATAATTCTTTTTTCATCTTGGGGCCCTGAATCATAATACATGAACTTCTCACCACTATGTGCCATTTGTAATGACTCGGGGATTTCAAATCCTTTCAGCGACGAGGGCTCACTCATTTGTGGACGATTTTGTTGGCCCGTTCTGTTAACTGTCCTTTGGTTTGAGTTGTAAGCTGGAATGTTGGCTGCTGTTTCTCTGTTGATGTCTTTTTGGGCGGCAAAAATTGTTTGTCGGCTAGTCTCGTCGGCCACAGCTGCTCTGTCTTTCAACGCTGAGCGGAATTTCCTCTTTTCAATATCTGCTGGATCAGGTAAATGGCGATGAACTGTGATAACTTCGATTTATTCATTGCGTAGCTTGACTCTGCCATTGCATTTTGTAATACAACAGCGCCAAGAAGATGCGCCATCTGTAAGTTGTCGGTGCCTAATACAGCCATAGCATTCAAAGACGAGCAATTCCGACTTTTTGTTTGTCTGAATGAATTCCATATTAACAATTTGCGCCAAAATTATGACGCCAAACATCGTGAGGCACTCTTTTATATGCTGCACAATTAAAACTAAACCTGTCATTGAGTTTAACAACTAGTTTTGCGTCCACTTTTAATATTTTGATAATTTGATTCGGTTTAGCTTAATTGTCGGATTAACTTTCGTTAATTAATGCGTTGAGTCAAAATCTGTAAAATTTTGGGACTATTTTGTCTGGGACTGTTTTGTCTGCTTTTTGGGACTGTTTTGTCTGGGACTATTTTGCAATTTAGGACTGTTTTGTCTGGGACTGTTTTGTCTGGACACGATTATTAGTATAAAAACACGCATTAGATTATTTACCCAAAGTTTTCATTAAACTGGCATGAAGATACCGATCCATCATATTGGAATGAATAAGTGTAACTTACTGTGAGTGACTGATCCAGAGAGATGCCCATAGATCCTGTTCATGCATGCTGTGACAGAGTGAATTGAGACACTCGAAAGTGTCCCTCGGCTGACAGATTGTCCAATCTAGTGTGTCGTAGTACTCATTAAAGGCAGAATTACTGCAACTTGCTCCTAGATTCCCCTGACTACCAGCTACCCCAGAAGAGGATTCCTTTAAAAGATAGAAAACATGATAAAAACAAGGTAAATAATATCGTATTTTTTCCGACCCAGCAAAATTGAGGGTGGAATAACTAGCCTGGCTTTCTTTTTTTGACAGATTAGCAGATCGGAGCATTTTGTAAAGCCAAAAATAAGGTAGTATAGAAACGCTCGATTTGCAATTAAGTTCATGATAAGAAAAGGTGCTCAATGATTTTTAATTCTCATTCGTCTTTTTTCCGAAACTGAAAACTGCGAAGCAAGAATCAATTGAGTTAAGCAAGAATCAATCGATTTAATGGGTCACGAGATCAACCGCAAATCGCCGAGCCTCAAATCTACTGAAGTGCCCATTTCGGACTTCGACAGCTTACCAAGTTTACGAACAAAACTGAATTTCAGCATTGAGCAGAAACTAACTTCTTTTCCTTCCATTATCCTTCAAATACAATAATTCCAACTTACCTGACTGTGACTTGCAGACGACATGCTCTCATTTGTGGGGTTGAGGAAGCGAGCAAGTGAGCCTGGGTGCTGCTTCTCGTACACGTTCTCCAACCAGAGAAGAGAGCGGTGCCATGAATTGTGGCTCTTACCAATGTACTGAAAAAAATGTTTCTGTATTCAGAGTAAGTAAACATTAAAAAGCACCGAATTAGTCTATAAAAATAACGCTTATGATTAAATCTGAGAGCAGTGTATTATCAAATAATATCACTAACATATGATTATAGTATACGAATAAAGCGGTATCTTTAATCATTTTCCAAAGTGCAGTGTAAGCTCTATGTCAAGGAAAAGTCTTATCGGGGGAGCGCATATGCTAAGTTCGCTTATGCTACGCAAGCTTCTTTATTCAAGTATTCTATTCAAGTACCCTAACCCTGTATCACAGCATTTGCTTATTTCATTAGAGAAACAACTGAGATGGACTGTAAAAGCTACTCTCAATAGACATGATTCATTTGGAGATATGAAGTTCAAATGTAAAATCTTGTTTTTCTCTACGATGCGCAAACAAAAAAAGTAAAAAAAAAAATCGCCTAAAAAAGCCGACATCCCATATATATATATATGGACCGTGTACACCATCCGGCAACGATTGATGTAGGTCGGAACATAAGGGATGATGAGTAGCACTTGGCCGGATGCTGCACTCCAAGCTGTTCCCCTCACAGTGTAAAGACGGCCCAGTCACAAAAATAACTAAGAAGTGGAGAGGAAAGCACCTATATATAGGGAACTGGTAAGGAAGGACAGTGTAAGCGCTTCACATCCCATATATATTCCCGACTTTGAAAAAAAATGTTTGAACAATAAGCAGCTAAGGATACCTTGAGAACGACAGGTCGTAATGTGATTGAGGGCTGACACCTTCCCAGTGCCTCTAAGAATGTGCGAATGGTGCTGTTCGGAGAGTCTCTCTGAATCAAATGGGCTCCACTGATCAAAAAGGGATTTAGCTCAGCACTCAAAGTTTTCCTGTTTACGTGTGTTAAACATTTCCACACCTAAAAAGATCGAGTTCTGCTAGCACGCATACAAACATACAGCAGAAATAACAGAAACGACTAACGTCGGGCGAATTGCTCCCAAACGACTGGCGGGTGGTGCGCTTCAGTAATAGCCAGCTGGGGCTGAGGGATGCTAGCATTGAAGGGGGGGGGGTGTAGTGGTCAATAGGTGGCGTGTGGGTTGCGTCTGGTTTCAAACTCTTAAGATAAAAAACCGCCTTCACACCCTGAATTTATGTCTCCTCAAAACAGTCTTAGCGACTAGTAGGGCGTAAGGCTCTAAGAGAGGTGCTCAGCCACCAAATGACCTCCCTCACCTTATGGCTTCCGATTTCTGCTCGTTATAATTGAGTGACTTATAATGCTTTTTTATTCTCACCTGCGGAAGTAAATCGACCCAAGCTTTGTGAGCAACTTCGTTTGACTTATTGATTAGGTGACCAATCGCATCAAGGAAGGGTTCCAAATTTTTCCCAGTTCGTGTTACCGACTGTTCGTTCACTAAGAACCGTTCACACCACTCGACAGACCAGGTATTTTCGTCTTTTAGTCTCTCTTCAGATTCATCGACCTCCATTTTAACCACTTCGGGCTCAAGGTGCTCGCTTTTCAAAGGATAAATTGAAGTGCTGAAGGTGAATCGGTAATCGCCTTTGTCAGCAGAGAGTACTAGCTAAAAAGAACAACATGTCTGTAATTTCGATACTCTTCACACTTGAATCATCGAGCTCTTGGTTGCTTGATAAATATGATATTTACAGTATCCGGTGTATCTTTTAGTTGTTGCCGCACAAATTGTGGTTGTGGAATTAATCTCCGAATTTTTTCAGGACAAAAATTTTGTCTATGAATTTTCTCCGTAGAATTAGTCATGGCAATGATTCAAATTATAGCATAACAGGTAAGCGCACAAAAACTTGCAGAAAAAATCGAAGTGATATCTAATCTGTGACACATTTGCACATGCGTTACTGATTGATGCCATAAAAAATATAGATCAATTGAAAACCAAATAGAATATGATCTACTAAAAACGCACTTCTATTACCTAGTAATATTTCAAAGCAAAGCGAGATTTTCTAATTTTCTTGGCAATATCGACTCAACCAAAGCTTTTATTGTCTTTTAATTACTTGGGAGTTTTCCGAAACGGTTGAAGTAATTTTACATAAACATGGTATGAATACTAGCCTCAATATTTACACAAATTTTACTATTCATAGACTCAAGGCGAACTAATATAGTACTTTGAAAGCACTTGAAAAAGTTTGAACAAACTGTAATTTATGCCAGGTAAATAATTTTTCACGTTTCAAAAACTAATTGAAATAGATGGTAAATGAAGAAAAATCTACGGTAGGAGCTAGTCATAGTCAATGGGCGACAGCAGCAAATACAATAGTCAGCAGATTGCGGGAATAGTTGCGAAAAAGACTTGGGTCCCGTATGTTACAGATAGAAACAGAGATAAGTGAGTCGAAAAAGAACCGGCTCCGCTTAAGAAACTTGAAGCGCTAAATCATTATGGCTCGCTCAATTTCACTCAGAAGCTTTCTAATTAGAGAACTTTATTACAAATATGAGTTTCTTTGACCTTAAACTACATTCAATTAAAAAAGTTTTTAATTTCAAAAAGTCATTTCGTTGAACGCGAAAACTCTCGCTAGAAACATTGAGAAATTCCCGAGTGAATGCCGTCATTGAGAGTAAAAATTGAGAACCGACCACGCGAGCAAACGACGTTATAGAGAAAAAAGCGTTATAAGACAAAAACCAACCACCGCAATATAGCTAGCTACTTTCAACTTGCAGCTATAAAAACACAAAGCGTTAATTCCATGAATCAAGCAATAAAATCAATAAAATTCGTCGGGGCATTAAGTTGGCTAACACTTAACCTTTGAAGAGATGTCACTTCAATTTAACGAAAAGCAAATTTCATGTCATTGCACTCTCGCTATGGCTAGGATTCCACTATGATGAAATCATTATGCGTTTCCAAAGATAATTTTACTGATGCACAAGCCCTTTATTGTCCAAGGGTCACCTACACACATCTGAGACATAACGAACTGCGTGTTCTTTTGCGAATCTTCTGAACATTGTTTGTTATAAAAAGATCAAGCCTCGTCATCAGTCGTCTCAAGAGGAAATAAAAGCTCACTGAGGATGATGGTAAATTGGACATTAAAGCTAAGGTACTTAAAGGGATCTAGATTTATTAATACCTAATTCGAAGTGAACATTTCCAAACCACTAGCAAAATCAGTAGCTAGCCCATAAATTTAAATTTATAAAGCAAACCAAATACGAACAAAAACAATTGGACTCAAAAATCCACTTTCTGTCCACTTTTTTTGCATGCTTAGACGGAGCTGACCGAACTGCTTTAAGAATGCTGCAAGCAAGAGTGCGAACTAGCCTCAAACCCGTTCACACAAAAGGAAGATAGCTATGCTGACATACATCATACATCAATTTCTCGCTTCTACGGCACTACAATCTCTTCATCTGACGCCATAAGTTGCTAGGAAGGAGCGAATTTTTTGATACTTCAATAGGAGCTGTCGTCGAAGCAGGGAGCGTGTTAGTTTAACTCATCTTCTTGTGCCTTCACAGTATATTTGGTGTCGGTTCTTCACCTTTATATATTAGTAGTTTATTTTAAGTTATCCTATTTTCTATTGACGGATTCGAAAATATACCAAAACATGACCTGCCAAAATTCAGCAAATTGTTGACGAGAGGAATTCTTAAATAAAGTTTTTTAAAACTTAGTCAACCTCTTCATAGATTCAAATATTCCATGCACTTGTTACTACTTGAACAAACCAGTAGCGCACAATTATTAGAGCTGCTAAAACCAAGGAAAAGTATCAAGTAACTACCCTATGTTGCCCGTGCTGAACAAGAAAAAAAGGGAAACAACTAGACTGTGAACAAAAATCCTGTCCCTGTCTGTGATGGTTTCAAAGAAACATCAAGAAACTTAGAAGTTTTCTTTATTAAAGTTTCAAAGAACAAAAGAAGAACTTACATGACGAACTTTGTTGCTATGTCGATAAGTAATGGCCACAAAACTAAACTCAATTTTAATGTTGTTTTGACGCTATCATTATCTTATTGATCTATCAATCATATGTCAGTAGATTCTCCCAACAACAAATACCTGATTCTAACATCCACTGACCTCCAACTGATGAACTGGATTGTACCTGGATGATTCTCATGAAATGTTGATGAAAATAGAAAATCACTTCCGTGATTCGGACCTAAGATCTATTCACATGTCAATCAAGTAAAATATTTTTTAGCTAATCTAAATGTTTTCTTTATGTTTTCGCATAGATAAGTACTATAAATGCTAGCTAATTTTTGTATATTTTCAGTTCCAAATTTAATTTAAAATTCAACTCATTGAATTCTTTTGATCCGTGTTATCGACCACGACAATGGTGTCTAGACCAAATACAGACAGACAAATTTTGGATATACAGAATGCAGAATCAGCTACTGCGTGGATTTTTTCTTTTGTGGCGAAATGTCGAGCAGAGAAGAAAGAGGACACAATAAACACCGATGGTACTGTACAGGACCTACAGATAACCAATCTGTTTCTTAGTATGTGCGGGCAAGATGCAATTATTAAACTTAGGAGCCTAATTAGTCCTAGGAATTTAATAGACACTCCGTATAAAGACACCAGATTGGCCATTCAACATTATATTTCTCCTAAATAGAGAGTAGTAACGACAGAAAAGGCTAATTTTCTGTCCGTAATACAAGGTGTAGGGGAGTCAGACGACAATTTTCTAGCACGTCATAGAGAAGAAGCACGCTATTGTGACTGCGAAAAACTCAAACAGCGGCCAACCCCGAAGAAGAGTTGGTAAAAAATAAAGTTTATCTCAGGTTTGAGGGACCCTGAAGCAAAACTTATACTAGACGGCATTAAAACAAAACCAACAATGTCGATTACTGAACTGACCGAGAGCTTACAGTTCAGAAGTCAAGAAATGGCTTTTGCAAGTTCTTCATCAGGTAATGAGCCTTTTACTGTGAAAGGAGAAGTTGGGCTCAGCATCAAAAAGACATTTCAAATGAACAATTTACGGCTAATAAAGAAACAATATGTGCACTAGGTGTGGAGGTAAGCCACATTCTAATAGAACCTGTCCAGCGCTAATTAAGAAATGCAACACCTGTGAAAAGGTGGGACACTTCTCAAAAATGTGTAGAACCAAACCCCAACCAAATTCAGGTAAGTACCACAAACAGAATAACTTTTGCGAAGAAGGAAACAATTCATCAGAGCAAGCATCTCCAGCATCGGAGATGGGAATGTTTTATACTAAAGAACAAATCTTTAGCGTGTCTGCGACATGGGAATATATCTCAATAAATAATTGCAAAGTAAAAATGCAGGTAGAAACAGGTGCAGATAGCACAGTGATATAATCCAAAATATGGACTGAGCTTGGTAAACCTCAGTTGGATGGTAAGACATCGCGAAAATTATGATGGTCATCATTTAACGCTTCGGGGATCGCTTACTTGTGACGTTGAGTGGAACGGAAGCAGGCTCACACCAAACAACTAGCAGTTGTGCAGTCTGATAAGGAATTTGGACTACTTGGTAGAGACCTACTACCCAAACACGGCGTGAACAACATCACAACCAAGCACCTACCTGCTGTAAGAGTTACAAAGCTCATGTGAATCTGACACCAGGATCACAGCCAATGTTTGCAAAGCCCGAAAAATACCTTCACCTCTTCAAGACAAGGTCACAGAGAAGCTGGAACAGATGGTCAGACAGGGCATCCTTGAACCGGTAGAGCCAGGAGGAATCACTAATGCATCTCCAGTGGTGTGGCAGAGAAAGAAGAGTGAAGAACTGAGCCTTTGCGTAGACTTGAAAGTGCATATCAATGGCAAGGTGATGGATGAGGACTACTCAATACCGGACATGGACACGATCTTCCACAACCTACATGTGGCCTCATATTTTGGCAAAATTGACCTCTCAGATGCCTACTATCAAATTGAACTGAACGAAGAGGCAAAAGATATATACACAATCAACACATCACAGGGACTGTTCAAGATGTGCCGACTACTTCAGGGATTGAAAAACTCTTCTTCAAGCTTCCAGAATTGCATCGAATCAACACTCAAAGGAATCAAGGGCGTTGTGATCTTTCAAGACGATGTGTTGGTGTATGGAACGACCAATGAACAGTTCGATAAAAGAATGCTTGCAGTCAAGAGTCGACTACGTGGGAAAAATATTACTATTAATGAGAAAAAGTCTAACTCAAAACCAGTCGACAGCGTTAGTTTTTTGGGATACTCCATTTCAAAGGAGGGAATAGCACCACATCCCAAAAATGTTGAAAAAACAAAAAATGCAAAAGCACCAACTAACAACAAACAACTTCAGAACTCAGATGTGGGACTTTCACATCACGATGAAGGTTCTGCAGCCACATCAGCTGCAGAGCACCAACATCCAAAACCACCAGAGCATTCACGAACATCAACAAGAAACAGAAAACAACCCGACATATTTGGAGAACCTATAACCACAAACTTGCTTATAAAGGAGAGAGGATGTGATGGTTTCAAAGAAACATCAAGAAACTTAGAAGTTTTCTCTATTAAAGTTTCAAAGAACAAAAGAAGAACTTAACTGAAGAACTTTGTTGCTATGTCGATAAGTAATGGCCACAAAACTAAACTCAATTTTAATTTTGTTTTGGCGCTATCATTATCTTATTGACCTATCAACCATATGTCAGAAGTAGGTTCTCCCACCAACAGAAACCTGATTCTAACATCCACTGACCTCCAACTGATGATCTCGATTGTACCTAGGCCATATATGATTCTCATGAAATGTTGATGAAAATAGAAAATCACCTCCGGGATTCCAACCTAAGATCTATTCACATGTCAATCAAGTAAAAATCTAAATTTTCTCTGTATATTTTCGCATAGATAAGTACTATAAATGCGAGCTAATTTTTGTATATTTTCAGGTCCAAATTTAATTTAAAATTCAACTTATTGAATTCTTTTGACCCGTGTTATCGACCACGACATTGTCACCTCTTATGTTTCATTCTATCTTCGAATTCATATAATTCAGATACAGGTCCTGCGTAGATTCCCTCAAATACCAAATAATTTTGCGAAACTTATTCAAATCAACCCAATCAACAACAACATTAAGCAACGTCTTCAACTATTTTAGCGAGTCAATAAGTAAATCAACCACAATAAATTTCAATACCTTTTTACTAAAAACCAGATAAGGCCATTATTCGAATCAATATTTTTTGCATGACATTTCTGCATGAATAATAATAGCAAAAATCTTTGCAACAAGACAGGACGCTTCCTCTTCTTTGGGTCAAAAACTTAAAACGTTAGTGATGCAGCGTTACATAGCTATAGCTGTGAAGCTGAAAATGAGCTCCCCTTCTTTTCAAAAAGTTTGACGCCAGCCAGCCATTGCCAATGACATGAACCCTCTGTATATTCATATTTCCAGCTTTTCTCTGCAACTCAAAGATGCAGATGGCCTTATCAGGTACTTAGAACTGTCTATCAGTTGATTGTCGCTGATCTCAACTGTATTTGTACACAATATACATTTTAGTTCGCTTTACCGCTTTCCTTTTACCTTGAGTACAAGACCGGTTGAAAAGAGGCACATAGCCGATCATAAAGAAGAAGCTACATATTAGCCAGGAACAAGACATGCATCTCTAAATTTTCCATATATCTATGCTGAACAAAATGGAATTTAATGACACAATTATGAAACAGCTACTCGACGATCAAATAGGACATTTTCCACCTCTGAGAGAAACCATCATTAATTATACATAGCGTCTTTTCCATCACCAATGACAGAGGCCAAAATGCTCTCAAAATTCGCAAACAATAACGGACAGGTGCAAACACAGCATGCAAATAAGCTTCACAACCATTTTACTACAAGCAGTTTCACCAAAATTGAGATGGAGCAGATAAGAATAAAATTGAACTAGAACGAATGGTACAACAGGACTGTATTTTCACCCTTTGATCATATCTTTTGTCTCCCTGTAATGCAACAGCAGATGCTCTCTAGTACAGCTTTTGGCTCCCTCTTACAACCCAATGCAAACAATTGTAAACGAAACAGCGCATCTCAACAACTCAATACAGAGACATTCGGTTCCTTCTATATTTTCTGAATGCATCATTTTTAAACTGAACGAGAAATATTCGAATCTTTCTCCAATAATAGCAAAACAAAAATGAAAACTTCCACACCTCTATTAGTACCTCTTTTAGTAACTATAATTTCTCATTTAATTCACTTCTTATCAGTGAAATAAACTTCTCGCTTCGACTTCGCTTGACTGATAATTGGACCTCTAAATTAACGAAAACATGGAAAAACAACGTCATTATCACAAAAGTAACAACAAGTACAAGATTGACGACCCAGTGGAATGGGGTACTCAATGCATCATTTTTAAACTGAACGAGAAATATTCGAATCTTTCTCCAATAATAGCAAAATAAAAATGAAAACTTCCACACCTCTATTAGTACCTCTTTTAGTAACTATAACTTCTCATTTAATTCACTTCTTATCAGTGAAATAAACTTCTCGCTTCAACTTCGCTTGACTGATAATTGGACCTCTAAATTAACGAAAACATGGAAAAACAACGTCATTATCACAAAAGTAACAACAAGTACAAGATTGACGACCCAGTGGAATGGGGTACTCAAGGACTCCTCCGGCCTATTCCGAGGTCCGCCTTCACTTACGAGCCATCACTTCGCATCATCGATCTAGGTGAGTTTTTAAACGGGTTTTAGCACAATGATTGATTTAAAGTGAAATAAATTTCCGCCAGAACGATTAAGACCACAAAAAACCAAGAAATCGAGCGTGAACAAGTTAAATTGATTGCACTGATTTATTTGGTACGCAATCAAATACCTTTAAAGTCTCGAATAAATCTCTTTAGATCACTTGTTTCGTCGCATTTAGAATATAGTGCAATATTTTTTCAAACTTTGCCATCCTACTCAATTGACAGAATAAACAAACAAATTAGATGGGGCATAAAAGTCTGCTTTTTTCGAACCAAATATGACAGTGCTCATAAACTACTTCTTGAAAATAAAATACTTCCCGCAGAACTTCATATAGCAAAAACTTCATTAAATAGACTTTTCGATATTGTCCAACAAACAACATACAAGACCAAAAAAATTCAGAATAATCGGAGACGTTGAAATTAAAGTAAATAATCGTACATATGATTTTTCTCTAACAAAAAAATGTAAATCAAAATGGAGTCAAAATCCAGCTATAAGAAACTTCGTTCGGAAATGGAATAAACTTCCAAGAGCTCTAAGAAAGGAAAAATCAAAGAAAAAATTTAAAAAAGAATTAAAGAAAGAGATGCAAAAAAGACACGAACGAGTTCCAATGGACAAAAAATTGAAGGCTTTAAAAGTTTAATATAAAATAAATCAAGAAAAATAGAAACTGAACCTTAGTTTTTTAATGTTATACTTAGTTAATCAAAGGAAAGATGTAGTATAATTGATTTATAATATTACAACATGTAACTTTAACCTTGGGGATATTCGAATTTACATGTTTGAGATTTTAAAAAAAAATCGAAAAAGTAAATTCGGCAAACAAAAGTCTCTCTTCAGATGAGACAATAATGAATGCTTACAACACTGTTTGAGAGCACCGGCATTCATCAACATAGCCCGCAGACATTCTAAATAGCCTCAAAATAGAATTTGCTACCGACAGTATAGAATATAGACAGGAACAGATATAGAAATGAGTTCCCGACGTCATCGATGTCGCTTACAATAATATTTACAAACATAACCCACCAACGGTTACTCTCTAACGACTAGTGGGGGTTCAAATCTATCACAGCTTGCTTTAGTCGGGTTGGGGCAACACAATTCAGTAAAGAAGGGCTTTATATGACCTAAATAACCACTGATAATATTTTAAGTAAGACAAATTACACCAATTTCGGCGAATTTTTCATTTGACTTTTAGTAGTGAACTGCCGCCACAAGTTGCTAACACTTGTGAATGAGAAAATTTAGATCGCGCAAAATGAAAAAGTCAAGGGCGCAAACGCCACTCAAAATATCACAGAAGTAAGACCAACATGTTTACAATAATTGCTTCGAACTTCGTTAAGAAACTTCGATAACAGTAAATAAAATCTTAGCGACAAAAAATTGATATTTTGGATCTTTTCCGTTTGTCCCCCCAGCTTAGTGGGTGCATATTATTTGCACCCCCGCCAGACGCACGTGCCGTATTTTTACACAATGATTTAACATGTAATGACACGTGCTCTGTAACTGGGGGAGTATAACGTACTGGGGGGGGCACAAACGGACGGAAAAGATTCGATTTTTTTGTTGAAATTCATTAAAACCATATTCCAGCATCCTTCAATGAAATTCAATTTAATTGAGGTTTGAACGTGCACAAATCAAATTGTGGAGTGAGTCATCTAAAGCATAAACATAGCCGGCAGATTGCCGGAAAATAGCCGCGATAGACGCTCGTGGCCTTCCAGGGATTGAAACACCTAAAGAAATAAGATAGACAGATCGACCACCAGTCCTTCAATAGACCACTAGACTTCTCAGGTTAGCTTCGGACTGTCAATTTTTGACACATACGTTCTATAAGGAAAACGCCCTTAAAGAGCTATTTCAAAATTGATATTCGAAATCAAAAACTCAAGACTAATAATCACAAATTAGGGCATAAAAGATTGGCACAACTTAGATGCACACTATTAACTAGTAAATCTTCATTAAAAATTAAAGTTCCATAAGTGAGTTCAGAAGTCAATTTTTTGAGTGAGGTAAGTCACGCAACTGACCTAAAAGCAGAAACAACGTCACGTACACAAATTTTAACTGCAAAGCAATAGAAGTCACTGAAGTCAATTCCAAGAAGTCAATTCCAAGAAGTCAGGTCGTAAGAATCATTGATGGAGACGACGAATTAAAAAAAACACGATGTCCCCAATAATAGCCGCTATCGCTTCGCGGCTATTAATCAAATATTATTACGCAAATGGCCCAAAAGCCCTCGCAGGACCAAGCGCAAATTCCCTTCAAGAGAGAGGAATACGATTGAAAAATTGGTGTTTTACAGCTATTCCGCGTGACAGAACATGAAACAAAAAAGCTCCAGACCACGAAACAAAACACATTTCCGGAAGACGGCAAGCAAAGCTTGACTAAGGTACCAGCCAACTAATTACCCAATTGCCAGATTTTTAATTCATAATATTTAATACGAAACAAGAAAACGGAGAAATACAAAAAGAAAGTTCCGACTTTTTCGAAAGGTCTTCAAAGGTTGCAACTGCGGGACAATCATCTTAAACAGCAGTACATTTTTCATTCAAAAATGACTTTTTACAGGGTAGACAGAACAGAAGGGGTACGAATAAAAAACAAAGAACTACCAAATAAAAATAACCGACTAACATCGGGCGAATTGCTCTCAAATGACCAGCGAGCGGTTGGTTTTGTCAGTAGCTAGCCACCGTATAGTGAGACTAGCTTTAGCTTGATTCGACTCTGCAACTTTTAGTTTTCTAGCCTTGTTAGTAAATAAATCAAATAAACTAATATTTTAAAAATTTGCAAAACATTGCAAAATTTAAAAGAAAAGCTTTCAGATTTCGCAGTCAAAATGTTCAAAATAATATTCTGTCTCTGGAGTTATGTCATGTAACCCATCTGCAAGACTTGAAAAGCTTCGTCAGCCAGTAATGACCGTTAAACTCAGAAAAGGAATAAAACATTCAAAAATTTTAAAAACAATCGCAAATTCTAACAAAAACTTGCTAAAATTCAAGATATTAAAATCTTCCAAACCATTTCATTGTTCAATAGACTGTCCAGTATCCCTATTTGAAGTTTTAAATAGTTTCACTGGCTCATAAAGATCCATAAACTTGGAACGTGATAATAATTTTCCGAAAATATGAAAATTAAATTTTATCAAAAAATAACTAAGGCTGAAGTCATTTAAAAACTGATAACCATTGATTAACTCCAGAAACTAAGCAGCAGTTTATTATCAATCCTTGGAGAAAGTCCCTAGGACCCTGGTGCGGGAAAAATGATAAAAAAAACAGACTCAAAAAACTTGAATATTTCAAATAATTTTTAAAAATTGCTGATACTAAAATCTTGAAAAACATTC
Organism: Convolutriloba macropyga; assembly: GCF_964194025.1. Classification (NCBI taxonomy): domain Eukaryota; kingdom Metazoa; phylum Xenacoelomorpha; order Acoela; family Convolutidae; genus Convolutriloba; species Convolutriloba macropyga. Next base: position 37,239,774 of record NC_134475.1, read on the forward strand.
CATTACAATAAGAAGCTATGCAGTAACATATAATCAACCCCTAGAGGAGGTTATGTGGCTCTTGAGGCTAGAGAAACCTGAAAAATGACAAATTTCAAAAAAAATAGAAAAAACAAAACTGCAGATTGCATAAAAAACTGCTTAAATTTGCGATAATAAAAACTAAACAATGGCCTAAAACATTTTCTAGTAACTTAGATTTTCTTAGTAACGGAGATTTTCTGTTAGGCTGAAAAACCTGAATAATGACAATAAATGTCAAATAAAATGAAAAAAATTGCACGTTTAGTAAAAAAAAATGCTAAAATTCGCAATGTTAAAATGTTGAAACCATTCCACGACAACTAGAAACTATGCAGTAACCTATTATTCAAATCTAGAGGAGGTTCCTTGACACCTAGAGCTAACAAAAATCAAAAAAATGTTAAAAATTTTTGTTTGTTAGCAGACACGGTGGGGGGGGGTGCCTCGGGGGCTGATGGGGAGGGAGGGGGATGGGCAACAGTGGGGTGGGGGCGGGGCAACACAGCTCGGTGGGGGGGGGGGGGGGTAGTGGCAATAGTGGGGGGGGGGTCAACAGTGGGGTTGTCTTCAACCTCTAAGAACCGCCCTTCGCACTATAAGTATAAGTCTCCAAAACAGTTTGAGCTGAAACAGAGCTGAAAGACTCTATAAGCCCTTAATCCCCACTGGGCGCTACCTGTTTATCCTGTTTTGAGGACGAAAAGTCAAAAGCGTCAGACGAAAAATCGGTCAAGCGAAAAATCGCATAAAAAAGACCGACAGGACTAATATAATTGTTACAAACTTCGTTTGTAATTAATCATTTATCTTTCTTTACAAAACTCTCCAAAATGTCAAACAATTGTTCTCAAGATCCCTTGCAATACTATTTTCGAGCGATCAGCACACAATAGAAAAAATATATCAATAGGCAACAACAGCAAAAACACGTACAAAAATCGTGAAATCGTTTCAACCATTTCAATAAGAAAGGAGCTAACAAACCTTCAAGTAAATGCTATTAACAGAACTATAAATAACCTCCAAATAAACAAATGAAGAAAAATACCTATTCTGAAAACCACAAAAGGAACAATAGAAATAGGCAGAAAATTTAAAACAGGCAAGATAAATTAATTTATGACATTTCTTTGACAAAAACAACTAATCAAATCACAGGGTCACCACTAGAAAAGCAACCAAACAAAACCATCAGCTATAAATACTTCAAAAAAGAATAGAAAAACATGTAAAGATTTTCTGGAATGGCAGAATGAGATAAAATAGCAAAAATGCTCCCAAACTAAAATTTTCCGAACCTTAATGAAAAAGTTAGAGTTAAAACAAAAAACTGCTTCCAAACAGTCGCACTTGGTCAAAAATTATCTATCACTTAGTGCAAATATTTACACTATTTCTTCGAATACAGGAATGACCGAAGTCACCACTTTTCTCTCCGCTCTTCATTCGTTCAATAACCAAAAACTAAAGTTTTTTTACGTCATGCACCGAAATCCTGTTTTAGAACCACTCGACAGATTACAAAAGATAACATAAACCTTGAATACCGCAGCATTAGAACAAACATTTATGCTAAATCCAATTTCCTCCCTCAGCACTACGAACATAACCGACAAAACCCAAGCAATTGTTCTCACCAGTCGGGTGATAGCTTGGCAATAGGTTGCCTAAGCTTAAGGAAGATAGCGTTAGACAAGAAATTGCATTAAAACACTAGCAGGACTATACATCATAATTAGGATCTTTTCTGCTAGCGCCCCCAGCATAGTTAGGCACCCCCATTTATAAATGTGTAAACATATTGTTAAAGCTAAGTAATCTTATACGTGAACATATATGAGCAATATGCATTTACTAAAAGCTAGCACAGCTATGGTTTGAAAATATTACGTATTCAACCAAAATTTGTTGCATATAACGTAAGCATCAATAAAAATTTCTGTATTAGATCATTTTTGGTGTTATCGGCTACAATAAGGGCTTGAATTTTTAAAACTTTTTTAAGGAAACTATTCTAAAAGTGCCTTCAATCTACCTAGACATTTGTTTCAATGAATTGCAAATATCGCTCTTACAATTCGCGAAAACTTAGATTTTTTGGGGGGTGCAAATTTATCGGCTATATAAGGCTGGGGGGGGGGGGGGCGCTAGCAGCAAAGATCCCATAATTACTGCAAACATCATTTGAGAGTATTTAATCTATAACATAGCCGACTAGTCTGGCAAATCACTCTCAAACCCAAGGAGAGCGGTTGGCTTCGTCAGTACTTAGCTAGCTGCAGCTAAGAGAGGTTAAAAGCTGAAAAGTCTTAACCGAATGATAAAAAGTATTTGCCATGCAATCTAATTGTATGGCTATTTTACTCATACCTGTCCAAGTTTCCAAAAATCTCCAAAAGAGACTCCAACAAAAATTTACCAGTAAATCTTCAAGAAACCCAACGATAAGTAAAAAAAATGGCCAAGGAACATAACCGACTAGCGTCGGGTAAACTGCTCTCAAACGACCGTCAAGCGGTTGGCTTCTGTAGCAGCCAGCTGGGGCTTAGGCATGGGTGGTGGGCGATCGGAATGGATGTCTCAGGGGGGAGGGGGGGGGGGGGTGGTCAAGCGATAGGAGGTGGTGTGTTGAGTCGGGATTCAGACTCTTAGATTAAGAACCGCCCTTCACGCCATGAATTTATGTCGCCTCAACACGTTCGGTGAATCGCATACTTAGAGACTTGTAAGGCGTTAAGGCTCGAAGAGAACTGCTCAGCAACTTCATGCCCTCAGGGCTTTCCCTGTTTATCCCGTTTTTCAAGACGAATGGTCAGACAAAAATTCGGCAGTACAAAAAATCGCAGAAAAAAAAGACCAGCAGGACTAATATAATCGCTACAAACTTCAAGAGCAATTTATGCTCTATCTAACTTATGGTTCGAGTTATAAACAATAGAGCACATTTTCTTTGGAATCGACAACGTATTATAGACTACTGTTTTTAAACGAGTTTTTATCATTTACTAATGAATTGAAATGAGGTGCGTAGGCCATGTAGAGTGAAACTGTTGATCATTGGTTCTGAAATTCAGCAGCCCAATGTTCTGTATGTATAAACGTACGTGACACCTGAAAATATCGTACCTGTAAGGAAACATTCAAAAAGTTTTCTCTTTTAGCACAGCCCAAATACATCTTGGACCCAAAACGCTCAGTAGGACGAAGCGCACGCTGGGATGTCGACACTTGTCATCTGTCCTACAAACTAACAGAGGAGTTATTCGAGTTATCAAAACCGAAGCATCGATGCAGTGCATCCGAAAGCTCCTACAGCAGTGACGGAAACCCAAAACGACCCAAGTCAGTACCAGCAAAAATGCCCGATATTGACCGTCTCTCAAAACCCAAAACTACTCTTTTAGACGAACAAATTAACGAGGAATATCAGGCATCACTACGGGAACCAGAGAGCAAAATTGCACGACCTACATCAGCTAGAATTTCTTACCTTTCTCAGCCCAAAATTAGAAAAGCCAACAATAATTTGACAGAAGAAGAAACATTTGGAGTGAAGCCCAGTGCTTTATATTGCAAATCTGAATGTAGTTCATATGTGCAAGCCTTAGCATATCCTAAAAGATTGCCCAAAGATTTTCTGGGGTCTAGGAATCCAGCTTGGAAGGTAAAACGATCAGCGTTAAGGGCAACAGCTACAGAACGAATCAATAAGCTAGCGGAATCGAAGAACAGCGATGTCAATTTTAGAGATCCAAATGAGACTCAAGAAAGGGAGAATTTCTATTTCGGAAGAAATCCGAATCCTTTTCCAGTCAGGAAACCTGCCTTGAAAGCGGTTTGTTCACGGCGCGTCCGCAAATTAGCAAAGCCTAGATGCAGACCAGATGATTAGCAATAAAACTGTTATCAAAAATCGGGATCTATCCTGCTTCCGCCTACAGCTTGCCCCTAATCGCACGTGATATTGTTTTTCACACAGTAGAATGCTATAACATTAATTTGAACCAGGGATCATAAAGTGGGCGGGAAAATGCAGAGCAGATCCAAAAATTGAACTTCTAAAAATTTTGAAGCCTAATAAAATACGTTTTAAGCATTTCAAAATGACTGGTTAAGTTTTCTCTCAGATTTAATTGATTAAAGGAATGTTTCTTCGATGCCTACTGAAGTCCATCTGAAAAAGCGTGAAGTGGTTTTTGTGTTTGTGAGCTCTTGTAATGTCACCTCAACCCCATTAAGCGAAAATATTATCATTAGTTAAGCAAATGTGAAAACTGCAGTTGCTCAATTATGTTCTCCGTTTAATGAGCACAAACTAGCCTCCGATTGCTGTAAAAAGGTAACTTATCTAGAATGATGAAAACTGTTCCCCTCACCCGGCTCAAAAGAGCACGCCCAGTCAAATGATCTCCAAAAACCTAGGCAAGATCCCGGAATGTTCTCCCTCTAAGATTCAGAAAATAGTGATCTTATCGGGAAATGAAAATGTGGTACGATAGAGTAAGATCCCACCCTCTCCAAAAAGGAAATTGTATGTTTCCCAGTTTTTACTGGCAAAAAACTAGGAATCGTTGCATTGGGCGACCACAATTAATTGCCATTTATATACCTTTATAATTAAATATACGATTATCAGTAAAAAGTGTGTAGACGGTTGTGAATCATACAAGGTATTGGAAACAAAAACTTGGTTCACAGAGAGTGATAGTTTTAAAAATATGCATACCTGAACGCATTGTTTGATCCAAAAGTGGTCATGCATGGACTCCCAGTTTTGGCTGCAAACAATGTATAAGAGTTGATTGTAGACAGACTTTGTCCCAATGCTCTCCTTCCACAGATTGAAGAACTCTGTCCTCAATTCTGAGTCAGAGGCCAAACGAAGACCACACATGAATGCCGATTCAAGCTTCGATGAAAGCTCTGTTTTCTTTAACTCTTCGTCTCTGCAAACAAACAGAATACTCATTGGCGCATTTTATTTAACAGCTAAGTTCATTTTAGAAACTATTTTATTTCAAAGAAAATATGGCATCCTACATGCAGAACAACGATTCTCGGAAGACTCATAGCGTTTTAATATCTAAGAAAAGAACACGAGCTTTAAAATGTTTCAAATATATATAAAACAGTGATTCCATAACCTAACGTTTTACAAACCAAAATTAAAATAATTATTATTTCTGGAACGAATAACCTATAAACATAACCAACTAACGCCGGATCGAATTGCTCTCAAACATCCGGCCAGCGGTTGGCTTCGTCAGTAGCTAACTATGGTTTAGTGAGGCTAGCTCTAGCTTAATTGAAGGGGTGTGAGGTGAGCGTAGCGCAGCGGGGGGGGGGTCAAACTCTAAGAAACGCCCTTCAAACCAAAAGTATAAGTCTCCAAAGCAGTTTCTGTGAATCGCATACTTTGACTAGTTAGCTGAAAGGCTCTAAGAGCACTTAATGCCTTCTGGGCTCTACCTGTTTATCCCGTGTTTGAGGACGAAAAGTCAAATGGTTCAGACAAAAAATTGCATAACATGACCTACAGGACTAATATAATTGCTACGAACTTCGTTTGGAGCAATTAATAAGTGTCCGACTACCATCGCGGGAATTGCCTTCGAATGATGAAAATAATTACAACAAAAATCGAATGATAGCAAATGAAGAACATTTACTGAAGCTTCAATGATGTGACCAGAGCTTATTTCAGACCACTGCTAAGATTGAGAGAAACAAAAATAAAATCATTTTAGCGCATTTTTGGTTCGACTTTTAGAACTAAACTGCCGCCAATTGATTCAGCGGCCTAAAATAGTGAATGAGAGAACGCCTTAGATAACGCAAAAATTTAGAAGTCCACGGAAAACTTCTAATAGGAAAGAGGGGAATTAGAGGAATTAAAGTCAAAACACATCCATTAATTGTCAAAGCGCCATAAAATTTAGGGTTAGGAACTTCATAGTAGGCCTACTTTTTTGTTAAGCTTATTTTCGCCGAGAGGTATCATTTGAGGAGGAACAAAATTCATGCCATTGAAAAACCCATAAAACTGAATCGATAGTTCAAGTTAATTTTTTTTCTCAACGAGATTCATACCTTGTAACGACTGAAAAACGCCATTAAGTGCTCAAACTAATAAAAATATGGAACAAACAAAGTTAGATATAATGTAATTTAATTGAATCGGAGAATTAGTTCTTAGGAAAAACCAAGCCGCATAAAACAGATCCAACCCTTTTTCATACATTACGTTGAGATCAGCAGACGACAATTAAGCTCTTCAATTTCTTGAGAATGTGGTTTTCAAAAGGTTCAATTAAAAAAAAATTACAATTTTGAGAGGCCGGACAATTTTTTGTTTTGAGGGGAAAATAAAAATAGAAGTTGCTAATAATGCGTTCGGTCATCTGTTTAATCTAAAAGTGATGATTGTACATAATTTATTACAGACAAAAAACGTTAAGGCAAAATGCCATACAATTTGTGGAACTTTCTCAACAAAGAAAACTTTTAGCGTACATAAAAATCGTGTTATCCTATAAGAAAGGTAACTAATGAACTTTCCTACGCTGTTCAATTAATCTTGAACTCTGAACTCTGTCACTCTGAAAACAAATGAATTATCTCTTCGATTTTCTTTTACATAGAATCAAATAAAAAATGCTTTGTTTAAAAGAAGACTTTATGTGGGCTGCAGTTTCTTAATTCAGCAAAACAATATTGCGTGGAAAATGGACGCTAGTCTAATGTTCTTTTTTTTCTATTTGAGTAGAACAAATCTATATAATAGATATATAATAGCTATCTCAAAGTACAAGCAATATTGATGTTCACTTAATCATTTCACAAAGTTGTCTTCTGCTCAAATAGAAAAAAGAACAGTAGACTAGCGACAAAAATTAAAGTTTCCACGCAAAATACTTTTGGTGAGATATGAAACTACAGCTCACAAAAAGTCTTGTTTTAAACAGTAAAGATTGTGTTCGTTGAGAAAGGTATTAAAAATTGTTTGTCATTTTGTCTTATCCATATTTTTGTCTTCATAAAATATATTATATACAATTATCACTTTCAGACGAACCAGACTGCCAACATCATTATTAGCAACTGCTATTTGAAAAAATCGAAACAACTCAGATCTTCTATTCCGCCAATAGACAGACAAGATTCTTTTTTGTTTACTTTTGGCTTCTCTCTCCCTTTTCCGTTTTTCCCTAGGTTTTCCGCACTTAAGACAGCGGGGTCAACTATTTCTTGAAATTGTTATTTGATTAAATTTGAAAAAAAAATATATATTAAAAGCAGTTTTTAGTTGTATCTTGTGTCTCATTATATATTTGTTCTTAAATGTGTGAAATTTTTCATCAACGTATAAAATATAGACAATGAGGACTTCACTGTTCCTAAACAGTGAGTTTGGCCTCCCATGGCGTATACTAACTACTTGACCAAAGCAATACCAAACAGTTGTGTTCTCCCTTAATTTTCTCCTTTTGAACTCGTTGGCCTTAACAACTTTGCAGAGGAAATAATTACTGTTAATGTATTTCGAAGCTTAAGGTTAAGGTATTAATGGTGGAAATTAAAAAAAACGTAAACGGTCGGCATCGCCACAATCTTGGAATTAGAAATGCTTATAATCTACTGTGAACACGCTATTGCAGTACGTGCAAGATTATCTGCGAAAGATTATCTGAACTCTGTAAATTTGAGTTTGGCTAAACCTATTTTCTAATAAATTTTAATAGTTTTTTCAACTTAAGACGGGTTGGAACTTTATGAGCAAACACATGTTACCGATCCTCCTCGTTATATAATATTGAGTATTTCCACATGAAATTTAACAGGATTGTATCTTCAAAAACACCGGAAAAACTTACTTGTAAACATATAGAACTATCTTCAAGAAGGCAGCTTGCAGATTGGCATCGTCTGGAAACCGCTTTTCGAGTGAATTCATCATTTTGAACAGGAGCAGAGATTTCTCTCTCAGAGTCGGTCCACTTGTTGAGAGACTTCCTCCAATAGATGTATTCGCCGACCCACGAATCCAGGTGTCCAAGCAAGATATCAAACTTAAGATCACCTGCAATCGACACCATTAATTGCAGCAATTCATGCATACAAAATTTTTGCAAGTACAAAGATTAAGCAATACTGAGAAAACTTTAAACGCTTGTATGAACTTAAAGCCTTCATCCGAAAACAATATTTGTTGATATAAATGCAAAAAAAACTCAAAGTTTGTATCAAATTTTTCTTCGCTCTTCAAAATGATTACCGAAAAAAAAACTCAGCGTCACTAAACACCAGCTGAAATTGCAGCACTAATTCAGGCACCATTTTTCTAATATTCACTTTCATCTAATAAGTTGACCAATTGAGCACTTGATTCCCCAATTTGACCAAACGATTGGTCTTGAAAATAAATTGACATAACAACAAGATTGCTAAATTGACTTAAAAAACAATCGCGAAGCTCGTATCAATTTAAAATGCACAAACCTCCAGTACATTTAATAAAAATACCCGACATATTACAGGAAATTAGCTCCTATTGATTCCAATAGCCCCGATGGGAACTCAAAGAACAGAAAAAATCATTTGCAATATATATATATATATATATATATATATATAATATATTATATATATACATATATATATATATATATATATATATATATATATATATAAGTAAGAACCAGTTTGATTTCACTTCGTAGTTAGGCATACTCCTGTTTCTTAATGATAGCATACAGGGTCTACTATCAATGCCAATAAGCATTAGATGGTAACTGAGACTTATTAGAATAAAGTTCAAGTAGAAGACATCTGTTTTGTTTTTTCATTTTGCTTTTTGATACTGGCTCTGTCGATTCTAGATCGTACAACTGCTGCTGAAAAGCGTTTTGACTAAACACCAGCTGAAATTGCAGCACTAATTCAGGCACCATTTTTCTAATATTCACTTTCATCTAATAAGTTGACCAATTGAGCATTTGATTCCCCAATTTGACCAAATGATTGGTCTTGAAAATAAATTGACATAACAACAAGATTGCTAAATTGACTTAAAAAACAATCGCGAAGCTCGTATCAATTTAAAATGCACAAACCTCCAGTACATTTAATAAAAATACCCGACATATTACAGGAAATTAGCTCCTATTGATTCCAATAGCCCCGATGGGAACTCAAAGAACAGAAAAAATCATTTGCAATATATATATATATATATATATATATATATATAAAATATATTATATATATATATATATATATAAAGTAAGAACCAGTTTGATTTCACTTCGTAGTTAGGCATACTCCTGTTTCTTAATGATAGCATACAGGGTCTACTATCAATGCCAATAAGCATTAGATGGTAACTGAGACTTATTAGAATAAAGTTCAAATAGCAGACATCTGTTTCGTTTTTTGATTTTGCTTTTTGATACTGACTCTGTCGATTCTAGATCGTACAACTGCTGCTGAAAAGCGTTTTGAGCAGAAAGAGAATAGTGAAGCTAGAGATTTCAAAAAGATTTCACGCAAAATGATGAACAAGCTGCAAATCAAGGCAAACAGAAAGAAATTTTTGTTCGACAAAATAAAACAAATATAGTCGGCAGAATTCCAGATAGGACTCGAAGAACCGCTTCTTTCACAAAAGACCCATATCTTTCTCAAACATAACAATTTCAGATCAAGTTAATCAATTGAGATCGAGAAATGCTCAGGCAATAAAAAGAAAAGACATAATAGGCTCACATACCTGTCTAAATTTGAAGACACATAGCCGGCAGATTGCCGGAAAAAAGCCGCGATAGACGCTTGTGGCCTACCATGAATTGAAACAACTAAAGAAATAAGACTGACAGATCGACCACCAGTTTTTTAATAGACCACTACTTTTTGGGTTAGATTCGGACTGTCATTTTTATGAGACACGTTTGCTCTACAAGGAACATAGCCGGCAGATTGCCGGAATATAGCCGCGATATACGCTTGTGGCCTACCATGAATTGAAACAACTAAAGAAATAAGACTGACAGATCGACCACCAGTTTTTTAATAGACCACTAGACTTTTTGGGTTAGATTCGGACTGACATTTTTATGAGACACGTTTGCTCTACAAGAAACATAGCCGTAGACCTTTGACCTTAAAGTTCCTTTGACTCTACAAGTTCCTTTGACCTTAAACAAACTCAAATTAAACTCAAGTTTTAAAGTGCAAAAGTCATTTTATTGAGTGAGGTAAGTCACGTATGATCAAATCTAATCACGCAAATAACCTGAAAACTTTCGCTAAAGCGAGTGAGAAATGACGTCACGCGCGCAAATACCGTTAGTGAGAGGAAGAAACAATTCAGAAAATTTGACTTTTCCTGCTTTGCTGTGTGAACAAAGGTAAAACGAAAAAAGAGCGTCAGACGACGAAACAAAAAAACATAGCAGGACAAGTCCTGAAATACAATCCAAAGAATTGAATGAAATACTGAGAACTAATGAGAGCCTGAACCAGCAGATCAATTGAACATGCCCAGCAAAAAGACAATCTCAAAGTTGAGAAATTAAAATAATCAAAGAAATTAAATAAGAAAATAATCATGGATAAAACTGTTGAAGCTTTTATCTTGAAGGCCAAATATGATACAAATCAATATACTAATTTACTCACGTACAAGACATGAAAGAGACTCCACTAAAGGTAGATAAACACGAGAAATTTGACCAACGCTTCAAAAAAACTGACAAGTGCAAAATTTGAAGAAAGTTTCTTAATTTTGGGGCAATAAAATGTTCAAAACCATTTTTTTGTCTGTGGTGTTCTGCCATATAACCCACCTGCAAGACCTAAAAAGTTTTGTCGGCCAGGACAGATAGTTACACTCAGAAATGGCTAAAAAAATCAGAATTAAAAAACAATTAAAAATTTTAACAAAATAATGCTAAAATTCGTGATATTAACATCTTCAGAACTGTTTCAATTTTTCCAGAAACTATAAATTGTTTTTATTTCCAACCTTAAATAGTTTCACTGGCTCATAAAAGTCAATAAATTTGGAACATAACAATTTTCAGAATGATTGAAAAAAAAAACAATTAATTTTTATCAAAGTATTACAAAAACTGATTAATATTAAAAAATTGATAACCAATCCATTACCGCTAGGAAAATGTGCAGTTACTTATTCATTGCCACTATAACTATGCAGTAACCTAGTAAAAAAAACCGTAGAGGAAATTCCGTGGCCTTTGATGATTGAGATACGTAAAAAATGACAAAAACTTTCAAAAAAACTTGCAAGTTTTATCAAAAAATTGCAAAAACTCGTGATGTGTCAAAAACCATTCATTAACACCAGAAACTATGCAGTAACCTATTATCAAACCCTGAAGCAGGTCTCTTGAAACCTAGGGCTGAAAAAGCTCAAAAAATGACAAAAAAAATTTAAAAACTTATGAAAACTTTTTAAATTGTAAAAGTTAGTATAAAATTGCGTGTTGATATTTGGAAAACCAAAACATATAGTTCTTAAAACGGTCATAGAAAATAATTATGCCTTGGAAAAGACCTTTATCAACGTTTACAAACCTCAATTTTAGACTGGTCCTGCAAAAAAATGCAACATTTTGGGCTCGAAAACTCCTAAAAATGACCTTTTAACCTTGAATTACGGCCTTCCCAGTAGCTTCGCCACTCTAAGCAATTCAAAAACTATTAAACGCGTCTAAGGGCCTCTAATGAAAGTTGATGCCCGCTGACCTTAACCTGTTTATCCCGTTCTGAATGCTCAAAGTCATGAAAAGTGTGAAAACATCTTACAAAAATCAAAAAAAAGACAGAGCACCAATACAATTCAATTCTTGGATTGTAAAAAACCAAGAGCACTGCAATATAGCTACGCTCAGCTTACAGCTTCGCAGCTATAAAAAGCCTTATTGGATCTTTTCAAAATTGATATTCGATATTAAAACTCAAGACTCTATTACTCCGGAATTAGGGCATATAGGTTTGGCACTACTTAGATGCACACTATTGACCTTTATTTAGTAAATGTTCATAAAATTTAAAGTTCCATAAGTGAGTTCAGAAGTCATTTTTTAGTGAGGTAAGTTACGCAATTGACCTAAAAGCAGAAAGGAAGTCGCAAACACAAATTTTAACTGCAAAGCAGTAGAAGTCACTGAAGTCATTGAAAAAGTCAATTCCAAGAAGTCAGGGTAAGACGAAACAAAATCTGTTAGACGATAAAAAAAAATTAGGAGCGCAATAATAGCCGCCTGGAATTGCTGACGCGGCAATTAAAAATAAAAAACTACAAGAAATTGACAAAAAGTTTTATATCTCGATTTGTTTGACAAATTTCTCAACATGCTTAATCATATTAATGCAGCATAATCAAACCTCTTAAGCTGAAAAACTTATTAAAATACTGCCTGAAAAAGCCACACACTCTCAGAAAAATTTTCACATACGAATTTATCGTTCTCTCGAAATAATAGCCGGCTGAAAAGATGAGGGCGGCTATTAATAAACATAGCCGGCAGATTGCCGGAATAGCTGCGAAAGAATAGACCTGCGTGCCATATAATAGAGATAGAAACAGATACAGATCTAAATTGAAAAAAAAATTGACGCCGCTCAAAAAACTAGGCTAAAAACATTCAGCAATAAATTAATACAGCTTCTTAAAATGCATTCCACAGAAGCCTCTTATTAGGGACCTTTACTGCACATAGGAGTTCCTTTGACCTTAAACAAATTCAAATTAAACTTAAGTTTTAAAGTGCAAAAGTCATTTTATTGAGTGAGGTAAGTCATGTATGATCAAAATCTAATCACGCAAATAACCTAAAATCTTTCGCAAAAGCGAGTGAGAAATGACGTCACGCGCGCAAATGCCGTTAGTGAGAAGAAGTCATTCAGAAAATTTGACTTTTTCAGCTTTGCGGTGTGAACAAATGTAAAACGAAAAAAGAGCGTCAGACGACGAAACAAAAAACATAGCAGGACAAGTCCTGACGTACAATTCAAAGAATTTTCATTGACTAAACAGAAAAACTAGACCTAGAATGGACTATGAGTGAATTGAGAAAACCATTTCAAAAAAAAAATCAGATCAAAAAATAAGAAAAAAAACAAAAAAATTAATGTCAAAATGCCGCATGTGAACAAAAAACCACTAGCGAGTAATAAAAATTTAATTCAAACAAAAAACTAGGCCTAAAATGAGCTGTGAATGGATTGGGAAAACCATTTAGTAAAAAATCCGATCCAAAAAATCGAAAAAACAGTAAAAATCAGAGAGAAATTGCCGCATGTGAACAAAAAACCACTACCGAGAAACCGAATTTTTGTTCAAACACAACTTTCGCACTCTACTTTAAAATTAGAGCGAAAAAAATTCACGCCGCAAAACCACTCGCTTTTTCGCTCCATTTCCTGTTTCGGCGTGACCAAAATCACTACTCCAATTTGACTTCAAAAATCATGAAAAAGTGTGAACAGATCTTAAAAAAAAAAGACAGCGCCCCAATACAATTCAAATTCTTTGAATTGTAAAAAACCAAGAGCACCGCAATATAGCTACGCTCAGCTTACAGCTTCGCAGCTATAATAATAACTTTTAATTTTTTTGCTTGCAAAAATTATGGAACTAATTATCATTTTAACTTCTACTCGCCTTTGAGTCGGTAGTCTTCTCGATGAGAGACACCATGAGTATCTGAATGAATAGCTTTCTCAGCTCTGGGTTCATTGGAGTGAGCCGTGGCTGCATGACCTTGACAATTGTCACAATCAGATCGGACACTGCGTGATCCGACTGCGACATTTGACTGGAGGGCGCCAAGTGCTCTCTCACCAATCGTTGCATGCACCTAAAACACACAACGCCTTCTGCTTCTGATGCTACACTAGTACGACGCAATGAGGGGTCATCCACTCCGAGGGGGTAATGAGTTGTTTTCTTAACATTCATCAATAGTCTCAACGAGACAGCAAGAATTCGATTTGATAGCCCCGCCTATTTGTAGAGAGAAAATACAAAGATTTCCAATTAGGCACAGAGGTAGCAAGTTGTACAAGCTGCGTCGACCAGGAATAGTTCCGGTTAAACGTGAACTGAACTCTCCTCAGAAAATTACAAACTATTGCCACCACCTAAAAAACTCAATTGGGTCAAATGTACTTAACACTACAAAGTAAGTAATTTCATACTTTTTGTTTGTTCTGCAAGCTCCCAGTTACGGTTTGGTCTATTATTTCGTATTGCGCTTCCTTAATCGCCTTCAGTTTACAAGACATAAATGTTTTTATTGTGCAGCACAGTGGTTTCTTTTACGTGATCGGTCAAATTTTGAAGGTAGTTCATTGCCCGTTCCATATTTTAACGTTACGTGCGACAAGTATCGCATCCACCGGATACAGATTTAATAATGCAAAGCAGTTCATCACCAGAGCCGATACCGAATGCTAAAACTGCCGCTACTGCTACTTGTGATTGCTGTTGTGAAATTGAATTTGTTTGACTGTTTGCCCTTAGCAAGGTTTTCATTTCCAGGCGGAGATTTTCAATGTCTTCTCGGGCTCCTTTGTTCTGCATCACGGTCTGCTGTACCATCCAATGCAATCCAGCTGTCCAATTAGTCATATTGGTAGAGTTTAACTCCCATCCATAGTTTTCTGAAGTCCACATTCCTCAACTTCACAGGTCAGCTTTACAAGTTTTTCAACTGTTCTGTGGTATTTGGAGATCGGGAACAAACTTCGGCTATAACAAATTGTTCCGTTAGAATTTTTTGTGAGGGTTAAAAAGCACTCCATCTTTTGTCGCCACTGTTGGCTGATTTTGGATAACTGCGGTAACTCAGGAGGATAGCAAGAACTATGTAAAGTTCCAATTTTGTCTTGAGGGCTAGTGTCAATCGTTGCGCGATTGATAAAAATTGGAAAATTTTATGAAGGTAACTCGCAGTGTAAATGTGTCGTCATCGCCATTTTTTCCCAATTTGCTGCAACTGATTTTCAAATGTATAAGTTGTGAAAATGATTTGGTTTGAAGTTTGGATTCTGCTCACTTTTCTGTTGTGGCCAATCACATGTTTTAGCTTTGTGACTCATCGAACACAAAAGTTTGAAGATTTCCGTTGAGCTCTGGTTGGTTCAGGGTCAGTGGTACTACTCGCCTTCGTTAATTCATATTGAGTCCGAGATCACGGAGCTCACTTCGAGATACTCTTTGCGAGATTTATGATGATGTTCTCGGAAAATGGTTGTCTTCTGTTACACTGAATTCCAGCTCTGTCGAAGAGCTTTTGTTTGAGTTCTGTGTCTGATTTTGTTTATAACAGTGACTATGGCTTTGTTTGTCGTCATACTCAAAGTGTTGTTGTGTTTCTGGCGTGGCATTTGTGAATTCTGTTGTTCTGTTGTGTAGTCTCCCTATTCGTAAACAGAACAGCGTGTTAGTGACCTTAGGAGTGTAATTGTGTTCGGAAGTGTTGTCCCAGTCCTGTCACAAGTAATCATGGCTATTCTAGTTGTTTGAGACTTGAGGGCTGTTTGTGTCCGTGTTTGAGTGTTTCTCTGTGTCTTCCGAGTAGTCGTTTTGCTCCTCAATAAGGAGTTTTCGTTCTGGGTATTGATCTAATGGGAAATTTGTGCTTACCGTAATAGCTGTTTCCTTTTCCTGTTTCAGTTGTGTGCTGTAGACTGAATTCTTGCGTGCTAACTTTAGATGGTCTCGTCTGCGTCTCCAAATCGCCCGTCCGTTTGAGGAAAATTTCTGTCCTGAAAAAATGTAGTTTTCTTTGTCAATTGATTATGGGGTCCATTTGTGCAAGTGGAACAGAACCTTCAGTGAAAAATGCTTCCTGGTCAGAAAATGGTTCCTGGTTCATATTTTCAAATGTTGTGGGTGCAAGCAGTTTGTTTGAACGTCGGAGTTGAAAGTTCTGGTGTCAGGGGTAAATCCAGCTAGAACCATGTAATCACGGTTTATGTGCGTATATACACAGTTCTCCATTAGTTGCGGCTCTCGTTCTTCCCTTGGGTTTGTAGGTCAATTCCAAACTACCTGGGGTCTATCCTATTTAAGTCTTTGAAGTCGTACTGTGGCTGAATCTGTTTGAGTCTCATTCGATGAACGCATTGGGTGAAGTTCGTGTTTTTGTTATTGTTTAATTGTAGAAATGGCTAGTTAGAGCAATGCCAAGTTCTTCGGACTTAAAAGTTGGCTCAACAATGCCGAATTGTTCAGTTGCGTGAATGCGCTATGCTGGTTTTAATTGAAGGTGCTGATGTGCGGTATGAAGGATGTAATCTGTTGTTGTTTTCAAGGCTAGTTTTTTTCCTAGCGTTAAGGCGTTTTTGTTTTACTTTTCCATTCATTTTAATTGAATTCAATTGAAAAATCAACTCCGGGAAACGCAGGAGACGGTTGTGACGGATCAAGAATAATTTTTGTGTCTCTCAAAAAAAACGGTAGACCGAGTAGCATGGAAGATAAAGTTCAAAAAATTAAAAATTCTTCATCCAGAGTAATATGTCCAAATTTGTCTTTGGGTTGAACGATGAAGAGTATGCAGCGGCGATTGGTGCAAGCATGCTTTAGAAACAAAAATATCTGGTGGAGAGTTTTTGTTTATTTCCAAGTTATTTATACTTTTTAATTTGTTGAATTATTTCTGTGACATTTCATTGCTGAAGCCAACTGTATCAGCGATAAATTAAATGAAAAATGACTCAAATTATAAAGGGCAAGGAAAACGTAGTCTCTAGAAGTTGATGTCAAATTATCTAAGTTTTGTAGAAAGCGTGCATGATATTCAGTTTTTTTTACTGTTGGTTAAAAAGAATTTTCCCATCTCGACAAGCTGGTTGTCACTACGGACAATCTCGGGCAGTGCGCTCATTGTTCGCACATTTCCGAGAAATAGTTGGAAATGGCACTGGTGACCTCCCTCTGTTATTGTTGAAATGTCACGGTTCGTTCGTGTTATAACAACTCCTGTTTCTTGAGAAACTTCCTCGTTTGTCCCTGCATGCTCCTTTTCCTCGACTTTCGATAAGGGTACTGTTCTCTGTAATGATTTTATTGTCGTGGCCAGTATTCCACAAGGAAAGATCTTGCGCTCCCGTAGTTATTAGGGTTTCGCTGGCTTGCGAATGCTGGAAATTTTTGGTGTGATTCTGATACTTGCATTGATGCAATTCCTGCAGCCATAGAGTTTCTCAAGCTTGGACGACTGCTGGGTTGCTTGATGCATTTAGTGCGTTGAATGCAGTTGAGTGCAATGGTTCTGAAAAGACACCGTCGATTCGAACTTTTTATTTAACGATTGCACAAAATTCGATTACTTCGGTGCTTTCATTTTTCTTCAGAAGCACAATCTTGTCTTTGAATAGCATGCCCTGTATAAATTGCTATCTGATTCTTCCCTATTTTTGTCTGTGCGACTTATGCCTGCGTCCGCATCGTCTACAAGTGCAAGATTTAATAGGCGTTCTTTTATGGGGTCAAAGTTTATGGGGTCAAAGACTCTAGGTCAAGCTCGAAATTTCTTTGACATGCTCCTAGTTTCACTTGGCGTTCCCAGTTCTACTTCACAATCCAGAGAAACGTACGTCGGAAGTGGACATGAGGAGGGTTTGGGTCTGCCATCGGCTTTTGAGTTTGTCTTCTTAATGAAAAGTAAATCAGTAGACTTAACAAATAAATGTTTTGTCAGGGCCGTTTTCAAAAAGCATTGCGTGGTTTGATTGAATACTTGAAAGAACTTACTGTTGTTAGGTTAAGGTTTTGGGCATGGTGTTGTAGAGGAAGTTGAGTTCCGTGTAAAGATTGCTAAGTTATACAGTGGTGGTATTCCGGAATAAATTTAATTTGTTCCGAGTTCTCGTCGATTTTAATGCCGGCGGGTGAAGGCCGTATATTTTCAACTCTTGGAATGCGGCTGTTCACAATTAAAAGCATTTTGAAATGAGTATATGTTCGAACGTTATTTGATTCAAGAGCGTTGGTTTTTTATGGGCTGCACAAGCTAATTTGTGGAGGTTGTTTTCTACGCAGATAAAACGTTCCAAATCTCTGTCGCCATGCGGCATCTCCCGTATTACGGAGCTTTGCTAGTGGTGTTCCTATTCTTTTTTATTCATTGTTTTCCTAAGTTTTTCCAAGTGCCGGGTACAAGGTAAAAACGTTTTGATTTCTGAGTAAGAACCGTCTAAGTTAATAGGGGTGCTTTATATAAACAACTGAACGGCAGATGGTAGTGGTAGTAACTGAAATTATAATATTACAGCGTGTAATATTTTTCTGTTTCTATTTTTATAAACAAAGGCTAAAGCTTGATAGTCTTTAAAAAATGACACCCGCAAATTGAACAAAAGCCCGAATCATGAAAATTGGTTTTTGCACATAATTGTTTAAATAACACCTTCATATTTCGCAAATCAGGACGCAATTGAAATTTGATGAATGAGGTTTATATCTGTTGGTATAACCATTACCTGATCACTTTCTCAGTCAACTCTCCCTCTATTGGATGAGAAGAGTCCAGGTACACTGCACTGAGAAGTCCCACAATGGGCTGCACCACTTTGTAATTGATCATCTGAGCACTCCTAACGCAATAAACGACATTCAGCAAACAACTAACTTACCATAGTAAAAATGCCTGACACTGTTAAATTCCACTCAACATGTAAACAAAAACTTGTGTAAATTTCTTGTTGAAGAAAATTAGGTGTTAGCTTTGTTTCACTTCGATTAAAAACAATTGAGCAAGTAATCTACTCAAGTTAATCTTTATAACCTGTTGTATGGTTGCGTTTATCTGGTTAGTATAGATAGCATATAAAAAATAGCCGCCAGATTGTCGGAAATTAGCAGCCGTTGACCTGTGTCCGAAGTCCGGATTGAAATCAAAATTTTGGCATAGGTCGACTGAATTTATCATATATATATATATATATATCGAACCTAATGAAACTGCAGAAAAAATTAGAACAACTTTTGACACTAAAAGTAAAAACATAGCCGGAAGAATTCCGGAAACGACTCGAAGTGAAAATCCATTTAAACGCCATCCAACTACTCATCAAACAAAACGAGCCCTCACTAATTTATGATTATCTTGAAACAAAGTCATGAAACAAAAAAGTAAAAACAATAAAATCAAATCTGTTAAAATATGATAAAAAATCGGATCAAATTTTGTTATAAAATGAGATCCCGAAAAAAACTATCTCTGCCAAAATAACTTCATCAAATAGACTAGTACTTACAAAAACCACTTATGTGAATTTTCAAAAAAATACTTTAGGCTAAATTATGAAAAAAAAAGCTCTTAAAAACAAATTTCACTGAAAAACTGGAAAAAGTTACTATTTTTTTTAATATTTCAAAAAACATATAAATCCAGGGAAAAATTCCCTTCAGCCAATAGGGTATCCAGATGCTCGCAAAACAATAGGCAAGTCATAATAGGCAAAGAAACTTAGCTAAAAACAGAAAAAAAAACGAAAAACTGCAAAAAAGTTAAGAAAAATAGTTCCAATTTTCGCCATTTTTTGTCATATTTCTCAACAAAAAATGATTCTTACCCACAAAACTGTAACCAATTGTTATCATAAAATTGCTCAAGTAGAAGGGGTTCTTCAATACCCATTTGAGCCAGTAAAACAAAATAATTGTCAAAAAAACGCAAAAATTAGCCCGAAAATCAGCAAAATACATTAAAAACCACCGAATTATCATAAAATTCAAACGAATTTCCAGAAACCTTCAAACCACTACCGAAACCAGCCTAACATTAAAACAAAATCATAACAAAACCTCGTAACGAAAACAAATAAAAAAAACTGCTTTAAAATGCCGCACGTGAACAAAAAAATTTCGCTCGCTTAGAGAAATTTTTTTCACACATCAATTTCTCGCTCTCTCAAAAACAGCGGTATGAACAAAAACCACTCTCTTTTCGCTCCGCTCTTCACTTTTGTTCAGCACCAAAATCACTCCAAATTTTTTCACGCGTTTCATTTCCCGCTTCAAAAATCACTCCAATAAAATTGATTAAAAAAAAAGGACTTTTCCAATACTCCTCTTCGAGTCGTAAAAAGACAGCGTCCCAATACATTCAAATAATGTTCAATTTGGTGTGCAGCTTCAGTTAGGTGCCAAAACTAATTCAGCTTCCAAAGTGAAGGTTATTGAGATGTCAGCTATCAATCGCTCTAATGAACTTCGCTAACCTAATGCACTATGACTTAATGACAGGGCTTTATCAGTTTATCCATTTCCTTTGATTTTGCTCTTTTGACCTTGACCGTATTCACTACATTGCGTTATTCAATGCATAATAGAAATCAAAATCCATTAATATGAAACAGTAAGTTAGGTAATTCAGTAGTCGAAAATTAAGGTAAAACGAAAGACGTGGTGATCGAAAGCTAAAAAAGAATTTTAAAAAACCTAGCATGACAAACCCTGAATTATAATTCAAAGATTTAAACAAAGTAATTACCTGACAGTGAGATTCCTCAGAAGAACAACCCAGGCCTCAAAGGAAGCATAATTATTAGCTACTAGCTTAATCCAAGAATTGGCGTGCCTTTTCGTTTGTGTTAATGCGTGAGTTTTGTTTTGAGTTATTTAGAAAGTCTTTGGCACGTGTAAAAACTGATACTATGTAGCAAGACAAATCACTGCTAACTTAAGTAATAAAATAAGCAAAATCCTCGCATGAAAACACCTTTAACTAGAACTAGCTATCTCTCACTAGAGTGCCAAGATCTTCCATTAACGAGGCTAAGTCAGCGGGCAACAAAAACTACAAATACGGGAAAAGCTTAAAAAAGCAAAATGTTTTGAAAATAAGACTTCTCAAAACCGTTGAGAAGGCTACCTTCATATTGAAATCATAAAACAGCCTCAGTTGTACCTATTAGAGAGCCAGTGAGACCTGTCAATACAACACTGAGTAGAGTAAGGCATTAAAATCGATGATATATTTGGAAAACAAATTGTGACAAAGAAGTCAAAACCTCTACACATGCACTAACAAAGTAAATAGCTTCAATTAGAATCCATTGAAGAGTCATGGAGAACAGTCAATAATGCGACTAAGGAGCAGGACAAAAAAGAACTATATAAAACGAGCAAAACCTAAGTGTTTAATAAACTTTCATAGGTTTTGCTTACAAATGGATCACAAAAGCCACAAAAAGTGAGCAGAACTTAACAAAAACATATGCGGAAGACAACAGAGGCCTGAGCCAACTACTCACTAAACAAGATAATCTCATACTTAACAAAACAATCTTTCCACAGAATAACATTAAAATTAATATGAGAAAACCAAATCTGATAACAAAACTGATAATTTATCTGAACAATTTGTCTTCAAAAATCACAATTCAGAAACAATTACTAGCACAGGAACGTGCGATAAATATAGTTTTCATTCAAAAATCGAATAAACTGATAGAAAAAAAACTAAATACGGAGAAAACCGAGGAAAAGGAAAGGAAAACAGACAGATTTTGTTAAAACGAAAATCCGCACTAAAAGCCAAAAATTGTTCCAAAAAAACCCTCTCAATACATTCCTGCTCAATCAGTGAACCACTTAATTCCTTTCAGATATCTACTAAACACTGACTTAAAAAAAGCAAAAAAATACAAATGTGTACTTATGCCAGTGAAAATTACCCTTAATAATCTTGAAGTGGCATTTTTTCGTAGCCATACATAGATAAAAGCACTAGATTAAATAGCGGAAAAAACGAATGTGAAAGGCTTAAAACAAGATATAGGCAAAAAAAACTTGAAAACAGATGGAAATGGGCCAAAGTGTCAAAAAAAATTCTCATTTTCTTCAACAGTTACACCTCAATATTAATACCAATCAAATGGAAATATCACCAATACAACTAGAACAACAATGATCGACCATTAAACTCCCCAAATGTTAAAAAACTTAACAAAAACTTGGAAAAATTTCCAACAGGGCCAAAAACTCATCTAGAGGTCTAATATTTTTGCTTTGCTTCAATCGGTCAAAAAAGATTCCAAACGCACTATTAATAGCTTAGATGATTGAGACAAAATGGTTAAAAATGTTGAAACTTTGGCTGAAAATGTTAGAGTGAAAACTAAAGATCCACTTTGCGAAAGCTGCTCCTGGTAAAAAAAATATCTCTGGCTGACTGCAAAAAATGTTCAGCTACTTTTCTCTCTCTCTCTCTCTCTCCGTTAGAATCATGCTTGCACAAAACAATACTCTTTCTTATGGACTTTTTCAGCAGATTGACATAACACTTCTTTTCACGTGCCGCGTTTGACTACCTCGATGTCCCGTCCTCTAAAAAACGAAAGAATCAATTTTAAAAAAATATATCACCAATAAGTCACGTCTTCCAACAAGAGAAAGCATTGCTTTTAAATCATTACTCCTCTTCGATTTTAAAAATATAGCGACCCAATACAATTAAAACTCAATTAAGAATCGCCCTACGCAATTCACACCATGAATTCATGTCTCAACAGTTCCGGCGAAGCGCATAATTAGAGACTAATAAAGCTCTATGAGAGCTTAATGCCCTCCGGCCTTTACCTATTTATCCCATTTTAGAGGACAAGTTAGAAGCGTAACACCAATAAACATAAACAACAAACATCCATCGAATTTCTCTCACAGTTTGCTCCGTCAGCAACTACCCAGGGTTCAATTTCTAAGAACCGCCCTTCACACCATAAGTATAAGTCTCCAGAACAGTTTATGTGAATCGCATACTTGGATACTAGTGAGCTGAAAGGCTCTAAGTGAACTTTATGCCCACTGGGCGCTACCTTTATATCCCGTTACCTCTATGAGGACGAAAACTCTAATGGGTCAAACGAAAAATCGGTCAAGCGAAAAATCGCATAACAAAAGACCAACAGGATTAATATAATTACTACAAACATCGCTTGAGAGCAATTAACAATGATTTCATAAAAAAAGCTAGTTAAGACATTTATGATAAAACATTTCTATTATAATTGAGCGTTATTGAGGGTAATAGATGATGACATCACGCCACGTAACAGCAGCTGATGTGCGGTATCAACAAAAGAATTAAGGAAAGAAAAAGAGAGAGAGAGAGAGACGGTGTGTGAGAGATAAAAAATGAACAAGAAATAGAAGGAAAGAAACCCCAGCTGACACAGAGAGAGAACCAGGAATAATTTTCATCATGAGATTCGACTCTGCAACTTTTAATGTTCTAGCCTTGTCATTAATTAAATCATATAGAAAAAAAACTGATGTGCAAAACTTAAAGAAGTATTCAGATTTTGCAGAGAAAAAATTTTCACAACCATTTTTTTGTCTCCGGAATCTGTCACCTGTCATGTAACCTATCTGCATGACCTAAAAAGTTTCGTTGGCCAGTAATGATAGATAAACTAAGAAAAAGACAAAAACAATTAACAATTTTAAAAACGATAGCAAATTTTCACAAAAACTTGCTAAAATTCGCAATATTAATATCTTCAAAAACCATTTCAATGTCTTAAAAAGTTATCCAGTATCCCTATATGAAGCCTTAAACAGTTTCACCTGCTCAAAGATCCGTAAACTTGGAACATAAATTTTCGAAAATTTTTATAATCAAATTTTATCAAAAAAGTGCTAAAACTCGAGTCATTAAAATATTGATAACATTTCTATTAACACTACAAACTATACAGCAGCTTTTTATGAAATCATGGAGGCGGTCCCTGGTGCCGGAAAAAAATTAAGAAACATTCACAATTATTCAAAACTTGAAAAAACTGCCAACTTTTAAAAATTGCTTAAATTCGTTACATAAAAATCTTGAAAACATTCCATTACATCTGTGACCTACAATAGAACCCTAGAGGAGGTTCCTTGGCTCTTGTGGCTAGAGAAACCTAAAAAAATGACAAAAAAATGAAAAAAATTGAAAGTTTTATATCCTAAAATTTGCGATATTGAAAAGTTGAAAATTATTCCATGGCCACGAAAACCTTTTCAGTAACTTGCTATCAAACCCTTAAGGAGTTATTCTGGCCCCTTCAGCTGGAAAAACTTGAATATTGACAACAAATGTCAAAAAAAGAAAAAATTGCAGGTTTTGCCAAAAAATGTTAAAATTCGTGATGTTAAAATGTTGAAAACCATTCCATTACCACTAGAAACTATAAAGTTACCAATTATCAAAACCTAGAGGAGATACCTTGGCTTTGAGGCCGATGAACTCTATAAAATGATAAAAATTTTCAAAAAACAAAAAAATGCAAATTTTCATTAAAAAATTGCGAAAATTTGATATTAAAAATTTGAAAACTATTCCGTGGCCAAAAAAATTTCAGTATTATATTATCAAACCCTGAAGGAGGTTTTATGGTCCCTGGGGCTCGAAAAACTTGAATAATGACAATAAACGTCAAATAATGATAAAATTGTAGGTTTTTTCGAAAAAAAAAGCTAAAATTCGTGATGTTGAGAAGTTGAAAATCATTCCATTATCACCAGAAATTATGCAGTAACCTATTATCAAACCCTAGAGGAGGTTCCTTGACACCTACGGCTGAAAAAATAATAAAAATTTTCAAAAAGCTGGAAAAAATGTGAAATCTAGTATAAACTTGAGTGTTTTTGTTTGGATTGTCAAAATATAGAGCTCTTAAAATGGTCATAAAAAGTACTCATGTCGTTCAAAAGACCTTTATCAACTCAACCAGCCTCAATTGTATACTGAGGCAAACAGAAAATTCAAAACATAGCCGGCAGACTGCCGGAAAATAGCCGCGATAGACGCTTCAGGCCTTCCATGGATTTGAAGCAACCAAAAACAGAGACAGATTGACCACCAGTCCTTTAATAGACCACTAGACTTTTTGGGTTAGATCTGGTCTGTCCTTTTTATGAGACACATACGCTCTGTAAGGAAAAAACCCTAAGGGAGCTATTTCAAAAATAACATTCGAATCCATAAACTCAAGACTCTAATACTCAAGAATTAGGGAAAAACAGGTTTGGCAATACTTAGATGAACACCATTGATCTTTAACTAGTAAGTGTCATAAAATTCAAAGCTCATTAAGTGATTTCACAAGTCATTTTTTAAGTGATGTAAGTTCCCAGTAACTTCACCACTCTAAGTACTTGAAGGACAACCAAACGCGGCTGAGGGCCTCTAATGAAACTTGATGCCCGCTGAGCTTTAGCCGTTTTGAGCTGTTTATCCCCGTTTTGAAAGCTCAAAGTCATGAAAAGTCATGAAAGTCAGGGTAAGACAAAACAAAAATCTGTTAGACGAAGTGAAAAAAATTACGAGCGCTATAATAGCCGCCTGGAATTGCTGACGCGGCTAATAAAAATGAAGAAAAAAAACAAGAAAAATTGCAACATTTTGTGCTCAAAAATTCCTAAAAATGACCGTTTAACCTTCCCAGTAACTTAACCACACTAAGCACACGAAGGACTACTAAACGCGGCTAAGGGCCTCTAATGAAACTTAATGCCCACTGGGCGCTACCTGTTTATCCCGTTTTTAAGGACGAAAAGTCAAATGGGAAATCGGGGGAAAATCGGTCAAGCAAAAAAATCGCATAAAAAACTTCGTTTGAGAGCAATTAATCAGTCAGACGAAAATTGCATAAAAGACCTCAGGATGAAAATAAATGCTATAAACTTTGTTAGAGAGTATATCCGTATATTTTAACTTTTCAAATGATACTATGTGATTTGATTCAAATGGATTGCATGTGCTTAATATTTGGTTATAGTCGTAAATTTAGTTTTGATTGAAAAAGAAGAAAGGTCTTACAAGAGATTAAGAGCACTAATACGATTCAAATTGCGCGAATTCTCTGAATTTCCGGCTACTTAACAAAAATTCAAATCATCTCGTGCAAAATTTTGCTTTTGACTCGCTTTAAATCCCACTTTTAACGTTAGCTTTCACGTTTTCAGCACTGTCAAATAGAGGATAGTCAGCCATACAACACATTACATTTCAGCATATTTTGGTGATATGCTTACGCAGGAGTCCATCAACATAGCCAATCTTCGGTTATATTGTTGCGTAGCAGCCTCTAAAACACAAACAAAATTTTAATGTCTCACTTTTCATAGGCGAGCAGCCCGTCATAAATGCATCTGTAGACAGAGTCATAGAAGGAGTCCAGTTGTGACTGCTGAAGAGCCATGGTCTGGCTGGCTGATGAAGAAGACTGATGCTGCAGTTGTTTCTCTGGAGATGACATATTGCCATTTCCTGGGTCATCAATGGAGTCTACTGAGTCGTCAAAATTGGGATCGGCAGGAACTGACTTACTCTATAACACGAGGGCACTTCAGAAAAGATAAACGCCATAGTGAGATCAATATCCATAAACTGGATATTATGGCATTTAGTATTTTTGCTCATTGTGTAAGTAATCATGTAACCTGACTTCCGCATGAATTATACGACCTTAGTTACAGAATTATATAGCAGATAATGTGATAATACGGCACGTGTGCTTGGGGTGTCTGTTTGTGCAAGCCTCAAATGAAGAAGATCGAGATTTTTCCCACTAGCATCCTCAATTATTTTTCGAACGCACTGCATAGTTACTTAAACTTAACTAGTTGAGAGTGTTAAGTTGCAAACGCTTCTGTTCTTATAAAATACATATGCAAGATAAGATGGTAAACGTCTCAATAACTTCGTAAATACACCTCACACCTTTCCCATGGTCCTGTGGCTTAGCGGTTAGAGCGCCTGTGTAGTAAACAGGGGATCGCTGGTTCAAATCCTCCCAGGACCTTTTCCACTAATAGAAAATAGCCACAATAGCTTTCTATATCTAGTCTTAAAAAACAGACCTCAAAAGGTAATTTCCTCTGCTTTTATTACTTGCCGAGAGGTTATATTTTGAATAAGAACATGTTTAACGTGTTGCTTTTTCTACTGGTTGTCGCTACTCTCAAATAACCTTCAATTAGAGTGACGCACACTCAGTTGATCTGATCTATTTGAAACATAGTGAATCATTGTAAAAACATGTCACGTGCGTCTGAGGGGTGCAAATAAATATTCACCCACTAAACTGCGGCCGCACAAACAGAATTTTTGAGAGCGAGGTAAGCCACGCGTGACCAAAGACTTAGTCACAAAAATGAACAAAATAACACACTCCACTTATAGTTAAAAATGACGTCACACACGTATTTCAGTCGAGATTGCATGAATGATGGTACAAAAAGCAGATTGAAGAGATCGTGATGTCATATGATCGTAACAAAAATCTTGAAGACGAAAAAAACAGCAGAACCATTTAAAGAGTTCCTGACCTACAATTCAAAGAAATTTCACTGACTAAATAAAAACATAACAAACGTTGGACTATAATCTAATGTGAAAAAGGTGATCCAAAAATTGAAAAGAAAAAGTGTTTGGCTGTGACCAAAATCACTTCTATTTTAGTTCAAAAATGAAAATGTGTGAACAGATCTTATCTTTCCCGTGTCATAGGTTATCTAAAAATCACTTTTTTAGCAACAGGCTTAACTTCTAAATACGAGTAGTTTTAGTTCACGCAGAAGTCAAGAATTCAAGTGTGAAAAAAATCAACCGAGATGTGAAATCGACAGAATGTTCTAGAACAAAACGGTCAAAAAAAGTTTTGATAAAAGACGCGCACGTTTACAATAATTACTTCAACGTCGTCCGAGAGCAATTAAAAAGATACCGGAACAAAATTGCGAGGCAGAATTTTTTCAGTCAAATTTTCACTTTCTGTTTACGCATCTTACAGAAAAAACAAAAATACTATTTTGTATCTCTTAAGTTTATAACAAATGGATCAATTTAAAGTTTCAATGAAGGAAAAATTCAACACAGTCGGCATATTAGAAATATAAAGAAAAATTGAAAAAAAAACTTTTTTTCTCAAGGTCAAACTGTTTCTGATGTGGTCCGCAGTTTCGCTAGATCTGATAAAAAAATGATGCAATTTTTCTATAAAATGGAGGACAAAAATTTTTGGCCTCTCGGTTTCACACTCTCGCGAAAAGAGAGGTATGGACAGAAAACCACTCTTTTGGTTACACGCCTAAATTTTGGTCAATACTCAAGCTTTTTGTTCAACACTCAAATTTCGATGATTGTGCACACTAAGTCTGTAAACACTAGATCTAGGTGAACGGTCTTCACAGGTTTATCTCGTTTCTTTTGACCTTGCTTTTTTTTGATCTTGACCATATTTGCGTAAATTTGCTGAATGAATTCTGAATTATATTCAGCTGAAACGGTGAGCGAAGTACATCAGAAGTCAAATGGGTAAGTGGTGAACATGAAACGAAAAAACGAAGAACGAATTAAAAAAGGGAAGCACAGAAAAAGGCTTTGAAATTGAGACGGCGGCTATTAAAACACAAAATCCAAAAAGCAACATCTATCGCAAAATTTCACATGCGAGGGAAGGCGGTGTATTTTGAATTGCTGTAACTGAAGAAATGGGTAATTTTTAAACTACTGTAGACTCATTTGAAAAATACAGAAAAATACTTATTTCCATTACGACGCATTTAGTTAGTCACGCCAATAAAACAACCAATATGACAAGAAAAATCAACAAATATCCTTAATAATTTCTTTCATCAAATCTCTCTCGTTAATGGTTAATTTTATATCAATAAATGAGAAAATTGTTTTCTCTATTTCACTAAAAATAGATTTAGCTAAAACAAAACAACCCAAAAATCAAGCGTGAGAAGCAAGACAAAAAAAAACGAAAAGTGAGATTATCTGTTTTCTTTGGTTTTTATGGACTTATGAATTGTACTAAAACTATTGTTCTTTACTATAGTAGAATCTAAGAAAATTTCACAGAAAATAGTTTTCGCAATTTTATAAAAAAAACAGAACCAAGAAAAAATAGTTCTGAAAAATGAAAGAGAATACCGTAACCTGGTGACCGAAGGTTGACTGAGGGCGTCAAAATTTTAACATTAAGAACCGCACTTCACACTATGAAATTTTTTCCTCAAAACAGTATTGGTGAATGACATACTTGGAGACTAGTAGTGCGCAAGGCTCTCAGAGAGCTGCCCAGCCACTTAATGTCCTCCGGGTCTGGCTCTTTTGAATTTTGAGGACAAAAGTCAAAAGAATCAGACGAAAAATCAGTCACACGAAAAATCTCAAAAAAGACTATAGGACTAATATAAATGCTACAAACTTCGCTTGACATCATTAAAAACATTTGACTCCCGAAATGCTAACTAGCCTTTTTCATCAATCAAAGAGCATATATTAAGATCAAGAGGATGCAAATAAAAGACAAGAAATTTTTCAGAAGCTACTAATCATAGGTCGAGTTTTCCCGCGAATTACATAAAATTCGTATATAGACTCAGATGTAAATGACGTTTTTCTTTTCGAATCGGGACAAAAAAACTCATTTTGCAAGCTCAGCTACGTATTGTTTACTGGTCATTCAATAAACACTTAGGATGCATTTTTGAAATTACTTGCTGAGTTATAGTCTAATTATAGATTCTACATTTGAGCCGATAAAAGTTATTTAATTGATTCTCGAATTAAATTTTTTAAGCAAACAAACAAATATAAACCTCAAAGAGCTGATTAGAAACATCGTGAATATCAACAGTTGCGTTATTTCCTCTAAATTTTACAGAAAACTTAGTTCTTTTAAAACCTCATATCCCAACTAAAACAAAGTTCAACAAACCTTGTTCATAAACTTGTCCAATAACATCTTAGGGATCAAAACATAGATTAATAACAAAGCTAGCAAAAATTCTAGCCCTAACTAAATAAGGTCAAAAAATTAAAACACCAAAAGCCAAAAACAAAATTTTAACCAAGTACAAAGATGCTTCAATTATTTCAGCGAAGACAGGTCATTACAAATCCAAGTATCTCTTCTCAATTACAGAACCAAACACGATGTTCTTAAATACCAATTGAACCAGAAAACCAGGAATCATCAAACAAGTGAAAAAGAAAATATTGTTAAAATTTTCTGAGAAAAATTGGAAAAAAACGAACAGTAAAAAAACCGAACAGTTCTTTGAACTTATAATTTTTGTTGAGAAAGTCAAATCACAAAAATTGAGATACCTTGAATATTTTAAAGACAGAAAACGCTGAACAGTTTGATCCGAATGTTTGCCCATTTTTTATTATTCAGCCTTTTCCATCAAAACTGGAACCAAAAAAATTCTCTAGTCAATTTTCTTTGAACGTGCCGGCAGTACAGATATAAAAAGCCAGCACAACCTTTGTAAACTCATAAGATGGCTAGGTATACTTCCGCTTCCTGTGATAGTTATGAATTGAAACATATACGGTTTGCTAATTTAACACGATAATTATCCATAACCCATCATTTCTTTTTGATATATGGAAACTCTTTATATTAATCGTATAAATACTGGATAATGAGAGGTCTCAGTGGCTTCCTATGGAGTTATAATAGAACCTATTGAAATCTTTTGAGAGCTAAGGGTTTCATTGACTTATAATTTCAATACAAATGTAATTTTGAACTTGGGCACTCTTGGTGTTCATTTTGTCAACTTTTAATTTAGTCTAATTAATCAAAAGGTCCCCTAATGATAAAAGTTTTTGGTAAAAGAAACAACCATCTCACTACTATTTTCATGTCTGACTGATTGTTTTATGATTTCGACACTGAGTTCATTAAAAAATCTTGTTAATTTTTGATATCGTAAAAATCGGTGGTTCATTTTGTTCTTTTCGAATAGTCCCTTCAAAAAGAGGGTTCATTGATCAAATGAGAACAAAACGAACAATTATAAACTCAATCTTACCAATGAGAGGTCCAATTGACCTCCAAAGTCATTAAAACTCAATCAATCTAGTATTTTTTTGAAATCTTACGGTTGCTATAACTTTTTGAAAAAATTTGGTTTAAAAATAATCAATGGTTTTTTTGCATTCTTGTCTTTTTTGTGAATCTGCAACTTAGTCTAAGTAACGAAAGGCCGCATCCTCTTTCTGGGGAATTGAAACTTCATCTGTATAGTGCTTTTATATTTTAATGGATGCTTTTTTGGCTTCGAAACAAGTTTTCGTAAAAATTTCACTTTCTTTTTTGGATATATGACAACTTGAGGTTTTTTTTGTTGTCTTGTGACTTTATCACGTGTGCATTGAAAGTATGCTCAATTGCACATACTTAATTTTTTTTCGTGAATAGCTCATGGTTTTAACGACCTCGACAACGTCTTTCGACAAAATCTAATTGAATCTTGTTATTTTCTGTATTTGTTGCCTGTATTTGTTATTCTTTTCGTAGTCGCAAGACATATTCCGGATAAGAATCGGTCCCAAACACTTCCTTCGGAAGTATAAATGAACGTATTTATTGATTTCAGTTGATAGCTAATGGTTTTAATGACAATGGTATTCAAAAACAGAACGTACTTTTTAACTTAACCCCATTTTGTTCTTTTATTTCTGCTTGTTACGGAATCTCATTAAAGACAAGACTCATATCTTTTCTAGTGAGATAAATGTTGACTTTAGTTTAGATTTTATCTGATATTTTGACTTTATTGAGCTTTTTTTAAATCAAGTTTTGTAAGTCGTGTTTGTCGGGGTTATTTGATTTTGCTCCTTGTCTTGTCTCTTTGTCTGATTAAAGGCAGGTCTCACTGGCCCTCTACTGTGGCGCAATTTATTTCATTTAGTGGCTTGAGTTTCAATCGATTTTTTTTACTCATACCAATTACTCTCAATAGGAGAACTCTTAAAGTTTTGTATCTCTTCCTCAATTGGTACACAATTATCTCAAATATTTGGATGAGTGGTATCCAAACATTGTGTGCAAATGCACATTAGCAACAATCCTTGTTGTTAAAAACTAAATATTTATTATAAAACAACATATTGCATTGCATTATATTAAATTACATAACTTAACATAATACATTACGTCATATTATATATATTATATTATATTATATTATATATATATATATTATATTATATTATATATTATATTATACACAATATATTGCATTATATTATATTACATTACATAAATTATCACTACGTTACATTACGTCATATTATATATATTTTATTATATTATATTATATTAAATTATATTATATTATATTATATATTATATTAAATTATATTATATATTATACTATATATTATATTATATTATATTATATTATATTATATTATATTTTATACAATATATTGCATTGCATTACATTACATTAAAAAACTTATCACTACATTACATTACGTCATATTATATATATATATATATATATATATATATATATATTACATTATATATATATATATATATATATATATATATATATTATATAATATTATATAATATTATATAATATTATATTATATATATATATATATATATTATATTACATTATATTATATACTATATTATATTACATATTATATTATATCAAATTATATTATATATTATATTATATTATATTTTATTATATTATATTATATTATATTATATTATATTATATTATATTATATTATATTATATATTATATTATATCTTAGGTTACAATTCTTAACATAAAGGGGTTTTTGTAGGACAATCTAATGGATGAGTAGTGATCCCCCATTATGAGACATCACTGCATCGTATATAATTTTAAAGACAAGGCACTATAGCTTTTTTAGAGCTGCGTCATTATATTATATTACATTATATTATATTATATATTATATATCATATTATATTATATTATATAATATATTATATTATATTATATTATATTATATTATATTATATTATATTATATATTATATTTTATATATATATATATATATATATTATATCATATAAAATTATATATATTACATTAAATTAATGTATTATATTATTGTAATATGTATAATTATATTATTGTATTATATTATAGTATATTTTAAATTGACTAGAATTAATTGAAATGAGGCGGGTAGGCCACAGAGTGAAACCATCAATCAATGGTTCTGACAACCAGTAGCCCAAGGTACTTTATTTACAAACGACCGTTGTTTTTTGTGGCCCAATTTTATTTCGCATCTCTTTTGTATAGTATTAAAGAAAAGTATTAATGAAGAGCAATTAAGATCATTTCTATTGTTCTGGCTAGACAAACTCTGTTTCTGGGTTTGTGTTGGCCAATCACAATTCTTTTTTTATAATAAAAGGAGTATTTTGAAAAAAAAAACAGTCGCGTCTCCAACAAACTTATGTTTGAATAAGGTGTCGCAACTTGATTTTTGACCACATCTTACCTAGACTCTTTATTGGTTGCGTACATCTATAGGAGCTCAAACAAGAGCTACAAGAACGCCAAAATTGCCTACCTGCATGTTTCCGATGAGATACGTTTTGACCGGTGGTATAGCCTTGAGAAGTTTCGAGATGAACTCCTGAAATGGTCGATGGATTCTTGACGTCTTACAATGCAGAAGAGTGGTCAACCCCTTTTGAATAGTCTTCAAGTTGGACAAGAAGGCATCTTGGGACTGAAACCAAAAGTATACATCATTTTGAAGGTCCGTAACCTTGATTCAGAATCATACAATTATAATCTGTCTCCGCAATTTTCTTTCAATTGATGGAATACTTCATTATTATGGTTTACATTTCGATGTCTAAGCTACAGAGCTTTGCTCAGTGTGTTTCCATCGATTACTATAATCAGACAGCTGGGCCAAGTAATCTTTCCACCATCCATTGATGCATTTATATGAACGGCACAACACGACCCTAACGAGCGAGTGCTCTTAAACTAACAACCACGAAGGAGAATGGCAAAGTTAGGGAGGATGCGGTACAATACACAAAGTATTAATATCACCGCTGAAGGACTAAGTAAAAAAAATGCAGGAAAAACTCTGTCAAAACATAGCACATCACCTATCCTTTTTTAAAACAAATATTGTCAAAGTCATGAAAAACGTTGGCTTTATTATGAAATAAAAAAACTGAAATCATGCCTAACAAAGTCAATTGCACTAGCCGTTAACAACCCTAATAAGTAACAACATAACGCAAAGAACAACAAATACGGTCAAAATTATTATCATTTTATTAACGCATATAGTGTCAAAATAAAAAAAAAGCATCAGCTAAGGAATTAATTTACTTCAAAAAAATAATTCTGCTTTGTTATCTTCGTACTTTTTAATTCATTAAGAAACGATGAGAATTGTCATGACTAATATAAAAGTCAAGACAACAACAAGTACAAACATACCCGGCAGATTGCCGGAAAATAGCCGCCGTTGATTCCAATAAGCATGATTGGGATAGAAATAACAGAAAATATTGAAAAAAAAAGATTTTTGTGCAAAAACATTTTTTTAAGTCCGATTTATTTTGATGGCATTTCGTGGTTGAACATACTTCTCTTTTAGAGAGAGGCTACAGGGGCTACCATCAATAACAATAAGCATTAGAGATGGTAAATAAGACTTATAGGAACGACGCTCAAATAGCGGGCATCTAAAATTGGGCTTTATGGGTTTATCCCGTTTCTATTTCTGACATCCATTTTTGTACTAACTCTCTTCATTTTGAATTGTTTTGCTGAGCAACTGATGTTCAAAATCCCTTTTAGCAGAGTGAGAGAAGAGAGAAACTAGCCTAGAGAAGTCAAAAAGATTTCACGCAAAATGTTGAAAAGGCGGCAAAATGAGGTAAATCGAAACATTTTTTTATTCGACGAAGTAAAAAAACATAGCAGGACAAGTCCTGACGTA
The DNA here is from genome assembly GCF_964194025.1 of Convolutriloba macropyga. Taxonomy (NCBI): domain Eukaryota; kingdom Metazoa; phylum Xenacoelomorpha; order Acoela; family Convolutidae; genus Convolutriloba; species Convolutriloba macropyga. Next base: position 37,274,606 of record NC_134475.1, read on the forward strand.
CAATTCAAAGAATTTTCATTGACTAAACAGAAAAACTAGACCAAGAATGGACTAAGAGTGAATTGAGAAAACCATTTTTAAAAAAAAATCAGATCAAAAAAATTAGAAAAAAAAAACAGAAAATCAATGTCAAAATGCTGCATGTGAACAAAAAACCGCTACCGAGAAACCGAATTTTTGTTGAAACACCGTTTTCCCATTCTACTTTAAAATTAGAGCGAAAAAAATTCACGCCGCAAAACCACTCGCTTTTTCGCTCCATTTCCTGTTTCGGCGTGACCAAAATCACTACTCCAATTTGACTTCAAAAATCATGAAAAAGTGAACAGATCTTAAAAAAAGACAGCGCCCCAATACAATTGAAATTATTTTAATTGTAAAAAAATAGGAGCGCTATAATAGCCGGCTGAGAAGATGAGGGCGGCTATTAACAAGAATGAGCAAAACTTAAAAACCTATCAATTGCTTCGTGAGAACAAGTGAAGTCATATGTTGCAATGCACGTCATTGGGGAGCATATCAGAAAGGAGAAAGACTACGGGAAACTCCAAGTGATACAAACAACATTCACTATACTATAGTCTCAAACACAAACAATGATTTAACATGTGTCTAAAACTAATACAATATCATAATCAAGCCTCATAACCATCAAAAATTGCAAAAATACTGCTTTTAAAAGCCGCACGTGAACAAAAAAATTTCGCTCGCTTAGAGAAAATTTTTTCACACATCAATTTCTCGCTCTCTCAAAAACAACGGTATGAACCAAAACCACTCTTTTCGCTCCGCTCTTCGCTTTTGTTTAGCACAAAAATCATTCCAAATTTTTTCACGGGTTTCATTTCCCGCTTCAAAAATCACTCCAATAATATTGATTAAAAAAAACATAGCCGGAACAATTTCGGAAACGACTCGGAGAAAATTGCCCATACTTATGACTAAACGGCTAGAACAACTATTGTGAACCCTAAACCTCCACAAATGCCATAAAAAATTAAGGAAGAATAAAAACGGCATTCAAAACAAATTGAACAAAAAAAAACAACTAGAAATACTTTAATAGTTCATTTTTAACAGCACAAGGAAACATAAAGCCGCATGAAGTTTCTTTGCAATTTGAGCAATGAAAAGCTTGCAAAACAATGGACAAGTCATATTAGGCAATGAAACTTGTCAAGATTAAAAAAAAGAAGAAAAATCGCAAAAAAAAGAAAAATGGTTTAAAATTTCTTCAATTTTTCTGTCATTTTTCCTTAAAAAAATTTATACCGACAAAACTTTAAACAATTGTTATCTCAAAATTCCTTAAGTAACAAGCTTCTATTCAAATCCCACTTAAAGCAGTAAAAGAAAAAACAGGCGAAAACTATTAAATTTCGTCTAAAAATCAGCAAAATTGATCAAAAACATACAAAGTAGCATTCAACTCAAATTATCTACTTGAAACCCCTTCAATTCCTATCAAAACAAGCCTAAAACTAATATAATATCATAATCAAACCTCATAACCATCAAAAGTTGCAAAAATACTGCATTTAAAGGCCGAACGTGAACAAAAAAATTTCACTCGCTTAGAGAAAATTTTTTCGCACATCATTTTCTCGCTCTCTCAAAAACAACGGTATGAACCAAAACCACTCTTTTCGCTCCGCTCTTCGCTTTTGTTCACCACCAAAATCACTCAAAATTTTTGCACGCGTTTCATTTCCCGCTTCAAAAATCACTCCAATAAAATTGATTAAAAAAAGGACTTCTCCAATACTCCTCTTCGAGTCGTAAAAAGGACTTCTCCAATACTCCTCTTCTAGTCGTAAAAAAAGACAGCGCCCCAATACAATTCAAATTCTTTGGATTTTAAAGGAGAGCGCCTAAATAATAGACGTTGAGAGGCTGACGGCTTCTATTAAAAATAAGAGTTTCAACTAAACTTGCTCTGAAAATGCTGCGCGTGATCAAAGAAATTCTCGCATAGCGCAAATTTTTTCACACCTACATTTCTCGATCTCAAAAAATGCGGCATGAACAGAAAACCACTCTCTTCTCTATGCTCTTCAGCAATAGCCGGCTGACAAGATGAGGGCGGCCATTAAAAACAACGGGGTCCAATTACTGGCTACAAACTTTGTCTCATAGTAATTAACAATAAATTGCAAGATTATACAGGCGAACGGCAGCCGTTGGAAGAAGTCAATGATATAAGCAGATATATCGAAACAATGAGAGATACCAATGCGTTGAGACAGAGCGTAAGTAGGTCGATTGAGGTGACTAGGTTGGCCACATTCACATTCGACTGTTCACTGCTCATCAACACTTTCTCCATCCACCCGAGACGCACATCAACCTGAATTAATACATCACAATGAGTAATCTCTTGACAAACAATCATACAAAAACTTAGATAATGCAAAAAATTACAAGGTTCAGGATTATACGCTACGATATTGGAACATGCCAACTATCGTCGGGTTAATTGCTATTAAGCAACCCGGAGGCATGGCCATTGGCTTGCAGCATGCTTTTATCAACTATTGCGTGTGCTGTGAGCAAATAAGCCACCATAATTGCATCACCAACATAACCAATATATATCAATCAATCCAAAAACAACAATAACCTGAACTCCGCTTCCCTCCGAGAGACCCCAGACTTGTTTGGACATGGCAGACGCCAACAGGTCCAGGCAACGTCTCACGTACAGATCACACTGAGCTGAGTTAACATTAGAAGAATCGTGGATCGAGGCAGCAATACGCATCAGAAAATTGATCACGTTGTCAGCTATCTTGTTCTGCTCCAACTCCTCATCTTTATCTAAAATATTATTACCTGCATCTGTATATTATTCAGCACACGTTTCAATATGCATTTTATCGCAGCGAAAATAGCAGATTTCATTTCCAATTTATTGACGAATGAAGTGTCCTAATTAATTTTTGCTTCCAAAGCCAGAAGTAAACCTTGAGCAGAGCTGCACATTTACCCACTTGGGAGTCTTCAAGTTTTTCAGCATCAAATTTAACTAAATATTAGACTTCAATAGGTCTGTCTCTTGAAGTAAAGTTAATTGTTTTTCTCAAGTATGGTTCCCTGCAATGCCTTAAATCAGAACCGCTGAATTGCTGTTTTTAAGCAGCACCATTTTTCTTTAATCGCGTAAAATGGTGCTGTGTCTCGTAAACTGCTTCAGTGAATCGCATACTTAGAGAATATTGAGCCATAAGGCTCTAAGAGAACTTAATGCTCTACGGGCTTTACCTGTTTATTCCATCTTTAAGGACGAAAGGTCAGACAAAAAAGTGGTCAAGCGAAAAAATCACATAAAAACCACTACACTAACAAAATTGCCGCGGAGTTTGTTTGAGAGGAATTAAACATAGCCACAAGATAGTCGAAATAGCTGCAAAATAGACTTGCGGGTCAAAGAATCAGATACAAAACTGAGTTGATGGAGTCGCTGACGTGATCTATAAAAACTTGTTTAAAAAACAGTTTTTTAAACTATGTTTCGAAAAAATAGTGCTCACTGCATTTTAGTTGAGAAGCTTTATTATTAACTGCTTTCATTCTATAGAAGTCTTCTATTGACCATGAAAGCATTTAGAGTAGCCTAAATTCAAACTGGGGTAAGTCAATTACAGCAAAAAATCTACAAAGCGATTCAGTTATAACTAACTGCCAATAAACGTAACAAAAAAGTCACACACCTATAAGAAGTTTAAAGAACAAAACTGTTGTTTCGAGGTTGGCGGCATGTAAATGTATTACGAAAAATAAGCGTCAGAAAACGAATCAAAAATTAAGGCCGCAAAATTCTGGAATTTACTTGAAGTGAAACCTAAAATTGACATAAGCCGCAGCCTATTACACTTTACACACAAACTAAACTACACTTTATTTTTGTGCTATAAGCAGCAAACAGGAAATTAGTAAACTATGAAAACACTCCAAACATAGCGACTCAAAAGCAATGATTCCAACGAAGCATCTGATGGAGACCGTGGCGTTTTCCAGTGAAACTGATAGCATACTTACTATCTGTAGCGGCAGGTGTGGGTTGATTTGAGGGCCCTGGAGCATCACTTGCAGTAGTAGCAGCACCTAAACCGCCAGAAACGATTATATAAAGCTAAAATTATCTCCAAAATACGACACCAGAAGAGAGGAAAGGACATTAAAATCAAAACTGAAATCTTAACTTTTCACAATTGGAAACGCTAGCTAATCACAAGCACCATTAAAGATTTTTTTTTAAAAAAAGTGTTGATAAGATTTTAAAATTGCGAAGAACAATTTTGCGGAAAAGAGCCGCTATAAACCCCACTTGACGTCCATTGTGATTGAAAACGAAAAAAGAAGAAAAGACACAAACTGACAACCTTTTGCAAAGTGTCAATATATGTTCTAAATGGGTGTGCATTGTTGGTGGTATAACACGATTGTTACAAAATTTGGCCTCTGAAATAAAGCTCTACTAAACATAACCGACTAACTTCGGTCGAATTGAACTCAAACGACTGGCGAGCGATGGGTTTCGCCGGCAGCTACAGTTTAAGGAGACTAGCTTTATCTTAATTGAATGGGATTAGCGCAAGGTTACGTATCAGGCTTGTGTAGTTACGGGTGAAAGGAGGTGGAGGAGGTTGGAGTGCGGTCGAAATGGTGCTTGTGATGGTGAGGGGCGTTAAGTGGGAGGGGTTCAAAGACCAAGAACCACCCTTCACAACATGAATGTATGTTTCCTAAACTGTTGACGTGAATCGCATACTTAGAGACATGGGAACCGTAAGGCTCAATGAGGACTTCAAGCCCTCCCGGAGTTACCTGTTTATGCCGGTTTTGAGAACGAGAAGTCAAACGGTCAGACGAAAAAAAGATCGGACGAAAAGTTGCTAGTCCAAAAAGGGTATTACTTAAGAGGATTAAGAACCGCCCATGTCATAAAATTGTCTGATATAAGTTTCAGTGAATCACAAACTTAGAGAATAGTAATGCTCTAAGAGAGCTGCTCAGCCACTTAATGCCTATCAGGCTTTACCTGTTTATCCCGTTTTTGAGGACTAAAAGTTAAAAGTGTCAGAAGGGAAATTGGTAAAACAAAAAATAGCATTAAAATAGACCAGCCGGAGTTATTTCATTGCTACAAACTTCGACTGAGAGCAGTTAATAACAAATAACATTCGTTCTAATAAACTTTTTCATAACCTAAGGAACCATCACTAACAAACGGGGCCTTCTTCAATTTGTTCTATCGCATTTGAAATTGCTCCTTTGATTTTCTCCGAATTCACTTCATTGCGTAAATTTTTTGAAAGAATAATCAAATTATTTCAGTTGAAACCGCGAGCTAAATCCAAAATCAAAAGTTAAATTCGTGACGTATGCAAAATAAAAATCTTACACTACTAAATAAACCAAAAAATGGCTGGAAGAATTTAGAAAACTATTCATTTAAAGAAACCTGCCAGAATAACTGACCACCCTAAATTTCAAATATAAGTAAAATTTGGAAAACAAACAAAAACAGAGATCCAAATTAACAGGTAACAATTTGTTGGAAATATGACTACAAAGAAAAGGGTACTGAAATAATACAATGAAAGAGAAAATAACCAAAATCTGGTATTTATATTACAGATTCCACCCATGAAGATCCGAGATGATTTATAAAAACTTAAATTATCCAAGGAAAAAAATGGACAAAAAACTGATGTCTAGATGACTCAAATATTTCAAAAAACTCTTTCAAACAATATAGTACTGATAATCTAGCACCAAACAGACAAAAAGAAAAGAAAAAAAATAAATGAAAAAAAAACAATTTTATAGAACTATCAAATAATTATAAAAGGAAAACTGTGACCCAAACAACTGACTTGTAGCTAACTCAGAGTTGCTGGTAAGCAGAACATAATCAAGGCGAAATATAGGGCGAAAATGGATATAAAACTACGAGTGATCAAAAATTGAAAATGTTCTTCAACAAACGATACGTTTTTCACGGACTTTTTAATGATTGCGCCTTTTCGGAAGAGATATCAATCGGTCAAAACTAACTGGCTCAATTAAAGTAGGGCTAGTATTAAGTTCCTAGACCCCATTACAAGTAAAGTTAAAACAAACATAATCATTGACAAACAGTATGGTTTAAGATCCCCAGCACATACTACACAGCACACAACTATAAAAATGGCATGTGCAGTTGGGATGGCAAAAGCTGTATGCAAACAGAGCGGGGAGGGGGTTGGCCAAACGAAGCAGATCCAAAAAACTATTCTCACTTTTCACAGTGTGACTTTTTGCCTCCTTCTGCCACGTAATGAAGACCTCTGCAATGTCTATGGCCTGTCTCCTGTTGTCGAGGGAGACAGAACTGCTCAGCACCAGTCTGTTCATGGCACCCACCATCATCCCACTCATCTGTCTCCTCACTCGGAAGAAGATCTGCTGGTGCTTAACTATCAACCACGTAATGTGCAGCATCTGTGGTAGAGCATGGCCTAATCACAATCAGTTTTTCTTCACGTCATCTATTGTTTTCACCAAGAACCTTAGAACGATATCACATAATTCAGGTTTCGTTTCACTGTGATAATATTGAAAAAAAATACACGTGAGTAAATATTTGGAGGTCATATAACCATCGTGGGAGGAATTAGTATTAATTTGTACCTTCTTCTGTCATAATCTTCTTAGTCCAGTGCGCCAACATGGCATCTCCATCGTCCATTCTGAGAGACAGAGATGGAGTCAAAAGATCGAGCGATTCGCGGATGACATTCCGCGTCTCCTGTCCATGTGCTTTCAACAGGCTGTAGAACACCTAAAAATTACCTCCGAATTTTTTCGCCAATCTCAACTTGAGGTGGTTGCTTTATCCTCCCCCCTTTTTTAATTAAGCTTTTAGTATTAGTGTATAATATGTGCTATCCAGTACGTATCCAATATGTACCTTAAAAAAGTTTGTAAAAACATAATTTACACAATTTTAAAAAATGAGAAACTACCTAATCGCCAGACTTTTCATTTTATTCATTTAAAATCATACATTTTTAAGGTGGTTGGATATTATACACTATTTTGCAAACTTATCTGTAGAGAAAAAAAACTAGTTCACATAGAGGATGCTGGTTTAATTACAAGCCTTTCAAAAACGTTTTCAACTGTTTGCTAAATGAATTGTCCAGTCCAAATCTGCCTTTCCAGTATGTAGCCCCATAAGAACTTCATTTTACAACCGTTAACTTCAATTCTTTATTATTGAACTCGGTTATTTAAGTTGCCTTAAATGGTACCAACCTGAAGCACAATTTTCTTGTTGATCGGGAACTTGGCAATGATGTGAGCCAGTAACAAATGACCATGATACTTCGTGGAAGGATCAATACACGCTTTGTTCAGCAAACAAGGCCACGCAAATCCCATCAATTTCCTCATTTTCTGGCCCTGTTGTCGTTTGGACACTGCGTCATGTATATGAGGAGCACAAAACTCAACAAACAGGCATGCCAACTGAAGTATTGCAATCCTCACACAGTCGGGATAATTATTTTCAGTCACGACAAACTTCGTGAGAAACACGTTGAGTAAGTTTGATTGGTTCTCTGATTCCGGGTTCGCTTTCTCGCCCACAAGCTCGTCGATATTCTCAGGAACCAACAATGTTTCTCTGAACTGAGGGGTTATGACTGAAGAAATGAACTTGGCTTTGGTCTCAAAACACAGACTTGGGTCTTCAAACAGTTCAGTAAACTCGAGAAATACTTTCCGACGCAGTGATATATCTAAAACTTTCAGTCCTTCAGAAAGAAAATTCTTCAGCACCAGCGATGCACAGGATAAATATCCCGAGTTCAGAACTTTGATCATTGAGAATAACAACTTCGTGTCTGGGAAAGTGGCAGAATCGTGCAAGAAAGCTGACACCAAACACTCAATCAGTAATTCTGGCTCAGTCCAAAGAATCTCAGTTCCAACGAATCCAGACTCATGTCTCGTGTTAAACTCAGGCGATTCCCAGATGGCTCTCAAAGACATCACAACATCAGGCTGTGATGCAATCCAGTGTTTATTAGAAACGCAAACCAAATGTACAATTTTGATTATATTGTTTTGAACTGTGAGATCACTTTGCAACTGAATGACTTCGGCTGAGTTCTGCTCTGAGTGGGGAGTAAGGCCAGCTTTGAAGAAGAGAGATGCGTTCTTTTTCAGGAAGCTGAGCAACGGTTGTCCAATTTCATGTTTCAGGCCATACTAAAAAACCGCTATTAACAGGAAGGAGTTTACACTATGACAAAAATAAAAAAAGACGAAAAGAAACATAACCGACTAGCGCCGAGCAAAATGCTCTCAAACCACTGACGAGTTGGCTTCATGAGAGGTGGTGGTTATATTTATTCATCAAGTATTGATTACATCAATTAAAATTCAATGTACATTAGGTGAAAACAGAAAAAAAGGAAATGTTAATAGCAGAGGTGTTAAAGTACACACAATCAACTTGGGATCACATGAAGGTCAGGAGAGCAAAGCAAGACTCTCGTATGTGGATTAGTTTGTCCTATTGGAAAGCACAGAGAAGGTTCAACCCATAGAGGTCCCAAACTAAACAACTTTCACTTACAGTTTGTTAGCACTGAATCAACAAAGGGAGTTAGTGGTGGCTGTTCAGAAGATTCAGACTTACCAGGAACAAAGACACTTTCTTTTCAGATTTCAGGTTCTCCGGAAGCATGAAAAAGCCACACGAAGTCTCCGGATGTTGTACCAGAAATTTGAGAAGAGGAGGCCGCATTGGGTTAGCAAAGTCGCGCCCAATCTGATCCTCGGTACTAATCAAAAGTTCGATTAATGGTTCCACTAATGATACAGGCGCTGTTGGTAGTAAATGAAACATATTTATAATTTGTGAACAAGTCTTTAATTCTAAACTATAGTCCAAATCTGGCGAATTTTGTTTAATTTCAGTCATATCTCGAACCCAACACGTTAGATGTTCCATTACAATCGATCGACAGAACCGTTCGTTGAAGCTTTGAGGAAATAATGTTGATAAGCTGGACAATCGAGCGACCGCATTGAGATTCAAAACTTTGTAACTGTTCATTAAGGATTTGAGTAATTCACGCATGTGTTCATACGCCTTCTGTCTCTTATCTTTTCCACACTTCGCTAGGAATGTAGCCATACAGTTATCCCCGACTTTTTGAATATCATCATTTGTCGAATTGAGAGCATCGTAAATAACTGTGAAAATGTGTTCGTGATAGGACGGCTCCGATATGAAATGACAAGCTGCTAAGTTGCGCAATGCAGCTTCACGCAGTTCCAATATAACGTTGGCGTTTGAGGTTGATTTTGTCGTTGACAGGGTTTTCTTTAATGTTTCATCGTCCGTTTCGCAGATGTAAAACAGCTAAAAATGCAAATCTTATGACTTGAACAATTACCAATTTATGTTTTAACATCTCGAAAAATATGTTCAGGTCTTTATGTCCATGAAAGACACTTTTTATTGGTTGTATGTGCTCAAATAAAAAGTTCAAGCACAGAAAATCAAGCAGAACGAACAACTTCCACACTATTCAAAACTTTTGGAGTAGCGCAACTACGTTGATGAGTAGCGCAACTACTTTTGGAGTAGCGATATTATATTAATGAGCATTGCCAGATTCTAGCCGCAATAGCTTTGTAGATCTGTAGTCTCAAAAAAAAAACAGTAAAAAAGACACACCAAAAAAATTCGTCTTTTCATTGAAGGCTGATATGTTATGTTTTGATTTAAAATATGTTTAAGTTTTTGCTGCCTCTATTAGCTGCTATCAAATAACCTTCATTTAGAGTGACACACACCCATTTGACCTGATCTCTTTGAATTAAAGTAAATAAAAGTCAATTTCAAAGTGAGGAAGTCATTTTTGAGTGAGGTAAGTCAAGTGTGACCAAAAATTTAATCAAGCGAATGAACAAAAAAAAATTGCTCCACAACGAGCAAAAAATAACCTCACGAACGCACTTCAGTTGAAATTGCATGAACGAATGAACAAAAAGCACACTTGCAGTGATTGTGGTGTCATATGGTCGTAACAAAAATCTTGACGAAAAATAAAGCAGGACAGATCCAGACGTACAATTCAAAGAATTTTCATTGACTAAACAAAAAACTAGATCTAGAATGGACTATGAGTGAATTGGGAAAACCGTTTCTAAAAAGTTAGAGCAAAAATTTTAAAAAAAAAACAGAAAATCAATGTCAAAATGCCGCATGTGAACAAAAAAACCACTAGCGGGAAATGAAAATTTGGTTCAGACAAAAAAATTAGGCCTAGAATGAACTTGGAATCGCTTTGGAAAATCATTTAGAAAAAAATCCGATCCAAAAAATTGAAAGAACAGAAAAAATCAAGGTGAAATTGCCGCATGTGAACAAAAAAACCACTAGCGAGAAAACGAATTTTTGTTCGAACACCGTTTTCTCACTCTACTTGAGAACTAGAGCAAAAAAGGTTCACGTCACACAGCCACTCGCTTTTTCGCTCCACTTCCTGTTTCGGCGTGACCAAAATCACTGCTCCAATTTGACTTCAAAAATCATGAAAATGTGTGAACAGATCTTAAAAAAAACAGCGCACAATACAATTCAAATTCTTTGAATTGTAATAAAAACCAAGAGAAGCGCAATAATAGCCCCAGTTGTCGCTGTGCGGCTATTAATAAAAAACTATAATGGAGAATATCAGAAATCGTACTAGAGTAGTGGAAGTGGAAATGAGCTACCAAAACATCATCATCAATGTTTGTTAGCGAACTACTGAAAAAATCTGTACCGAATTCGAACCAGCGTCTCTCATTTGCGAGCCTAGTGTGCTAACGATTACCCCGACTGGTCTTATGCTGTCTAATCTAGATGTCTCTTATAACATATCGCTTCGACTCTCGATCAAAATTTGCATAGAATATGTAAGCTTCTCGCCAAGCTACTCAATGCCGAATAGCTTAGTATAACGGCAGTCATGTCTGTCGAAATAAATGCACGTAAAGAAATGAAAACTAACAATCGAGGTTTTAAACCTCTAACTGTCAAACATATCTTGAATATATCTTCCATAAGATGTTTGAATTGTTAAACATTTGATTTCATGTCTGAGTTTTCAAAAATAGGAGTACGTACATGAAGTGAAAAAAAAAAGAAAAACTGAGGCAAGCTCAGAGACAAAAAGTCAAACCGAAAATACGAAAAAGCAGGGGCAATCAATTCTGAAAAGAACAGAACAAAAGTACCGAACTAACATAAACAACATCAACCTCCAGAGCTAAAAAAATTGATAAGAAAAAAGGCGCAAACACTCTCGCACGAGAATACAGAACTTATGTAATTTAATAAGTTAGAAAACCTAAGAGACGGAATCATCCAGATCACAAGGTAAAGCCCTTCATTAAATTGCTCATTCCCATATTTCTTACCTAGAGTCGTTGCATTGGAGGTCTCGAATCCTCACGGTATAAGTATTCTGCTGAGAAAAACCTGAGTTTTTTATTTGCTGAAGATTATCAATACTTTTATCTAGACAACACTACATGTCTGTTTCTTAAATTAATACCTAATTAGAGAGGAATTTTTATAATTCAAGTAAGTTTGTGAAAAGTCACCTATTTGGAGGAGAGACCGTTATAAAAAAAATGCGCAACCAACGGGAAAAGAAAATTACAAGAGTTCAATCCTTCTCACAAAAAAACGGGGTCAACGCCATACCACAAAAATGAAAACAATCAACGATGCCTGTCAAATAGCACAGAAATCACACAGGAACAAAACATTTTAAATGAAACTGATTATGTCAAATTAGACTTTTAAAGCATCCAGTTTGATAAGACAAAAATAAAGAAGAGACAAAAGTACTAGATTTATGAAATGATCAAAAGAACCAATGAACGTTAACTTTCAAGCGCAATTGGACTAATTGATTGAAATTGAACCACGAATAATACAAACCAACCGAATGAGTTTTAATTTAAAGGTCCATGTTTGATTACAAAGCTAAACGAAATTACCACAAGCCTCCGGGGAAAATAACTAAGCTTAATCATCAGAGCAATCTATCGCCCATATCTATCATTTTAGAATCGTTTCAGAATCCAGATGAAGTGTCAATCGAGTTATTTGCACTTTTATGTAAAATGCAGCACTGACAGATTGCGAGTTGTCAAGAGTGGGAGAAATTAGGGACCTTGTTCTTTTGCGAAAATGATTTCTACATAAAATGTTGAACATAAAAGTGCAAACTAATTTAAAGTCAGTCCGTACCTAGACACTCCTGTTTCTTGATGAGGGGATACAGGGGCTAGTATCAATATCAAACATTAGAGATGGTTTGCTGAGCAACTACTTCTTTAAAGCATTTTGACCAGAATGAAGGAAGAGTGTAACTCGTGTAGAGAAATCAAAAAGATTTCACGCTAAATGTTCAACAAGCTGTAAAATAAGGTGAAGCGAAAACAAATTTTTGTTCAACGAAGTGAAAACATAGCCGGAGAAACGACTCGAAGAGCCGTCTCAGTCAGGGAACTACATTTTCAATTAAATGATATATATTTTCAATTAAAAAATTATAGGCAAAGAAGAGCTGAATAATGAGCTCAAAGTTGAATAACCTCCGCCAATTGAAAGAAAAAATCTACAAAACGGTAGACAAGGAGCAAACCAAAAAAGAAATAAAACTTTATGTTTACAAAATTCCATACAAAATGGTAAATGCTGCTTATCGACAATTAATCAGAGGCAACCCTAGAAAAATTTTCTGCTCGATCAGTGGCCTAACCAATGCCTTTCAGAGATCCTAACCAACGAATAAAAAATCAAACAACAAAAATCTAAGAAAATTACAATATCTGAGAAAAAAACAAATCTGAGAAAATTACAAAATACAAATCATTTATTTATCATAAAAATCACACTATACAGGCTTGAAAAGTCACCTCTTAGCAACAATCTGTAGTAAATAGCTCTCAATTCATTTGTTAATAAAAAAAACTATTGCAAAAAGCTCAATCATAACAAATAGGCAAAAATTCTTAAAAGCCAAACGAAAATGAAACAACAAATGATTAAAATTACTCTGTTCTCTTTAACAAATAAAACTCAGTCAAAACCAATCAAACAAAGAGATCTCCAAAAAACTAACATAGCAGGCAGATTGCCAGAAATTAGCTTCGTAGATCTGCAGTCTCAAAAAAATAAAAAAAAAATAATTACCTTATATTTAATGCTGAGATGTTATATTTTGAGTGAGATTCTGTATCTTTTGTTGCTGCTTCTATTAGCAACTCTCAAATAATTTTCAATTAGAGTCACGCGCAATCACTTGACCTTATCACTTCGAATTAAAGTAAATAAAAGTCAATTCCAGAGTGAGGAGGTCATTTTTGAGGGTGAGGTAAGTCACGTGTTACCAAAAACATTATCACGCAAATGAACAAAAACCTGGCTCCACTATGAGTGAAAAAAGACTTCACGCACGGAATTCATTCAGTTGAAATTGCATGAACAAAAAGCACATTTGACAAATTTGTAACGTCATATGGCCGTAAAAAAGAATCTTGACGAAATAAAAAAAACCACAACAGGACAAGTCCTGACACAATTCAAAGAATTTTCATTGACTAAACAAAAAAGTAAACTTATAATGGACTATTAATGGATTAGAAAAAAACATTTAGAAAAAAAACAGAGCCAAAATAAAAAAAACGTGAAAATCAATGTCAAAATGTCACATATGAACAAACCTATCGCTTTGCTCGCTTCGCAAAAAAAAATTTTTACAATTACTTTTTCTCTCTTAAAATACTGCATGAACAAAAACCAATCCCTCTTTCGCTCTGTTTGACTTTTGTTAAGCACATTGACCTTAACACTTGTTTTCACGTGCTTCATTTGAATTGCTATCCTGTTAGTCAAGAATTTGTCTCACCTCGTCTAAATACTCCACGTGAGTTGAATTTGTGACGTCATAACTCAACACACCAGATCCCAGTTCTGTCAAGAGGAACGTATTAGCACTCATTAGTCCAATCTGAGTGTTTACAGGCAAAAATCGCAACCTGTGTTTCACTGGTGGGATCAAATCGAGTAGAAAGGACATTTGTGGTTTGAGTAGATCCGCAAGCGGCACCTTAGTCCATTCAGAGAGGTTGCGGAGACTGTCACTCATCTGAAGCAAATCAAAATTCAAGTAACTAATTTAACTATTCCGCTACGAATCGAACTATGACATCCATACGTGATGCCGCCATATCTTCCCGTCGGTTTCAAAATAGCTCAATAAACCAGTATTGGGCTGTATGATATAACAGCAAGGCCCTTAAGAGCGTAAATCGGCTCAACTTCAAACAAAATGAAGTTAAATCAAACTCATTTTACGAAACAGAACTCAATTCCACGAAATGACCATTAGAATTGGACTTCTTCCCTGCATGCCCAGCAAGGAGCAAGTCGTACAACCAGGTTGTGGTTGGGGAAAAACAAACGAATTAGTCACGATATATCAATATGTAACCAATTATCACGTGTGAGAGGAAATTACAAATAAAGTGGACACTTTAAACTTGAAGGCATCAATGGAAAATATTCGTCGTACCTGATATCTCAAAGTTGCATTGGACGATGCCACTTCTCTGCTTACGTCAGCGACTACTTTCTCCCTCGAGGCCAATCTCAGCGCAGTCAAGTCTTCATCCACTTCATCGGTCTCTTTAGGCGACCAAGTGCAGCAAAATTGAATAACATTAGTCAGAGACCCGCTCAGGGATTCCAGCACTCCGTTTGACACCTCTCCAGAAAGATCAATAAACGCGTACTGTAAACTGACAACTATTTTCGATTGGTTCAGCAAAATGAATCTCAAGTCCAAGATCTGCAACAACTTGTCCAGCATTTGACACCCAGATTGCTTCTTGAACCAGGCCTTTTCGTAGAAGCAATCGCAAATTTTTTCCAACAGGAACTGGAAGAATGGAAGCCTTGTCACATATTGTTTTCCCAAAAGACCAGCAAAAGTGGTATAAAACTGATCTATTACAGCCAACGTTGACTGACTTGAAACTGAGTTTTCGGTTTTCAGTGTACGTGTGATCGCTGTCGTAATCAGATCATCGTCAAAATACAAGAAGGAACTGTCATCATTCTTCGGTTTGAAACCAGCTGTCGAATGCCTCGTTCGGAAATCTAATAATATTATTTAAAACTCATTGCTCGCCTTTTTTAGAGGACGCTTGTAAAATTGATACACGAATAAACTTATTTCATATATTTATCAAAAACTTTACTTAACATAGGTGGCAGATTGCCAAAAATAGCCCCAATAGCTTCGTAGATCTGCATCCTCGAAGTGATAAAATAAACAGACCGAAAAAAAACTTCTTTTACTAAATGCTGACAAACACAGCTCACCGTTAAGTTTAATAAAGCTAACCTTGTGTTGATGATAAGAACACGAGAGCCTTGGTCACATCTGTAACATATGCGTCAACTTCCTTCTCCAAACCTTTGATGCATGTAGCAGTGAACAACCCAACTAAACAGTCTCCCACAAGTTTTCTTTGTTCACTCCCGGCAATCGAGCGGGGAGCAAGAGCTGTGTTATACACAGTACAGGTTTCTTTGTTAGTGAGTTTTAATTTACATCGTTCCTTTATTTTGTCGACATAATAATCGCATTGCTCTTTACTCGGTAAAGATTTTTGTATGCATTCGTCAATAATTGCTTTTATAAAATAGAATGACTGTTTCTGGTAAAATTCGTCTTCTGAATTACTACTAATGACTTCTAAAGCCATGGTGACAAAACTCGCGATCGATAAGAAAGCAGTTTGGGTCGAGTCTGCGAACTTAAAGATAATGCCTGGAGATAATAGTCCAGTCTGTGACGTCTTCGAGTTGAATGAAGACTTAAAGTCATTATACATTAACTCCTGGGGTTCCTTCATCATCTTCCGGTTGGCTCCACCAAACTTGCCCAACACGCGAAAAGCAGTCGTTGCCAAAACTGGATTTGCGTTCCGAACAGTTCTCCAGAGTGCCTGAAGAAAGAATCTTACCGTTTGTCATCACCTCACAATAATCTTTTATGCAATGATACACATTTTGTAAATGGCAGGAAGACAATGTATGAGGAGGCAAACAGCAAAACTTTGACTAGCTGTCTAAAAAGTAAAATAAACAGCAACTTGGCGAAGATCTTTCAAATTTTAAAAGAGAAGAGTTGAGTTCATGTTAGTTTCCTTAGTAAAAATCGCACCAAATTAAATCTTTTTTACATGTTTGAGATCAATTTTCTGGATATTTACAACCACTTAACTCTTTCTATTTAATTATTTTCCATCCAAAATATATCACAAAATAAGTGCCATGCATCGGTTCAGTACGTTTTATGAAGTTATTTTATTTCTAATGAAGTTAAGGTAATTTTCCAAAATATGACTAAAGAGCGGTCTCCACCATGCGTGACTAAAATGTTGCTTCCAATGGCATCGATTACCTACACTAAAATTGCACTAAGGTTCTTTTAGATACAGTAGAACTCACTGCCACCCCAGAGTAAAGTTTTTGAAGAATTTGAAGACGACGACATTGAAAAGGAGTTTTCACCTGCATTAGCTCTGCTCTAACTGGTTGTATGTGATCGTACAGGAAATCAGGCTGCAAGTTGTCGACAAACAGTTCCAGAGTTCGCAATCCCTGGTTAATGAGAGCTGATGAACCAGTCAACGCGGATACCTATGAAACAATCGTGGAATAGCTATCATCCCCAGGCATTAACAAAAATCATATTTTGCGAATGCAAAAATTATCTTACTTGTTATTTATCTTTACTTACTCATAGCACCACGTTGGCCGTTAATTTTTTATAAAGAATTCGATCTACCTTCAAGTAAATTCTCGAATCAAGCCAACAACGAAAAATACTTCATTCGGATTATTCCCACCCAAAAGCGTTGCGTCTCTTAGTTCTCAATTTCGAATATTGTCTCCTGAAGAGTAAATACACATATGCAATAAAAAAGGGTAACTCTCAAAAGAACTCAAGGATTATTTCCCCTCAGCCGTTATTCAATTCGAGCCAACGATGTTATAGTTGGTGGAGATAATGTCAGATTCTGTGGTTGTTCCTTGTTTGTTAGTACTGACCAATGGACCCATGAGGAGAGGCAAGTAGGGCAGGAGTGAGCTGAGTCTGACAGGAACAGTTAGAGACAACTCCACAAACAGGTCCTTCACCTGGGATTTATGGTGACCACTTTGCAACAGATTCAGACCCTATATGCACAAACACTTAAAAGTAGATATTTACACACATTTTAATTTACACACACACTCTAAAACAAATACAAAGTAAACATCTACAAAGTAGAATTCATGATGATTTTCTTGACAACAATTTAAAACAAGGAACAGCCGGCAGATGGCCATAAAAAATCCAACACAACGTTCGACACCACTGACGGACGTTGCGATTCAAACGCAAATACAGAAAAGCGATAAAAATTGGCAGCTCATAATGCAAAAAAAGTGTTCTAATTTAGTCTGCACTTTTTCAAGATTATTATGGTGACTAACCTCAGCTGAAAACTTACTTTCAAACTATGCTGTAACTATGCCACTGTACTTTTATAACAATGTTAAACTTATCTTCTAAATTGGAGATAGACTGACTTTATTGCACTAAGCCTAATGTCCGCGAATAAGCCTAACGACAATTTGAAGAGTCGCCTCCGCTGAAAAAAACAGTCTACAATTAAAATCAATAGCATATGATGACTAGAAAACGTCTCATGCTCAGAAAACCCAAATCAAATGAAAATGTCTACAAGCAATAAGTGTCATAGAAACGCCATTTTAAAAAATGCAAAATAGCCTTAAAATATAAAAAAGCACCAGAAAACAAATAAGAACCTGAATTCCATCACAATAGTCTTGAAACTACTTCAGAAAAAAGTTTTACTTCATTTGCTCTACAAAATTTGTTCAACAACAGTGAAACCACTTCAAGCGTTCACGATCGCCATTTCCCGGTTTTTTAAAAAACAAAAACTCCCAACAAATATACTGGTTTACAAAAAACCCTCTTCCAATACTACTCTAGGTGTCGTAAAAAGGAGATCACCTAAACATAATCGACTCATTTCTCATGAACGACTGAATGGCGCTAAAATTTTTATTCATTCCAGCCTGCCTCAGGAAGAATATGTTTTTTATAGGGCTTCAAGTTATGTTATTATGCTATAACTGCCGCCACTTGACTTCAGCTGCTTAAAATTGTGAATGGGATCACGATCAGATTACGCAAAAATCAAGAATTCCAGCGTGGTTAAGTCACTTAAAAAAGCCAAATTGCAAATAATGCAAAAAATGCATAAAATGTTTGAATGCAATTAAAAATTATCAAATCTTGATTAAGGCCCGAGATTGAAAATCATAAAGAAACGCTTCAATTCCAAAGTTTAGACAAGTATTACAATTCTACCTTGAAAGAAAGGTTTCTTCTCAGATGAATGATGAAAATCGCAGGTAGACCAAACATTCTGAACAAAAAATCAAACTTAAGATCAAAGGGCAAATGTTTACCTGCAGCAAGTTGCACAGTAGTGGTAGAAATTCCTGATAAAGCAAATCATGCGAGCCACCTCCAATTGAGCGAAAAAGGGCTCTGAGCAAGTAGAAGTAGTTGATGGGATCCCGCGCAGTCTGTGCCAATTTCATGGACCGATCGACAATTGCATGCAAATGTGGCTTCAGCATTTGCTCGTTAGCATGCGCAAGCAACGAGACAGAACCAAAGACGAGTTTGAATAACTTCAAGTAAAGGTTGCTCAAGTCCAAACTATGATTGGTACCATTGGAACATTGTTGGATGGTGGCTCTATTGTCGGTTTTGAGTGCTTTTGTCACTTCAACTTTTGGCGACGATTGAGTTAGCGAGTTTCTATTTAGGTCAGAAGCACCTCCCCCAATATCTGCCATTCTTTCCAGCAGGTACTCTACGAGAATGGTGGCGAAGGCTGGACTCGTTGAGGCTGTGGCCAGAAACGAATTCACGATAATTTGGAGAGCGTAGTTCTAAACAAAATAAAAATTAGACCCAAATCAAAAACAAAATGACCGGGCATTTTTGCGATTTCCTTGCTCTGTTCTTCTAATGCAATATTATTTTAAAACATTCTTTCAGCACATTTGAGCTCAGCAATAGATAAATTAAATTACTTGAGCAGTGATTACCGAAACGGAGGAATAAGGGATTTGAAACAAAAGAAAGAAATCGGAAATTACTCCTAAAAATAATAACTTGTCCCTTAAATAGAGGGCATTTCTTTGGGTGGTGTAGCTTCGAATTTGAAGCATCATAGAGTACATTTTTAAAGATTGAAAGTTCAAACCTGTTGGAGACGCTGAACAATCAAATCAATCGCTTCTGTGAATACTTCGGTGAACATGTTGACAGGCTGAGAGGTGTAGATGTGAGAGAACCACTCAAGAATCTCTTTCTCTTCCTTCATTCGACCTCCGCCAGATGATCCAGGGCTCTGCGCAGATGGAGGTCGGATGTAGGGTACTCCTTGCGGCGAATAAGTCACCAAATAAATGTCGAGCGCTCGAAGAGCTAAAAAAAACATTTTGTTCATCGTACTGATATTCAACCTCTAAAGCAACTACTTATATATTTCCCCCAATTTAGTCTCAATAGTATGCAAAAATAAAGACCGTAGTTCTAATTTTGCCGCAAAAGTTGTAATAAACATCGCAAATAATTCCCATCCTCCACTGGAATTCTAACAGACACAGAACAGCTGGCACTGAGAGTATTTTTATTTGAACCAAAAGAGGGTTCTAAATTTTGCGAAGTGAATGTTAGATTAGATCATCAGGATGCATTTAGTTTTGATCATTTAACTGTAGGCTTTTAAATAATAAATTCAGATGCTATTAATTACAGTTGGTATTAACAAAGAAGTTAAAATTACTCAGCAGGTTTCATTGATGAAGCGTCACAGTTGGTATTTACAAAGAAGTTAAAATAATTCAGCAGTTTTCATTGTTGAAGCTTTACAAACTAAGTACAAATTTCAAATAGTTTTTCGTTTGTTCAGGGGTTTCTTGCCAGGATCCATTCAGAACACTTGCCGTAAATCCAAGAGTTTCAACTTTCATATTTACAAAGACGTCGCACCAACTATTCACCCTCAGGGTACTTCTCGCTCCAGACAATTTTTCGCATTTGAGAACTAAATGATCCGATGTTTCAAACTCTTTTCCGCAATAGCTGCAAAATGGTGACTGAAAAATTTTTCATCCATCTAATTTGTTTGTCAACAAGAAAATTGAAGGCAAGGCGAAATAAAAGATTTTGTTGTTGTGGTAAAAGTTTGTAAAATTTCCAGATATATTTTGCAAAAGCGAGTTAATTCTTCCGTTAAAAAATTGTACTTGATAACGGATTTGTTTCAGCGGTCCTCGACAAAACTTATTGGAAAAACTTGAGCGATTATATACCAGTAAATATCACTTGTTCTCAAGGTGTTGTTAAGTCTCAGTGATATTTCGATATTGTTTTTAAACAGAAGTATACTGTTCTCAGTTGGAGAGATTTTGAGCTTTAAAGATTTTAATAAAATAGTTAAGTCCTTTGAAAAGGCAATTTCGTTCTCGTCCGAAAAGTTAATTTTGTCTATGACTTTTGCTGAGATAATTTTTGATGTGATATGTGGAAGAGATACCACCCATAGCAACCGATTGGTAAAGAACTTCACCTCTAATTTCCATTTTGTCACCAGTTTTTAGTAGATTGTTGATGAGTCTTTGAACATTTATCAAAATATTTACTGTGGTGTCCGTGTGTCTTGATCAATACAGGAATTTGGAAGGATAAAACTTTCAATGATTTGTTTCTTGGCTTTCAAAGTTTTCGATCGAATTTAATCCACAGGATTTTTGTTACGCGTACAGTTTTATAGAAAACTATGTCTCTCGTTGACAGGATCTCACTCTTTTTTACATTGATTTCCAGTTGAGTGCGCTCGCAAAAATCTTTGACGGTATCAAATAGTACTTCAATCGATGATATACGGATTGAGCAAGTAATATCATCCGCAAAAGCCACTGTTTTTGAGGTGGTGAATCCTTTAATATGTGATGAGTTGTCTATACAGCAGAGCAAGGGTTCAACAGCAAGTATGAAAAGTAAAGCTGAAAGGGGACAACCTTGCCTTACTCCTCGTAGTACAATTGTTTTAGTACAAAGGTAGCCATTGATCTCAATAATTGCTTTGTTTCATTGTAAACTGATCTGATGGCAGATTTTGTGTACTGGTTAACAACAATTTTGTCGAGAAGGGCGAAGGTCAAAAGCTTTCGAAAAATCCAGATTCACAAGGCATTTGATGTCATTATGTTGCTTATGGGCTTTTCGCAGTCTTTTCAATGGTATATGGATTTGTCTTTTGCTCAGATATGCATGCTGATGTTGACCTACTATGTCTTCAAGATCTATTATGACTCTGGCAGATAGAATGTGTGATAGAATTTTGAGGTCAGTGTTTTAAGATTGTGTGTTGAGGCAAAGTTTTAAGATTGCATTTGTTGGCTATCGGGAACTTTTTCCGTTCGAACAATATTATTGAAAACTCTTTGTAGCAATGGAGCCATTTCTCTTTGAAAAATCTTGTAAAAGTTTGAGGTTATTCCATCCCATCCCGGTAAGCTCTCTGCATTGAGTTTGTTAATTGCTTTCAATATTTCATCTACGGGGATTTCGTTTACATCATTTGCTGCTTTCTTTTTGCGTTCACTAAATGATCAAGAAGTATCTCAAAGGAAGCTTTTTTCCTGCTTTTGTGAAGCTGTGTAAAATGGTTTTCAAAAACTTTGATGATTTCATCCTGATTTGTTGTCACACTTGCACCAACCTTCAGTGAAGTAATATTGTTCGTGTTGTTTTTTTTTGCTTTGCCCAGGTTTTCAAATCTTTCGCCTTTCCAAGTTCGCACGATTGGGTCAGTTTCTTGAAATGTCTGAACTGAACTTTTTGTTTGTTGTTGTCGTACGGATTTATTTTCCAGACTGTATCATTATATCGTTTTAAATTATTTCATTGGAATCATGATTTTTAATTTGTTCTCTCAGTCTTTTTTCTTCGGCCAGGATGTTTTTCATTTGCGAGCTTAAGACTTTCGATTTATTAGTAGCTAGGGCTTGGCAGACATCACGTATGTGGCACTTCAACTCTTCATAAATTTCATGTGTCAAAAAATTTGTTCCAAATGCTTCTATTTCTATTTTGATGTACTCTTTGTTTGGCAATAAAATAGCATCATTCATATTCCAAAAGCATTGGCCTCGTTCTTTTTCTTCGCTTTTGTTTACTTAGCTCTAACAACATGTGATCTGAGAAATTACTCAGATGTACTTTCATTTCGGTGTAATGAGTTTGGTTTGTAAAAAAGTAGTCCATTCGTGAAAAGGACGATGTTCCCTTATCATAGTGCGTGAAATCAAGTACGTCTAATACTATGGCTGTATCATTGAGGAGAGCTTTCTCTGTAACGGTCTGGAGCTTTACAAATCGCTTTACTCTATCGTCTTCGGTTCTACGAGCAGATGATGCGTTTCTCGGATCATGACTGAAAGCATTAAAATTCCCTGTAAAAACAATAGATCGTTCAGGGTTGAGTTTCGAGAGACTTAAGCTCAATTGCTTCAATTTTTCAGAATAGTAGCTTGTATTCAGATATACATTGAATACCTTTAGATTGAGTGGCGTAAAATTAATTCAGGTATGATCTCGCGATTGCATTATTTGATCTTCAGTTTTGTCCTTCACTCCAAACTGTAACCAAACCTCCACTGCAGTTTATTGCAGGCACTAGAAGATAGCGTAAATTGTACTGCTCAAGAACTGTTTCGTGTGAACGAGATAGAGCTAGGATTTTCGATTCTTGGATACACAAAATGAATAAAGTCCCCCGCTGGCTAATTTGTTGCATTTATCAATTATTGCGAAAAATTTTTTCGGGCTCTTAAGGCCACATGAGTTCAAACAGAAAATTTTGCGCTCAATCATTTTTGTGTTTTTCGAACTGATTTTTATTTTTTATCCACTGACCGTTTAAGGTGTTTTGCAATTTGCGCGTTTTGTTGTTTTTGTGTTTCACTAAGTGGCCTTTTGACGCCTGGTCTGTACTGTTTGAGAACAGCACTTTTATGAAGCTCTAATGGTTGAAGCTTATCTGTATTGAGATAGGAGGGAGGTTTCATTATATTTAGCGTTTTGTATGGTGTTTGAGGTTTTGTTAGCGTTTTCTGTTTCTTGTTCCATGACTGTTGCATTTTCTGTTGTGCCACTACAAATTTCCTTCTGTAAATGTTTCTTCCACTTCCTCTTCATCTATGGTCTAGTTGCAACAGGAAGTGTCACTAATTGTTTCATTTTCGGGAACTTTTTTAAACTTTGTTAGTGTCTGCTTTTCAGCACGATGATTCTTTGTTTCTTTGCTTATATTTTGCAAATTTTTGATTCTCTGTAGCTCGTTTTGCAACAAATAGCACCAATTTTTATGGTGTCCGTGACATTGAAGCTTGCTTTCCTTCCTTCACTGTAACTGCAGTTATGTAGTGAGGGAGCATGAAAGTACAAAGTGGAGTACTTGCTTGTGGCTTTCCTATCACACTCTGAGGTACTGATCCGAAAGTGACATTAATAGCGTTTTAATCATCATGGACAACAATTAGGCTTAAAAGCTTTGTGGTAAAACAAAATCGCAATCTCTAATGTGCTCTTATCAGCTTCGTTAGTTCAATGTTGTTGTTGTAGCTATCGCACAGAGCTGCAATTCGCACCTAATATTGGCGGGATGCCGGCGCTTATTGCTGTTTTTAACTGGTACCTTAGTTGCATTTGTATCATACTAAAAATAGATATATAAGTCGATGTGTGACTGCCTATCCACAATGGTGCGGCGACCTTTGCTTGTGGTGCGGCGACAAAAGACGCTCCAAATCCTGTTCCAAATCTGTAAGAAAACAATTTTGCTTGAAACAGTTTTTTTAAAATTAAACATAAAAACGCCCCATAACAGTAATTTATCTTTTGATGCATTGCCTAACCATTTGTTAAAAATGACGTTAATATTGAAATTCATGAAAAAAAGATGAAAACGAGGTCTCAAAGCAGTTCTCTTGAAAGCACAAAGGGCAGCCCAAAGAACGAGATCTTTTCAGACACCACAAATAAAGGTGAAATTATAATTCTTAAGAAATTGTTGACCACTTTGTAAGAAACTATTTCTCATATTCTCAAATTTTGTAAGAAACTATTACAATTTAAGAACTAGATTGGAGGCGTATTTAGTATTGCAGGAGCAAAACTTAAGCACAGTTTCGATTAATAAGACGCAAAAACACAAAACAGACATGTACTTAAAAGGCACCGCTGCAAAAATTTTTTTAAATTATGAAGAAAGCAATCTAGAAATGTGAGCGAAGTTCTCAAAGCGACTTGTTCTCTGTCCACGGCTAACCTCAAAGAGTTCAAAGATAACCCATTGACGTCGGACGAATGGTTCTGGGCAGAGATTGGGTCACAGCCAACTGTGTCTTGAGTCAGATATGGTGGTCGCGGGGTAAAATGTCACTAAGGTGCTTCAAACAATCCTCAGAGCTGGTTATAGACAATTCCTATGACTTGAAGTAAATACAAAAACCTACTAACGTCGGATCAATTGCTCTTGAACGACAGCGGGGGTAATTTAATTGAGGGAATTGTAGCAGAGAAATGATTTTTGGGCAAAAATTGACTGACCCCTAAGGGGATCAAACCACTGCCCTCCATGTTGGCTGTCTCACATCATCTTGACAGCTCAGCCACAATGCCTTTGATTTCTTTTCGATCACAGTCACACTTAGGAACGAACTTTATTTAAGAACGAGAGCAACTTAGAAGTTTCTTAAATAGAAAAAACGTTTAATATTTTTAAACTTGGATTTGTGCTAGTTGGTTTCAGTGCTTGTGTTCGTAGTGTTAACCACAGACTACCGACAAGTGTGAGCTATAAAACTACGAAGAACTTCGATAAAAAATGCTAATCTGATATAGAACTTGGTTTGATTTGTATTAAAATTCATTTTGCATAATATCAGGCATACATAATACCCCGTAAGCTGTGTTCGTCGATCATGAAGTTGATATTTATTTCTTCATTTAAGTTATTTTATTTCACCTGGCCAAAGAAATAAATTTATTCTTTCTTCGCTCACAAAAAAAAATAAAAAAATAAAGTAAGAAAAAGTCACTCAAAAAGTCAAGGATAATCTAGAATAAAAACGAAAAAACTGTCAAGCAAAAATTTTGCATATAATTGCTTAACTTCGTTAGAAAGCAATAAAAAATTAAATCAACTTTGGTGTGCCACCAAATGAGTTCAGCGTTTTAAAATTTTGAATTAGAGCAACTTAGATCAGGCAACTAAAATTTAGTAGTCATGCGTGAAAGGTCACTTAAAATGTTATATAGGTCAGACAAAACGATCAATAAAGAAGCCGAACAATAAAGACTAACACGACCCAAAATATTGAACACTTGCTAGAGAGATTGACCCTTTTAAATAAGTCAAATAAAAATTAAATATTAGACTAACAAGAAAGTAAATTGCAGCTCTCTATCATTTCTCAGCATTAGCCAAAAACAAAATTAGATCAAGAATATACTGGCAGAAAACTTAGGCAGGTAAAATAGTTGTTTTATATTCATTGATAGTCTAAGGCATAAACAATTAAAACTACGGATCACAGAATATATATGACCCAAAGGAGATAGGATCAGTTTGTCCAAAATTTTATAGAACAATTACGCCAAACTAGTTACAATTCCTCAGAACTGGGAACTTTGATAAGACTGTAGCCAGGACACATTTATAAAATCTCCACTTAAAACAAAACCCACGGATGCCGTACGACTTATTCGCAAACATTCTTATGTAGCCTCATTGCAGTAAAATGATAGCAGGGACACGAGGTCAAGCATTTCAATGAAAGTAGAACCTCTAAATGCAGAACTTCATTGTGGTGAATTACGAGATAAAACTGGTTACACCCGCATTAGAACAGTTTTAAGATAATCGATTACATCATTATCTATAATTTATTTTGTTATGTATTTTGTTATGTGACAATTTATTTTGTTCCCAATTGATATTGTTGATGCCCGGCTTGTTCTCGTTAATAAAAATTATCATTTTCCAGCAAAAATGGGGCAGGATGGGAGCATTCAGGAACACAAACCTGTATCCAATTGTCAACTGGTTCTGCATACCTCACACTGGGAACTGGTCACACCCTCCCCCCATCGGTAAGATATGACTGACCGACGATTTGACCTCTTATTTTTTTGCCTTCCGTCACAAAAAACCAATGCTTTGTTGCATTAGGCTATTTAGGATTGTTGCATCCACATAGAGCATTAGGCTATTTAATTTTATCTGAGAATTTCCCCAAAATAACACAGGCCGACTAAGATCGGACGAATTGCTCTCGAGCGACGTGCAGGTCAATTTAATTCAGAGGGGCTGTAACCTATTTAATTTTATGACTCGAAAAATTCCGATTAGCGAGGGCGATCTCAGGTGTGCTAGCTTGAACCATTAATCTCTCGGCTATCAGTTCCGTGTGCTATTCTATCTTACAATCGCTTTTGCTTCAGCAAGACTTAATGTCACAATAAGAGCAATTAAGATCACGCAAAAATTGAAATCAGACGTGAAGAGGTCATTCGAGAAATCAAAAAAATCCAGAAAAAAGAAAATCAAAAATTTAGAATAAATAAGACACACCTTTACAATAATTGTTTCAAACATTGTTCGAGAACAATTAAAAACATGACCGTTCCAATAAGAGACGTTGAAGTCAATTAAGAATGAGTTACGTCTTATGGTGTTAAAATAATAACTCCAATCATAAACAGGAAAACGTAGAAGAAACACGGTTAAAACAGCATAGAAGAAAAAGTTGGCACCGTCAGTAAAAAGTGTTGAAAAAAAGTCTTGACAAGAACAGCAGAGTAAATCCTGAGCACTATATCACAGTATTTTGCTTGACAGGCAGCGCAATTTAATTAAGGACTGTAGCTTAGATAAATTTTTCTTTACGGGTGCGAAAACATCAGCCGACGGTAGAATTCGCACCCCGACCTCTTGAGTCCAATTCTGTCATTGTATATCACAGTGAAAGCAATTGGAATCACTGAAAATCAAGAAGACGAGCGTGAAAAATTCGCTTGAGAATTCGGAGATTATTCTAGAAGGAAAGCGCAAAACGGTCAAGCAAAAAATTTGCATAAAAGACACACGCGTTTACAATAATTGCTTCTCATTCGAGAACAATTAAAAATTAATAAACTAAAGCTTTTCCAAAGGCATTAGTATGGTCTATTTTAGACCAATATTAAGATTTAGAATGAAAACCATTTCGGAGCACGATACATTGAACTTTTCACTAGTAAACTAGCGCGTATTAATTAAGCGGTTTAAGTTCTCAATCGGAGCAATTTAGCTCGCGCAAAAATCGATAATTCACGAGTAAAAATCGAATACTTGAAACGAGCGGAAGTTCGAATAAACACGCTTAATCAGAAAGTTGGTAGCACGTGTATAATAATGCTTCGAAATTTGTTTGAGAGCAAATAATCCCTCGCACTCTCTTGTTAACAATCAAACTGTTCCTTTTCCACCAGTTGATTCAAAAGGACGCCTCTAGTATTTCTCTGAGTCGTCGAAAGACAGCCCCACCGAAAGACTCAATTTGATTAAAATCACAAACCCAATAATAGCTCTCGGCCAACGTTTTCGCAGCTACATTACCGGCTAACGTCGAATGAACTGCTCTCGATCGACTAGTGGGAGCCCGAATCAATTGCAGCTTGCTTCCGTCCGGGGTGGTAGTTTTTCTTTAGTAAATATATTCACCAAAGGTGCTTCAAATGCCAGTTGATTTCAGCTGCTGATGAGAGATAAATTTAGAACACTCAAAACGAAAAAGTACGTATAAGTCACTCGAAAATTTGCAATAATTGCTTCAAACTTTGTTCGAGAGCAATTTAAACCTTCACGCCAATTTTTTCTATTCTTAAAAATGTTCTGCACAGACAAAGTTCATTTAAAATTCCTTTTGCAATGTGTTCTATTGATGCGATGTCCTGCCAAATACAAATTACATTCTTCTTTTTTGGATTCCGTTTTTATAGCTTTAATGAAGAGTTCGTATCGAAGTACCTCTAAATCTTATCATCACTAAATTACCCGAAAAAACTGTTCAGTTTCCAGGTCAGTGTAAATTTACTCTATAACTAGCTTGTCTGCAGCAATGGTCACCTCGACAACCGCGAAAAAAATCAGTGTTTCCTACAAATAATCTTACGCTTTCTCTGATAATTGTCTCGTGGTTTTCACTTTGATGAATGTTGATGATTGTAATTTGCTCAGGGTTCCAACACAGTACGAGTGAGCGTCGTCGCTGATTTCAAACTAACCCTACCTTTATTTTTGATCACGGCATCGCGCATTGTAGCATGTAGAAGTTTAATATCTCGATTTTTTCGTTCAGAAAAACTTCATGATTATCGAGAACATAAATTGACCCTTTTCAACCATCACTTCCACAAATAAATGACTGATCACACAATCACAACTAGCACAAAAAGACAGAACACAAACAAAACAACCATTATTATCAACAAGAGGTAACGCAATCATACCATAGTATAAAAGATCTCTCAGCACTTGTACGATCTCCGATTCCGAAGGTCGCGATCCGGCAGGAATTGACGTCATTCGACTCGATGATGAAGTTTCCATATTAGAGTTTTGCTGTAGAGGAGACAAACTCTGGGCAATCGACTTCGCTCCCATAACCAGCACTCGCACCAAATTGCGACACTCGCTCGCGGACATCGGCGGAATCACGCCCTCAGAGGGCGAAGGAGTCATAATTCGAGGGTCACTTGTTCCCTTTTTATCCATGCCTGTTGCTTCTGTCTGGCCCAGTTTATTTGCTTCAGCAGACATAGCAATATCCACATTCATCTGAACACAAAAGTTGAACACAAAATTCAAAATAAAACAAACCAAAATTACCGGCGTGAATGCTGGAAAAATAGAATATTCCGCCGCCATGGGATAGACGATTTCAAGGCTGCCGTTGAGATTATATCATTCAAAATTTACAAAAATAAGACTAGAAAGTCCAGCTTGAAGTGAAAAAGGATTACAGGCAACGAGATAAGGATCGAAAATTTATTAACTTGAAAGCGCAAAACAGTTTAAAGGAAAATGCTGTGTTGATGTTTAACCATTCGGTTAAATTCATTTTTTTAATGGCGGTAAACATTGCTATTTTGAAAACATTAATGGACACAAAATTAGGGTTTAAGACAGCTTACATACTCATTTGTTTGAAATTTAGTTTTTCCTCACCCTTTTAATTTAGAAAACAATATATTGCTTATGATACAACTACTTGACTTTTCATATTGAACAAGTTTTATATTGAACAAACATAACTAACAGATTGTCGATATTGTGAACTAATGTAGTTGTCGATGCAAAATCAAAAACTCAAAAATCAAAAACAAAATCAAAAACTCAAACATTGGCTAAAAATCCAAATTTCTTACTTCAAAAGCTTTTCTTAAACAAATCTCGATTAATCAGTTGTCTTTTATTGACGTTGAAAGCTCTTAGAGTAACCTGAGCTTACCTCAATAACAATGTTAAAAGTAGTTCATAGAACAAGTCATTTATCGAAAAATTTATTACGCAACTTGGTAAAAAAAACAATTATAAACAAAAAGACTGACGTCAAACATAAAGAAAGGGAAAACAATAAAACAAAACCACTCTTTTGAGCTTTGCGACATGCAAAACCGTAAAACGAAAAAAGATTGTCAGACGACAAAACTTAAAAAAACATTGCGCACCAAGCAGAAAAAATTTGACAAATTTAGCGAGAACTAGCAAAATTGGTATTTAAACTGTTGATATCTTTGCTGTTTAAGTATCAAAGCCGATATTTCTCATAGAACACGCAAAACTTGTGATAAGATAGCTGGACCTCCAACAGAGCTCTAGCTTGACAAATAAGATAACGGGAAACAATAAGAGCACTGGAAAGAACACTATAAACTCTTTCGAAACAAAAATATAGCCGGCAGATTGCCGTAATAGCTGCTAAAGAATAGACCTGCGTGCGTATAACAGAGATAGAAACGGACAGATCTAAACTAAAAAAATCGACGCTGCTCAAAAAGCTATAAAAAAACATTCAGGGATAAATTAATAAAGCTTGTTAAAAATCATTCCAAAGAAGCCTCTTATTAGGGACCCTTACTGCACATGTGAGTTCCTTTGACTTTAAACTAATTCAAATTAAACTTAAGTTTTTAAGTGCAAAAGTCAATCTATTGAGAGGTAAGTCACGTATGATCAAAATCTAATCACGCAAATGATCTTAAAACCTTTGCTAGAGAGAGAATGAGAAATAACGTCATGCGCGCAAATGCCGTTAGTGAGAGGAAGAAGTCATTCAGAAAATTTGACATTTTCAGCTTTCTGTGTGAACAAATGTAAATCGAAAAAGAGCGTCTCACGACGAAACAAAAAAACATAGCAGGACAAGGCCTGACGTAAAATTCAAATAATTTTCATTGACTAAACAAACAACTAGAACTAGAACGGACTATGGGTGAATTGGGAAAACCATTTCTAAAAAAAATCAGATGAAAAAAGGAAAATCAATGTCAAAATTCCGCATGTGAACAAAAAACCACTAGCGAGAAATGAAAATTGGTTCAAACAAAACATTAAGCCTAGAATGAACTATGAATGCATTGAGAAAACAATTTAGAAAAAAATCATCCAAAAAATCGAAAGAATACCCGGCAGATTGCCCGAAAATAGCCGCCGTTGATTCCAATAAGCATGATTGGGATTGAAAGAATAGATATTGAAAAAAAAAGATTTTTGTACAAAAACATTTTTTAAGTCCGATTTATTTTGATGGCATTTCGTAGTTGAACATACTTCTGTTTCTTAGAGAGATGCTACAGGGGCTAATATCAATACCACTAAGCATTAGAGATCGTAACTAAGACTTATAGGAACGACGTTCAAATAGCGGGCATCTAAAATTGGGCTTTATGGGTTTATCCCGTTTCTATTTCTGACTTCAATTTTTTATACTGACTCTGTTCATTTTGAATTGCTTTGCTGAGCAACTGATGTTCAAAATCACTTTTAGCAGAATGAGAGAAGAGAGAAACTAGCCTAGAGAAGTCAATAAGATATAACGCAAAATGTTGAAAAAGCGGCAAAATGAGGTAAAGCGAAACATTTTTTTATTCGACGAAGTAAAAAAAAAGAAAAATAGGAGCGCTATAATAGCCGGCTGAGAAGATGAGGGCGGCTATTAATAACAGTAAAAATTAGAGTGAAATTGCCACATGTGAACAAAAAGCCACTAGCGAGAAAGCGAATTTTTGTTCAAACACCGTTTTCTCACTCTACTAAATCTCGAGCGAAAAAATCTCACGCCGCAAAACCACTCGATTTTTCACTCCACTTCCTGTTTATGCGTGACCAAAATCACTACTCCAATTTGACTTCAAAAATCATGAAAATGTGTGAACAGATCAAAAAAAGGCAGCACCCCAATACAATTCAAATTTTTTAATTGTAAAAAAACCAAGAGCACCGCAATATAGTTCCGCTCAGCTTACAGCATCAAAATTTCCTTCAATGCAAGACCTTCATCAAAACTTCTTCATCTTGGGCTCAAAAACTTCAAAAAGTGGACTTCTCTTCTTAAATTTATGTGTTCTCAGCAACTTCACAAAAGCAAGCAGTTGCACGACAACTTACGCCAGCTAAGCGACTCTAATTCAACTTACAGCCCCGGGGCTTCACCTGTTTATCTCGTTTCAAGTCATCAAATGAGAACTGCTCCTAACAGAAAAAGAAGACAGCACCAATTCTTCGATCGTGAAAACCAACAGTACTGCAATATAGCTAAACTTAGCTTATATATCGCAGCTATAAAAAAGTTGGCTCCGAAGTCATTGAAGGCAGTGTGATTAAGTCTGCACTCGCATAGCAATCTTAATCGTAACTTTCTCATTTTTGAGCTATAATCTAAAGTCTGTCAAAAATGGATAGATTCGTGAAGTATACAAAGCCACCGTATTAAAGGGGGAAAAATGGGGATGCAAGACTGTCCTGCAAATCCCGTTTTTAGAGCTTCAAGCACTAAGACACATAAACTTTATGCCCAAGGGTTTTACCATTTTGTCCCATTTTTTACGACGAAAAGTCAAATTACTCAAGCGGCGAAAAACATTTTTAAAAAAGTCCGGCAAAAATTTTGCATCAAAAAGTTTCAATAATTTCTTCAAACTTCCTTCGAGAGATCAGTGTTAATGATTAATGTATTTTGCACTACTTGCTGATGCTGTTTGCTTAACACATAGCCAAGGTGAATAAAGTGTTTCTCTTCACTAGAAGTTTAAACTAACATTAGCAGCTGTATCTTTATCAGTGTCCTCGTTCTCAACGTCCTCTTCCATGTTTTTTGGACCTCCCAATTCCCCAGTGCTAGAACTCCCGGCTGCGTTATCCACAGTTTCAGCTGCCATCTCTCCTGGATTCATCAGATCAGCCGCTGTCGACTGTTCTTGACTACTCGATGAACTGACACCGCCCTTAAGATTGTTCGATTTCTCATCCAGGGCAGAGCCGGATTTTGATAGCTCCTCGCTGAAATTATGCAAATCTGTTGATTCCGAACGAATCCCAAGAAATCCGCATCATAGTATTACTAGCATTATAGTTTATTAACACACAATGCAAACTGCTCTAATTATTCTACGGTGGTTTCGTGGTTAACTTTATTTACGCAGCCGCAGCTGAAATTACAAAATTCACATGAACTATTGATAGCAAAACCTTATCATTTAACAGCTTTGAAGTCTTGTTGACTGGTATGAAAAAATTTTAAATGATTCAATTTCTAACAAAGAATAAACAGACAGAGTAAACATAAATAAAGAGTGTCAATAAATAGTCAGAGTAAGAGTTATTCAAAACAGTGGATAGAAGTTCTCATTATGGGCTAAACATACTCAATATTTACAACAAAATACCACGTAGAACATGGAGCAGCTTAAAGATGCGACTGCTTAGAAAAACACTTTTCCTGTGATTAAAGTCAAAGAAAACTCAAATGTAGTTCCCTCCAGTCCACCCCCATAATAAACGACACGTACCATTTTCTGAATATGAGCGGCAAGTGATACTCAGACAACACTTTGAACTTCTTAACAAACACTTGCAGCAGTCTTAGTTGAATTTGTCTAGCCAGCATTGAATTGGCCTTGTCCAGTGCATTTGAGTTGCCAGTGGTTGCTTTGGCGCAAATTAGCTCGGAGCCCAAACTCAGCAACAATTTGGCCGAAGTAGCTTGGAGAGAAACGGGCAAAGAATCGTCCAAAAGACATTTACTGAAGTAATGTATTGCAGTTGCCGATTGAGTAAATGACAGGCTGATTTTAATATGATGCACTAAGTCGGCTAAAGTGTTGTAACACAGCGCTCGGAGAGATTCTCGAACTGTATACGAGGTACCGATGAACACTGAGTCATCAAACAATTCGTTAACATGCGGGATAAAATTGTTTCTCAGTTCTGATGAAAATATGTGCTTTGTGGCGACCATGATTTCTTTCCTTAAATGGGAGACTTCCGAAGGGCAATTTCGGAGCAGGCCCATGATGCCCTCAGCCAAAGGCTGAGCGTGCTGACGTATCACTTCAGGGTAGGCTTTCAAGCCGTACGCTACAAATGAAAGCGTCTTCACTTGCGCCGTCATGAAGTCCACGTACAGCTCATCTGAAAACGTCGATTGGTTGTCACTGAAAAAAAAAGAATCACCAAAACTTGCCACTTAATGAGATCTGGATTTTTCAAGTATTATAGCTTTCCGCAATTTTCAATAAAAAAAGGTCTTGCCGATTGTTTGGTGAAGTGCTAAGAAAAATCATCAGCAACCACGAGTGTCAAAAATTATTTGACCTATCAAATTATTTTGTAATAAAATAGTCTATCTTAACAAACAAAGTTTTCACACTAAATTAGTATAATTGATGAAAACGGGGCTGATCGGGTGGAGTACCAATTCAGCTGGGAAGCAAGCTCGACTAGCCCGATTTCCCATTCTAAGTATCTTCGTTCGTTTCACATTACGTTCGACTAACTTTTTTGATCAGGCCCAGAGGGTACTGGAAAACAAACCAGATCAATTGCGGAAGTCCCATCTTTCGCAGTCCTTTTGCAATTACCAGTCAAATCGATTGCAGCTCGTTTTTTACATTAGTATCAGAATCCAAAAGTCAGGCGAGATACTTTGAGAACAAATACGTGTTTTGGAGCAAAAAGAAATCCAAGTCGCTATAATTTTTAAAAAAAATACAGAAAACAGACAATTTTTACAATTCCAGCCCCACAAACATCAATCAAATCCACTTATTTAACAATTTTCAAACAGTAATAAAACATTCAAAGATTTGAAGATTTGCAAAAACAAACATACCCAACAGATTGCCGGAAAATAGCCGCCGTTGATTCCATAACTCTATTGGGATTGAAAGAAAAGAAAATATCAACAAAAATTGATTTTTGTAAAAAAAACATTTTTAAGTGCGATTTATTTTGATGTCATTTCGTAATTGAACATACTCCTGTCTCTCAGTGAGAGGCTACAGGGTCTAGTATCAATACCAATAAGCATTATAGATAGTAACTAAAACTTATGAGAACAAAGTTCAAGTACCGGGCATCTAAAATGGGCTTTATGGGTTTATCCCGTTTCTATTTCTGACATGGATTTTTTTATACTGACTCTCTTCATTTTGAATTGCTTTGCTGAGCAGCTGCTGCTTAAAAGGACATGGAGCAGAATGACAGAAGAGTGAAACTAGCCTAGAGAAGTCAGAAAGATTTCACGCAAAATGTCGAAAAAGAGGCAAAATGGGTAAAGCGAAAAAAAAGTTCGAAGTGAAAAAAAACATAGCATGACAAGTCCTGAAATACAATTCAAAGAATTAGATGAAGAACTTAGAAGTACTCTAACTGACCAGCAGATCAATTGAACAATGACAGCCAAAACAAACAAAATCATCAAAAAATTGAGAAACTAACAATCAAATAAACTAAAAAATATAATCATTGCTAAAACTTTGAAGCTTTTACCCCTAAGGCAAAATTTTATCCTATTTTAAAAAGCCTATTTCAAAAGAATTTTCAAAAGCAAATTTTTGTTTCTGAAATTGCTGCACTATTATATCTGCAAGGCCTGAAAAAAATCATTGGCCCTTGAGGATCGATTAACTCGAAAATGACCCAAATTTTTTAAAACAAAAAATGAAATCAATTGCAAATTTTAATTAAAAATTGATGAAAATTGTGATATTAATATATTAAGGATTCCTTCTGTGTCTCTATATGCTATCCATTAACCCAATTCCAATCCTTAAAAAAGAAATTGGTTCAAAGATCGATAGACAATAATTTTTGTTGAAAACTTCATTATCAAAAAATAGAAATCCGTTCTATTAAAATGTTGAAAATTATTCAATTGCACCCTAGCAACTATTTAGTAACATACTCTCAAGCTCTGCATGAGGTTGGTTATCTGGCTAGTTAGGCAAGAAAAACTGAAAGACGAATGTTTTGGAAAAAAATTAAAATTGCAAATTTCATCAGAAAATTTTTAAAATTCGGAAGACTTAATTGTTGAAAACAAATCCAATGAAACTAACAACCATGCATTAACTCCTTCAGACCGTGGAATAGGTTTCCTGAGATTTGAGAATGAACAAATATCAAAAATTTGACAAAAACTTTAGGAAACCTTAAAAAAAATACCAGATTTTATCAAAAAAAAGCAGAAATTCGAGACATAAAAAATGTTGAATACCAATCCATTGTTACTAGAAATTGTACAGTGCCCTATTATCAAACCTTGGTCCCTGAAGCTGAAAAAACTCAATTCCAAAAAAAAAATTGAAGAAAATGCGAAAAATAGTATCATTTTGCGTGTTTGTGGTACCAAAACATATAGCTCGTAGAATGCTCATAAGAGTAATTTTGTCTCGCAATAGGCCTCCATCAATTTTAAAAACTTCAACCTAAGACTAATCGAACAAAAAAATCACAAAAAACATGGAAAATTGCACCATTTTGAGCCCAAAAATTCCTAAAAATGACCTTTTAACCTTCAATTGAGGCTACCCAGAAGCTGCACCACTCTAAGCACTAGAAAGACTACTAACGTCCACTTTGGGCCTCTAATGAAACTTAATGCCCGCTGGGCTTTACCTGTTTATCCCGTTTTGAAAGATCAAAGTCATTAAAAAATGTTTGAACACATCAAAAAAAACATAGTAGGACAAGTCCTGAAATACCATTCAAAGAATTGAATGAAAAACTCAGACGTACTCTACTTGATGAGCAGATCAATTGAACAATGCCAGACAGAACACAAAATTATCTCAAAAAATTGAGAAGCCAAAAGAAAAACTAAACAAATATTATACTCATTGTTAATTATTAAGAAACGTTGCCAAAAATTGTGATATAAAAATCTTCAGAATTAATTCGAGAAGCGAAAAAAAGTTCGACGACGTAAAAAAAAACATAGCAGGACAAGTCCTGGAATACAATTCAAAGAATTCAATGAAAAAATTAGACGTACTCTACCTTACCAGCAGATGAATTGAACAATGCCAGCCAGAACACAAACAAAATCATCTAAAATAATTGAGAACTTAAAAGAATCAAAACTAAACAAAAATATACTCATAGCTAAAACTCTTGAAGCTTTTAAACCTAAGGCAAAATTTTTTCCCTTAAAAAAACCTATTTGAAAAATATTTTCAAAACCAATTTTTGTTTCTGAAATCGGTCCAATATTATATCTGCAAGACCTGAAAAAATTAATTGGCCCTTGAAGATCGATTAACTCGAAAAAGAAAAAAAAAATTAAAATCAATTGCAAATTATAAGGAAATGTAGCTAAAAATTGAGATATAAATATCTTAAGAATCATTTCTGTGTCTCTAGAGGCTATCCAGTAACCCGATTCCAAGCTTTAAAAAACTCATTGGCTCATAGATCGATAGGTAATAATTTTTAGAAAAAATTTCAAACTTCAAAAAATAGAAATTCTATCTATTAAGAGGTTGAAAGCCATTCAATTGCCCCCTAGCAACTATATAATAACATACTATGAAATCCTGGATGAGGTTACCTAGCTACTGCGAAAAGAAAAAAATAAATAAAATAAAAATTTGCAAATTTTATCAAAAAAACTTCTATAAGTCGAAAGGTTAAATTGTTGAAAACAAATCCATTGAAACTAAAAACGATGCAGTAACTTTTTATCGGATCGTGGAAAATGTTCTTTTGCACTTGAGATTGAAAAAATATCAAAAACTAACAAAAACTTTAGGAAGCCTTGAAAAAATTGCAGATTTTATCAAAAAAAAATGCTGAAATTCGAGACATTAAAAAGTTAAAAACCATTCCATTGTTACTAGAAACTAAAAAGTGCCCTATTAACAAACCCCAAAGGAGGTTGCCTGGTCCCTGAAGGTGGAAAAACTGAAAAAATGAACATTTTCAAAAACCTGCAAAAAATTCAAAAAAATTGCTAAAATTTGTGATATTCAAAAGTTGAAAACTATTACATGGCCACTAAAAATTTTTCAATAACTTATTATCCAACCCCTGATGAGGTTTTCTGGCCCCTGGGACCCAAAAAACTTGAAAAATGACAATAAATGTCAAAAAACTACGGAAAAAATTGCAAGTTTTGTCAAAAAATGCTGAAATTCAAGACGGCAAAAAGTTGAAAACTATTCCACTACCACTAGAAACTATGAAGTAATCTATCATCAAACCCTTTATCAAACCCTAGAGGAGGTTTGTTGACACCAAGGGCTAAAAATACTCAAAAATTGAGAAAAATTTTCAAAAAACCTGAAAAATGCAAAAATTAGTATCATTTTGCGAGTTTGTGTTTGCAGTACCAAAACATAGAGGTCATAAAATGGTCATAACAGGCATTTTTGTCTTGCAAAAGGCCTTCAAAACTTTTAAAAACTTTTAAAAACCTACGACTAATCAAAACACAAAATCACAAAAAACATCAATAATTGCACCATTTTGAGCCCAAAAACTCCTAAAACCTTTTAACCTTAAATTAAGGCCAGGCCAGCAGCTGCACCTCTATAAGCACTTGAAAGACTACTGAAGTCAACTTTCGGCCTCTAATGAAACTTAATGCCCGCTGGGCTTTACCTGTTTATCCCGTTTTGAAAGATCAAAGTCATTGACAAATGTGTGAACACAGCTTAAAAAAAGCACAGCGCACCAATACAACTCAAATTCT
This sequence comes from Convolutriloba macropyga, assembly GCF_964194025.1. NCBI lineage: Eukaryota > Metazoa > Xenacoelomorpha > Acoela > Convolutidae > Convolutriloba > Convolutriloba macropyga. The sequence goes on from NC_134475.1 coordinate 37,313,145, forward strand.
TTGAATTGTAAAAACACAGCGCCCCAAAACAATTCAAATTCTTTGAATTGTAATAGGAGCGCTATAATAGCCGGCTGAGAAGATGAGAGCGGCTATTAACAATAGTAGAGCCAGGATGACAACATTTTCTGAGGTCAAGGCATAGAATAGTGAAAGGTGAAAGAGAATCAAAATAACAGCGGTGGAAGTAAACAATATTCCCCACTTTTGATATCACACGCCGAAGGATTTACAGTTCAATTTTCTTCAAATATCTCAAACCAATCGCCGGTGTAACAATTTTTTCATTCAAAAGGTATTTCAAAATTAAACACGTAAACAAAAAATGGGAGTCACAGTAGATATAAAAAAAACAAAACATACACAATGGTTGGTATCTACAGCTTGTTAATACTAAAAAATTGAAGTTTTAATTTTTTGTCAATTTTTCCTGTTTATATTTACATATTGAATGAAAAGAGACAGTTTTCAGAACATAGCCGGCAGATTGCCGGAAAATAGCCGCGATAGACGCTTGTGGCCTTCCATGAATTGAAACAACTAAAGAAATAAGATAGACAGATCGACCAGCAGTCCTTTAATGGACCACTAGACTTTTTAGGTTAGATTCGGACAGTCAATTTTATGACACATACGGTCTGTAAGGAGAGATTTTTCAAAATTGATATTCAAAATCAAAAACTCAAGACTAATATTCAAGAATTAGGGCACAAAAGTTTGCAACTACTTAGATGCACACTATTGATTTTTAATAAAAAATGTTCATAAAATTTAAAGTTTCATAAGTGAGTTCAGAAGTCATTTTTTTGAGTGAGGTAAGTCACGCAATTGACCTAAAAGTAGAAATGACGTCACGCACACATATTTTAATTGCAGAGCAATAGAAGTCAATTCCAAGAAGTCAATTCCAAGAAGTCAGGTCGTAAGAAGGTCGTAAGAAAATCAGGTCATCGATGGAGACGACGAATTAAAAAAAACATAGCAGGACAACTCCTGACGTACAATTCAAAGAATTCTCATTGACTAAACAAAAAACTGGACCAAAAACGGACTATGAATGGATTGGGAAAACTTCGATCCAAAAAATCGAAAAAACTGTAAAATCAAATTGAAATTGCCGCATGTGAACAAAAAACCACTAGCGAGAAAGCAAATTTTTGTTCAAACACCGTTTTCTCACTCTACTTTAAATTTAGAGTGAAAAATTTCACGCCGCAAAACCACTCGCTTTTTCGCTCCACTTCCTGTTTCGGCGTGACCAAAATCACTACTCCAATTTGACTTCAAAAATCATGAAAATGTGTGAACAGATCTTAAAAAAAAAGACAACGCCCCAATACAATTCAAATTCTTTGAATTGTAAAAAACCACGATGTCCCCGATAATAGCCGCTATCGTTTCGCGGCGATTAATAAGAGTTTGTATAGCTAGGTGATTTGCTGCGGTTTAATTCATAGTTCATCTTAAAGGCTGCTATGTTCAAAAAATACAGCATTTTAATGCGGAGAAAAACACTCAGCTTCCCATTCTTATACTTATTTACAATTTTGTTCAAAGTCCATCTAAAATGTCCGACAAAATGACCAAATGCATATTATAAATTCAGTGAAGTAACTTGATGCTCGCCTGTTTCTTTTTGGAGCCTGATGAGCCAGTGTAGCAGTCACTGTATGGAAGAAGTCGCCTATCGTTTTGTGTACCTGCTGTTTGTACAATTGATAGAAGAGGACAGTTATTAGAGGCAGTTCAGCAAGAACTTTCAACGATGTTTGCGCTTTGGGAATAATCGTTTGCTAAAACGAAAGTTTGAATTGCATTTTGCCAGCAAATTTAATAAAATTTGACAGCTATTTTAGTTCAATCTGTCAAAAAGTTTACCCCCTCTTCTACTAACAAACAAACGCCTATAATTCATCTTCTGCATCTTTTCCGTACCCCTACTCCACCGCCCTCCAAGCTTCGAGGGTGCATATTATTTGCAACCGCGAAGGTCAAGTGCTATTTACGCAATAATTTACTACGTAATGGCATGTATTTTTTTAACGGGGCGTCGATGATATACAGAAGGGGTGGTGTCATTTATGAGGTCATTTTCCTATTCATATCAACAGATCCTTGTTAATTTTTATACCTGAATAATAGCGGAGTTCATTACAATGTTCTACCTGCTACTAAGTTCAGGGCGAATTCATGCATATTATTTAGTTCACTGACTCACAGTTAATTGTTGACCGTCCGAGTTGGTAGTTGTTATCGTCATTTGACTGACCATTCCCGGAGACTCAATGCTTATCTCTCCATCAGAACCCACTTGAGGCCCCGCAAAAATGGCTGCAACATTTTGAGACAGATCGCTGTATATTTTACGAACAAAATCCAAGAAGGCGTTGATTTCGTTCGAATGGGGAGGCCGGTAACTTTTATGGTGCTCGATAATTATGCGGAGACTCAGCAAAACGTTTTCCTCGTTATCCATCTAAAACAAGAAGATGTAACAACAACTGCCAAAGTCAAGGGAAGTCAACTTCAGACTACAAAGTAGTCTGGTACTGCATACTTTCAGCATTTTAAAGCGTGCACGTGAGTGTTTAGAGTTAAGATGTAGTTTTCATATTAATTCAAAAAAATGCTAAAAAGTGCAAAAAGGAGTTTTGTGCTCTTAAATAATTAAAACCTAATTGTTTTACGCAAAAATGCAGCACAAAACGATATTTAAAGATATATTAAAGAAAACGGATCAGTATATGAAACATAACCAGTCATCGTCAAGCGAATTGCTCTCAAACGACTGGCAAGCGGTTGGCTTCGTCAGTAGCTAGCTACGGTTTAGGGAGGCTAGCTAAATTGAAAGGGCGCGGGGGAAGGGGGTCATGAGAAGGCCTCGAGCGCTCTGGGTTACGAGTGGAACCATTGACTGGGGGTGCGGATTGCGGGGGTGAAGGACAGGTGATGTGTGGGTGATGTTGAGGGGGGGGGGGGGTTGATGTTGGAAAGGGGTTGATGAAGGCTCAAAACCTAAGAACTGCCCTTAACATCATGAATTTATGTCCCCAAAACAGTTTCGGTGAATTGCATATTTAGTCTTTAAGCCAAATACATCTAAGAAAACTTGATGCCCTCCGGGCGCCACCTGTTCATCTGTTTTTGAGGACAAATGCCAAATGGCTCAAAAAACAACATGACTAATATAATTGCCATAAACGTTTTAGGGCAATTAAACATAACAAGTTGATATTAATACCTTCCAGAAATCTCAAATAAACAATAGTCCATAGTGTCCATATAAAGTAACTGTGTGCAACCCACTCATAAGAGTAAACATTAGGCGTAATTATTTGTTCATAGTAAACATGTCCAAATTAATTGAACGTTATCAGTAAAATAGCATTAGCTATCAGATACGTTTCGTGATCAAAAACTCTAAAAAAAGATGAAATCTTTTTAAACACACACAAAGTCCCGCTTGGATGAGTTTTTTCAATAACTCACCATCTTATTCTAACGACAGTTAACATGACTGACTAACAACGATCAAATTGCACTCAAACAACTGGCGAGCAGTTGGCTTTATCGGAACCTAGCTGTGCGGCTTAGGGAGGTGTTTCAGCTTAACTCGGGGGTGAGCATGAGGGCGGGAGGAGAAGAGAAGTTGGGGGTTCGACGCTGGGGAGGTAGGGTAGAGGAGGTTTATGGGGAGAGGTGGGTAAAACTCTGAGAGTCTATTAAGCCGAAAACCTTAAGAGAATTTGATTCCCTCCGGGCGCTATCTGTCTATCCCATTCTTGAGGGCAAAAAGTCAAGTGTCAGACCAAAAATCGGTCAAGCGCAAAATGACATTAAAAACTACCACAGCATTAATATAATTTCTAGAAACTTCGTGTGAGAGCAAATAATAAAAAACAGATTTTGTTTAAAAGTTTGCTTGCTGCTCTCAAATAACCTTCATTCAGAGTGACACACACCCATTTGACCTTATCTCTTTGAATTAAAGTAAATAAATAAAGTAAATAATTTAATCACGCGAATGAATAAAAAAACTCGTTCCACTAAGAGCGAAACATGACGACACACACCACTTCAGTTGAAATTGCATGAACGAATGAACAAAAAGCAGATTTGAAGTGGTTGTGACCTCATATGGTCGTAACAAAAATCGCGAGCGACGAAATAGAAAAAACATAGCAGGACGTACAATTCAAAGAATTTTCATTGACTAAACAAAAACTAGACCCAGAACGGACTATGAGTGAATTGCGAAAACCACTTCTAAAAAACAGATGAAAAACAGAAAATCAATGTCAAAATGCCTCTAGGGAGAACAAAAAACCACTAGCGAGAAATATAAATTTGATTCTTACAAAAAAGGCCTAGAGTGAACTGGATTGGGAAAACAATTTAGAAAAAAATCCGATCTAAAAATTGCAAGAACAGAAAAAACCAAAGTGAAATTGCCGCATGTGAACAAAAAACCACTAGCGAGAAAGCGAATTTTTGTTCAAACACCGTTTTCTCACTCTAATTCAAAATTAGAGCGAAAAAATTCACGCCGCAAAACCACTCGCTTTTTCGCTCCACTTCCTGTTTCGGCGTGACCAAAATCACTACTCCAATTTGACTTCAAAAATCATGAAAATGTGTGAACAGATCTTTAAAAAAAAGACAGCGCCCCAATACAATTCAAATTCTTTGAATTGTAAAAGAACCAAGAGAAGGCCAATAATAGCCCCATCTATCGCTGTGCGGCTATAAATAAACAATTATCCTTCAGTCGAATGTCCTGAATTTTTGCTTTTGAATTGCTGTTTGTCGATATACTGCCCAAACAGCAAGTAGTTTTTACCTCAAGTAGCTTAAACATAAGCACTAATATGTTCCTGGAGTGCACTTTGAGCGTGTCGTTGACTGGCATCCGGTACAAGATCTCCAGCATCTGTTTCCGTATCTGCTGCTCGGGTAGCTCTGCGATGAATTGAGCACTGGCATTCTGGAGGAACTCCAAAAATGCCGGCACCAAAAGAGTCACCATTTCGCCGTACATTGGCGTTGACACGACATTCTAAAATAAACACCTCTTAATATTATACAACCATTGTATTGTTTTAAGTATATAAAGTTTACTTTGAAGAAACATTATAGCAAAAGACATATTCAGCCTATTGAGGTTCATCCTTTACCTATTGAGGTTCATCCTTTACTAACACCACCAATTGCATCCTTGATTTAGCATTGTGGCGCGTATTTTCGTGGAGTGTAAAAAATGATCATATCCAAACTTCACACAATTACCTCTGATAATTCTGCAATTTCCTGCAACGCTTTGAGCTGATCACTTGTCGAAATATTTGCCCAGCTCTCTGCTTCAGAAACTAGGAAGGAAGCTCCTTTGGTTGCAATTCCCACGTTTTCTCGGAGCTTCATCGAAGCAGCGGCTATTGTAGGTACGGGGATCATTTCAGCTACACCTGATTCACTGGTCATCATGGAAGGGATATGGGGAACATCAGTGACACAAATAACATTTTCAACTGAAACACATTTTAAGCTCAACCATTACAGCTTTGACACAGATCAGGTTTTCTGGTCGACAGGCGTTGCCTCTGGGACCAGCTCCATCGTGCCAATCGACATTTCTTCTTCTGGTAGATTGTTCCAGTCTTTAGCCGCTCGCACAGTGAAGCAGTTCCGTCTGCTTTCGATTGCTTTTTTCGACATCACCCTCTGATTTCCTCTAGAAATTCTGGCGTTAGGCTCAAACAATCTGTCAATTGCATTGCTATCGTAAAACTGGTTTGTTAGCTTGTACATTTCTATCATGGTGCCTCTTTTCCGTCTGTAAGCAAGGGTTGGAAGATTCAGTACCCTTAGTCTCGATTCATAGTCCAATTCTCTCAATTGCCTGACTAATTTCGTGGCTCTCCTTTGGACATTTTCAATCAGGTTGGCATTTTTTTAGTCAGGACAATGATTCCATTGGCAGTTTTAATCTTGGCGATGATATGCTTGTCAAAGACTAGTTTGTTGTCTGTCCAGACACCCAGATCATTTTCCGCGTTGGCTATTTTTAAATTAACACCATTTAGATCGTACTCGGTAGAAGCATTATGAGCCAGAGAAAACAAAAATGACATTTTTTGTTGCACAACTATATTATTCTCATGCAAGCCTCCTATATCATAGTACCTGCGTCACCAATTTTTCTCCCCTCGTTACGTCTAGGTTCAGAAGCATCGAAAGCGCAACACAGGAAACCACTCATTTCTGGCATAATATCCGTTCACAGAGGGGATTTCTAAGCACTTTGAATCTCGAGTCTGTTTATGAAAACTGTCGTAAAAAATACTTTAATCGATACCTGTTGCGATAATAGCAGTTGAATCAACTGCCAGTGTAATAAATTTTAATGCCCGAGCGACACTGGAAAAACACTTCAGCATTAGACTACGAGTTTATGATACTCATTTATCGCCGATGTTACTAAGCTAACAGTGGCGATAAACTCGTAGTCTAATGATGGAAAGTTTGATAAACTTCTAGTATAAAAAAACTTGAGTGGTGTGTGTTGTGGGTGGTGAGTGTGTGGTATGCGTATATGCGTGTGTCTGTTTGTGTGTGTATGTGCGTGTGTGCGTAAGGTGTGTATCTGTAAGTGGTGAGTGTGGTGTTCATTATGTGCGTGTGTGTGCATGTGTGCGTGCGTGTACGTGTGTGCGTGCGTGAGGCTGGTTTGGTGTTTGTGTGTGTTTAAGTGTATGTGTATGACTGATTGTGTGTTTATGTGTGTGCAGGCGTGTGTGTCTGTGTGAGTGCGCGTGTGTGTCTTTATGTGTGTAAGCGTTTGCGAGTGTGTCTGTGAGTGTTTGTGCGTGTGCGTGGGTGCGTTAGTATGTGTGTGTGTATGAGGTGAGGGGAGCGCATGAGGACAAAACGAAGAATAGATCTGAAGAAATATCACTTACCTTTGAAAATATAATTGTCCACAAAAAATACAAATGAAAAACCAAAAAAAAGCTGCGTTCGATTTTTAAATGATCGCATCAGGTGTTGATTAATAAAAATTACCACACGAATGTTATCGCCCTCGAAATTATCATAACACTTCGGTTTCGCCTTGGAGTTTGATAACTTCTCGGTGGCGATAACAACCATGAGGTATTATCCTTTAATCAATACCTGTTGCGATAATAGCAGTTGAATAAAATTCCAGTGTAATAAATTTTACTGCCCGATCGACACTGGGAAAACACTTCAGCATTAGACTACGAGTTTATCACACTCCTTTTGCCACTGTTACTAAGTTATTAATGGCGATAAAAGATTTGCTATAACCTCGTGGTCTAATGATGGAAACAGTTTGATAAACTTGTAGTCTAAAAATCTTTAGTAGTGTGTGTTGTGGGTAGTATGTGTGTGGTGTGTGTTTGGTGTGTGTGTGTGTGTGGTGTGTGTTTGTGGTTTGTGTGTATTTGTGGTGTGTGTGTTGTGTGTGCGTGGTGTGTGTGACGTGTGTGTGTTTGTGTGTGTTGTGTGTGCGTGGTGTGTGTTTGGGTGTGCGTGTGTGTGTGTGTGTGTGTGTGTGTTGTGTGTGTAATTGTGGTGTGTGTGTTGTGTGTGCGTGGTGTGTGTGGTGTGTGTGTGTGATGTGTGTGTGTTTGTGTGTGTGTGTTGTGTGTGCGTGGTGTGTGTGTGTGTGTGGGTGTGTGTGTGTGTGGTGTGACTGTTTGTATGTGTGTAACTGGTTTTTTTTGTATATGCGTGTGTCTGTGTGTGCGTGTGGTGTTTGTTGTGTGTGGTGTGTGTGTGTGGTGTTCAGTATGTGTGTTTGTGCGTGTGTGTGTGTTTGTGGGTGTGCATGTGTGCGCGCGACTGCAACTGTGCGGTTGTGTAAGTGCGGGTTGTTTTGGGTATGTGTGTGCGTGCCTTTGTGTTTGCATTTGTCTGTGAGTGTGAGTGTGTGTGCGTGTGTGAGCGAGTGTGTGCATTGGTGTGTGTGTGCGTGGGAGCGTGTGTGTATATGTTTGTGTAATTGTGTGGGGAGATGGGTGGGTTGGGTTGGCGCAGAAGGACAAAACAAACAACAGAGCCAAGGAAATATAACTTACATTGATAATGTAATTGTCCACAAAAATTAAAATGAAACCAAAAAAGATACCTGTTGCGATAATGGCAGTTGAATCAACTGCCAGTGTAATAAATTTTAATGCCCGATCGACACTGGAAAAACACTTCAGCATTAGACTACGAGATTATGACACTCTTTTATGACCGACGTTACTAAGCTAACAGTAGCGATAAAAGAGTGGTGATAAACACATAGTCTAATGATGGAAACAGTTTGATAAACTTGAATTCAAAAAAAATTATGTGGTGGTTGTTTTGGGATGTTTGTGTGTGTGTGATGTGCGTGTGTGTGTGTGCGTGTTGTGTGTATCCGTAAGTGGTGAGTGTGTGGTGTTCATTATGTGCGTGTGTGTGTATATGTTCGTGCGTGTACGTGTGTGCGTGCGTGAGGGTGGTTTGGTGTTTTTGTGTGTGTAAGTGTATTTTTGTGTCTGTTTGTGTGTTTATGAGTGTACAAGCGTGTGTGTGTGAGTGCGTGTAACTGTGTGTAGGTGCTTGTGTACTTGTGTATGTGTGTGTGGGTGTGTTTTTATGTGTGTATGCGTTTGCGTGTGTGTCTGTGAGTGTTTGGGCGTGTACGTTTGTTTGTGCGTGTGTGTGTGCGTTTGTCTGTGTGTTTGTTTGAGGTGGGGGAGCGCAGGAGGACAAAACAAGGAACAGATCCGAATAAAAATATTTTACTTTTGAAAATCTAATTGTCCACAAAAGATACAAATGAAAAACCAAAAAAAAGCTGTGTTCAATTTTGAAATGATCGCAACAGATGTTGATTTAAAAAAATACCACACGGTTGTTATTGCCCTCTCGAAGTTATCATAACACATCAATGGCGATAACAACGCCGTGTGGTCCACAAAAATTAAAATGAAAAACCAAAAAAAATACCTGTTGCGATAATAGCAGTTGAATAAACTCCCAGTGTAGTAAATTTTAATGCCCGATCGACACTGGAAAAACACTTCAGTATTAGACTACGAGATTATGACACTCTTTTATGGCCAATGTTACTCAGCTAAAAGTAGCGATAAAAGAATGGTCATAAACACGTAGTCTAATGATGGAAACAGTTTGATAAAAATGAAGTCTAAAAAAATTGTGTGGTGGGTGTTTTGGGTGGTTTGTGAATGTCTGTTTGTGTGTGTGGTGTGCGTGTGTCTGTGTGTGTGTGCGTGTTGTATGTATCTGTAAGTGGTGAGTGTGTGGTGTTCATTATGTGCGTGTGTGTGTATATGTGCGTGAGTGTACGTGTGTGCGTGCTTGAGGCTGGTTTGGTGTTTATGTGTGTATGTGTTTGTATATGACTGTTTGTGTGTTTATGTGTGTGCAAGCGTGTGTGTCTGTGTGAGTGCGCGTGTGTGTCTTTATGTGTGTAAGCGTTTGCGAGTGTGTCTGTGAGTGTTTGTGCGTGTGCGTGGGTGCGTTAGTATGTGTGTGTGTATGAGGTGAGGGGAGCGCATGAGGACAAAACGAAGAATAGATCTGAAGAAATATCACTTACCTTTGAAAATATAATTGTCCACAAAAAATACAAATGAAAAACCAAAAAAAAGCTGCGTTCGATTTTTAAATGACCGCATCAGGTGTTGATTAATAAAAATTACCACACGGTTGTTATCGCCCTCGAAGGTATCATAACACCTCGGCTTCGCCTTGTAGTTTGATAACTTCTCGGTGGCGATAACAACCGTGTGGTAATATCCTTTAATCAATACCTGTTGCGATAATAGCAGTTGAATAAAATTCCAGTGTAATAAATTTTAATGCCCGATCGACACTGGAAAAACACTTCAGCATTAGACTACGAGTTTATCACACTCTTTTTTGCCGCTGTTACTAAGTTAATAATGGAGATAAAAGAGTGGCTATAACCTCGTGGTGTAATGATGGAAACAGTTTGATAAACTTGAAGTCTAAAAAATTTGTGTAGTGTGTGTTTTGGGTAGTTTGTGTGTGGTGTGTGTTAGGTGTGTGTGTGTTTGTGGTGTGTGTTTGTGGTTTTTGTGTATTTGTGGTGTGTGTGTTGTGTGTGCGTGGTGTGTGTGGTGTGTGTGTGATGGGTGTGTGTTTGTGTGTGTGTGTGTTGTGTGTGCGTGGTGTGTGTGTGGGTGTGCGTGTGTGTGTGTGTGTTTGTGTGTGTGTGTGTGTGTGTGTGTGTGTGGTGGGTACATGCGTCTGTGTGTGGTGTGTGTGTGGTGTTCAGTATGTGTGTTTGTGCGTGTGTGTGTGTGTGTTTGTGGGTGTGCATTTGTGCGTGCGACTACGTCTGTGCGTGTGTGTAAGTGCGGGTTGTTTTGGGTACGTGTGTGCGTGCGTTTGTGTTTGCATTTCTCTGTGAGTGTTTGTGTGTGTGCCTGTGTGAGAGAGTGTGTGCATTGGTCTATGTGTGCGTGGGAGCGTGTGTGTATATGTTTGTGTGTGTGTGGGGGGGGGGTTGGGTTTGGTTGGCGCATAAGGACAAAACGAAGAACAGAGCCACAGAAATATACCTTACCTTTGCAAATGTAATTGTCCACAAAAATCAGAAATGAAAAACCAAAAAAAGATACCTGTTGCGATAATAGCAGTTGAATCAACTGCCAGTGTAATAAATTTTTATGCCCGAGCGAAACTAGAAAAGCATTTCAGCATTAGACTACGAGATTATGACACTCTTTTATGGCCGATTTTACTAAGCTAACAGTAGCGATAAAAGAGTGGTGATTAACACGTAGTCTAATGATGGAAACAGTTTGATAAACTTGAAGTCTATAAAATTTGTGTGGTGGGTGTTTTGGGTGGTTTGTGTGTGTCTGTTTGTGTGAGTGGTGTGCGTGTGTTTGTGTTTGTGCGTTTTGTGTATTCTGTAAGTGGTGAGTGTGTGGTGTTCATTATGTGCGTGTGTGTGTATATGTGCGTGCGTGTACGTGTGTGCGTGCGTGAGGGTGGCTTAGTGTTTGTGTGTGTGTAAGTGTATTTGTGTGCCTGTTTGTGTGTTTATGAGTGTACAGGCGTAGGTGTGTGTGTGTGTGTGTGTGTGTGAGTGCGTGTAACTGTGTGTGGGTGCTTGTGTACTTGTGTGTGTTGGTGTGTTTTTATGTGTGTAATCGTTTGCGTGTGTGTCTGTGAGTGTTTGGGCGTGTACAATTGTTTGTGCGTGTGTGCGTGCGTATGTCTGTGTGTGTGTGTGTTTGAGGGGGTTGAGCGCAGGAGGACAAAACAAGGAACAGATCCGAAGAAATCTCCTTTATTTTTGAAAATCTAATTGTCCACAAAAGATACAAACGAAAAACCAAAAAAGCTGTGTTCAATTTTGAAAAGATCGCAACAGTTGTTGATTAAAAAAATACCACACGGTTGTTATCGCCCTCTCGAATTTATCATAACACATCGGTGGCGATAACAACCGCCGTGTGACAATGTTCTTTAATCAAAACCTGTTGCGATAATAGCAATTGAATAAACTCCCAGTGTACTAAATTTTAATTCCCGATCAACACTGGAAAAAAACTTCAGCATTAGACTACGAGTTTATCACTTTCTTTTTTTTGCCTCTGTTACCAAGTTAAAAAGCAGCTATAAATTGGGGGTCTAATGATGGAAACAGTTTGATAAAATTGTAGTCTAAAAAAGTTGGGTAGTGCGTGCTGTGAGTGGTGTGTGTGATGTGTTTGATGTGTGCGTGTGGGTGTGTCTGTTTGTGTGTGTTTTTAAGTGCGTTTGTGTGTATACGCGCGTGTCTGTATGTGTACGTGTGGTGTTTGTTGTATGTGGGGTGTGTGTGTGTGTGTGCGCACTGTAAGTGATGAGTGTGTGGTGTTAAGTATGTGTGTTTGTGCGTGTGTGTGTCTTTTTGTGTGTGCATGTGTGCGTGCCTGTACGTCTGTGCGTGCGTGTGCGTGCGGTTGTTTTCTCTACGTGTGTGCGTGCGTGTGTGTGTGCGTGTGTCTATGAGTGTTTAAGTGTGTGCATGTGCGAGCGAGTGTGTGCATTGTTGTGTGCGTGTGCGTGGGAGCTTGCCTGTGTGTGTGTGCGTTTGTGTTTGCATTTCTCTGTGAGTGTTTGTGTGTGTGTGCGTGTGTGAGAGAGTGTGTGCATTGTTCTATGTGTGCGTGGGAGCGTGTGTGTATATGATTTGGCGCATGAGGACAAAACGAAGAACAGAGCCACAGAAATATACCTTACCTTTGAAAATGTAATTGTCCACAAAAATCAAAAATGAAAAACCAAAAAAAGATACCTGTTGCGATAATAGCCGTTGAATCAACTGCCAGTGTAATAAATTTTAATGCCCGATCGACACTAGAAAAACATTTCAGCATTAGACTATGAGATTATGACACTCTTTTATGGCCGATTTTACTAAGCTAACAGAAGCGATAAAAGAGGGTCGATTAACACGTAGTCTAATGATGGAAACAGTTTGATAAACTTGATGACTACAAAATTTGTGTGGTGGGTGTTTTGGGTGGTTTGTGTGTGTCTGTTTGTGTGAGTGGTGTGCGTGTGTTTGTGTTTGTGCGTTTTTTGTGTTCTGTAAGTGGTGAGTGTGTGGTGTTCATTATGTGCGTGTGTGTGTATATGTGCGTGCGTGTACGTGTGTGCGTGCGTGAGGGTGGTTTGGTGTTTGTGTGTGTAAGTGTATTTGTGTGCCTGTTTGTGTGTTATTGAGTGTACAGGCGTAGGTGTGTGTGTGTGAGTGCGTGTAACTGTGTGTGGGTGCTTGTGTACTTGCGTGTGTGGGTGTGTTTTTATTTGTGTATGCGTTTGCGTGTGTGTCTGTGAGTGTTTGGGCGTGTACGTTTGTTTGTGTGTGTGTGCGTGCGTATGTCTGTGTGTGTGTGTGTTTGAGGGGGGTGAGCGCAGGAGGACAAAACAAGGAACAGATCCGAAGAAATCTCCTTTTTTTTGAAAATCTAATTGTCCACAAAAGATACAAACGAAAAACCAAAAAAGCTGTGTTCAATTTTGAAATGATCGCAACAGTTGTTGATTACAAAAAATACCACACGGTTGTTATCGCCCTCTCGAATTTATCATAACACATCGGTGGCGATAACAACTGCCGTGTGACAATATTCTTTAATCAAAATCTGTTGCGATAATAGCAATTGAATAAACTCCCAGTGTACTAAATTTTAATTCCCGATCGACACTCGAAAAAAACTTCAGCATTAAACTACGAGTTTATCACTCTCTTTTTTTGCCACTGTTACCAAGTTAACAGTGGCGATAAAAGAGTGGCTATAAATTGGGGGTCTAATGATGGAAACAGTTTGATAAAATTGTAGTCTAAAAAAGTTGGGTAGTGCGTGCTGTGAGTGGTGTGTGTGATGTGTTTGATGTGTGCGTGTGGGTGTGTCTGTTTGTGTGTGTTTTTAAGTGTGTTTGTGTGTATACGCGCGTGTCTGTGTGTGTACGTTTGGTGTTTGTTGTATGTGGTGTGTGTGTGTGTGTGGTGCGCACTGTAAGTGATGAGTGTGTGGTGTTAAGTATGTGTGTTTGTGCGTGTGTGTGTCTTTTTGTGTGTGCATGTGTTTGTGCCTGTACGTCTGTGCGTGCGTGTGCGTGCGGTTGTTTTCTCTACGTGTGTGCGTGCGTGTGTGTGTGCGTGTGTCTATGAGTGTTTGTGTGTGTGCATGTGCGAGCGAGTGTGTGCATTGTTGTGTGCGTGTGCGTGGGAGCTTGCGTGTGTGTGTGTGTGTGTTTGTGTGTGTGTCTGTGTGTGTGTGTGTGTGTGGGGGGGGGGTGGGTGGGTTGGCGCATAAGGAGACAAAACGAAGAAAAATGTAATTGTCCACAAAAAATAAAAAATAAAAACCAAAAAAGATACCGTTTGCGATAGTAGCAGTTGAATCAACTGCCAGTGTAATAAATTTTTATGCCCGAGCGACACTAGAAAAGCATTTCAGCATTAGACTACGAGATTATGACACTCTTTTATGGCCGATTTTACTAAGCTAACAGTAGCGATAAAAGAGTGGTGATTAACACGTAGTCTAATGATGGAAACAGTTTGATAAACTTGAAGTCTATAAAATTTGTGTGGTGGGTGTTTTGGGTGGTTTGTGTGTGTCTGTTTGTGTGAGTGGTGTGCGTGTGTTTGTGTTTGTGCGTTTTGTGTATTCTGTAAGTGGTGAGTGTGTGGTGTTCATTATGTGCGTGTGTGTGTATATGTGCGTGCGTGTACGTGTGTGCGTGCGTGAGGGTGGCTTAGTGTTTGTGTGTGTGTAAGTGTATTTGTGTGCCTGTTTGTGTGTTTATGAGTGTACAGGCGTAGGTGTGTGTGTGTGTGTGTGTGTGTGTGTGTGAGTGCGTGTAACTGTGTGTGGGTGCTTGTGTACTTGTGTGTGTTGGTGTGTTTTTATGTGTGTAATCGTTTGCCAAATCGACACTGGAAAAACACTTCAGCATTAGACTACAAGTTCATCACACTATTTTCCTGCCACGGTTACTAAGTTAATAGTGGCAATAAAAGAGTGGCTATAACCTCGTGGTCTAATGATGGAAACAGTTTGATAAACTTGTAGTCTAAACAACTTGTGTAGTGTGTGTGTGGTGTGTTTGTGGTGTTTGTGTTTGTGGTGTGTGTTGTGTGTGCGTGGTGTGTGTGGTGTGTGTGTGTGTGGTGTGGGTACATGCGTCTGCGTGTGGGTGTATCTGTTTGTATGTGTGTAAGTGTGTTTTTGTGTATATAAGTTTGTCTGTGTGTGCGTGTTGTGTTTGTTGTGTGTGGTGTGTGTGTGTGCTGTTCAGTATGTGTGTTTGTGCGTTTGTGTGTGTGTTTGTGGGTGTGCATGTGTCTGTGAGTGTTTGTGTGTGTGCTTGTGTGAGCAAATGTGTGCATTGGTGTGTGTGTTCGTGGGAGCGTGTGTGTATATGTTTGTGTGTGTGTGTGGTGATGTGTGTGTGTTTGTGTGTGTGTTTGTGTTTGTGTGTGTTGTGTGTGCGTGGTGTGTGTGTGTGTGGTGTGGGTACATGCGTCTGCGTGTGGGTGTATCTGTTTGTATGTGTGTAAGTGTGTTTTTGTGTATATGCGTGTGTCTGTGTGTGCGTGTGGTGTTTGTTTTGTGTGGTGTGTGTGTGGTGTTCAGTATGTGTGTTTGTGCGTGTGTGTTTGTTTGTGGGTGTGCATGTGTCTGCGAGTGTTTGTGTGTGTGTGCTTGTGTGAGCGAGTGTGTGCATTGGTGTGTGTGTGCGTGGGAGCGTGTGTATATGTTTGTGTGTGTGTGTGTGTGTGTGGGTGTGGGGGGGGGTTGGGTTGGCGCATGAGGACAAAACGAAGAAAAGAGCTACAGAAATATAACTTACCTTTGAAAATATAATTGTCCACAAAAATTAAAATGAAAAACCAAAAAAAATACCTGTTGCGATAATAGCAGTTGAATCAACTGCCAGTGTAATAAATTTTAATGCCCGATCGACACTGGAAAAACACTTCAGCATTAGTCTACGAGTTTATGAAACTCTTTTATAGCCGATGTTACTAAGCTAACAGTGGCCATAAAAGAGTGGTGATAAACTCGTATTCTAATGATGAAACAGTTTGAGGTGGGGGGATTACATGAGAACAAAACGAAGAACAGATCCAAAGAAATATCTTTTACTTTTGAAAATCTAATTGTCCACAAAAGCTACATATGAAAAACCAAAAAAAAATGCGTTAAATTTTTAAATGATCGCATCAGGTGTTGATTAATAAAAATTACCACACGGTTGTTATCGCCCTCGAATTTATCATAACACCTCGGCTTCGCCTTGGAGTTTGATAACCTCTCGGTTGCGATAACAACCGTGTGGTAATATCCTTTAATCAATACCTGTTGCGATAATAGCAGTTGAATAAAACTCCAGTGTAATAAATTTGAATGCCCGATCGACACTGGAACAACACTTCAGCATTATACTACGAGTTTATCACACTATTTTCTTGCCACGGTTACTAAGTTAATAGTGGCGATAAAAGAGTGGCTATACCCTCGTGGTCTAATGATGGAAACAGTTTGATAAACTTGTAGTCTAAAAAACTTGTGTAGTGTGTGTGTGTGGTGTGTTTGTGGTGTTTGTGTTTGTGGTGTGTGTTGTGTGTGCGTGGTGTGTGTGGTGTGTGTGGTGTGGGTACATGCGTCTGCGTGTGGGTGTATCTGTTTGTATGAGTGTAAGTGTGTTTTTGTGTATATGCGTGTGTCTGTGTGTGCGTGTGGTGTTTGTTGTGTGTGGTGTGTGTGTGTGTGTGGTGTTCAGTATGTGTGTTTGTGCGTGTGTGTGTGTGTTTGTGGGTGTGCATGTGTCTGTGAGTGTTTGTGTGTGTGCTTGTGTGAGCAAGTGTGTGCATTGGTGTGTGTGTGCGTGGGAGCGTGTGTGCATATGTTTGTGTGTGTGTGTGTGTGTGGTGATGTGTGTGTGTTTGTGTGTTTGTTTGTGTTTGTGTGTGTTGTGTGTGCGTGGTGTGTGTGTGTGGTGTGGGTACATGCGTCTGCGTGTGGGTGTATCTGTTTTTATGTGTGTAAGTGTGTTTTTGTGTATATGCGTGTGTCTGTGTGTGCGTGTGGTGTTTGTTGTGTGTGGTGTGTGTGTGGTGTTCAGTATGTGTGTTTGTGGGTGTGTGTGTGTTTGTGGGTGTGCATGTGTCTGTGAGTGTTTGTGTGCGTGTGCTTGTGTCTGTGTGTGCGTGTGGTGTTTGTTGTGTGTGGTGTGTGTGTGGTGTTCAGTATGTGTTATTGTGCGTGTGTGTGTGTTTGTGGGTGTGCATGTGTCTGTGAGTGTTTGTGTGTATATGCGTGTGTCTGTGTGTGCGTGTGGATTTTGTTGTGTGTGGTGTGTGTGTGGTGTTCAGTATGTGTTATTGTGCGTGTATCTGTGTTTGTGGGTGTGCATGTGTCTGTGAGTGTTTGTGTGTATATGCGTGTGTCTGTGTGTGCGTGTGGTGTTTGTTGTGTGTGGTGTGTGTGTGGTGTTCAGTATGTGTGTTTGTGCGTGTGTGAGTGTTTGTGTGTGTGTGCTTGTGTGAGCGAGTGTGTGCATTGGTGTGTGTGTGCGTGGGAGCGTGTGTGTATATGTTTGTGTGTGTGTGTGGGGGGGGGGGGTTGGGTTGGCGCATGAGGACAAAACGAAGAACAGAGCCACAGAAATATAACTTACCTTTGAAAATATAATTGTCCACAAAAATTAAAATGCAAAACCAAAGAAAAATACCTGTTGCGATAATAGCAGTTGAATCAACTGCCAGTGTAATAAATTTTAATGCCCGATCGACACTGGAAAAACACTTCAGCAATAGACTACGAGTTTATGACAGTCTTTTATGGCCGATGTTACTAAGCTAACAGTAGCGATAAAGGAGTGGTGATAAACACGTAGTCTAATGATGGAAACAGTTTGATAAACTTGTAGTCTAAAAAATTGTGTGGTGTGTGTTTTGGTTGGTTTGTTTGTGTCTGTTTGTGTGTATGGTGTGCGTGTGTTTGTGTGTGTGCGTGTTGTGTGTATCTGTAAGTGGTGAGTGTGTGGTGTTCGTTATGTGCATGTGTGTGTATATGTGCGTGCGTGTACGTGTGTGCGTGCGTGAAGGTGGTTTGGTGTTTGTGTGTGTGTGAGTGTATTGGTGTGTCTGTTTGTGTGTTTATGAGTGCATGTGTTTATGTATGGGGTCTTGTGTACTTGTGTGTGTTAGTGTGGGTGTGTTTTTCTGTGTGTATGCGTTTGCGTGTGTCTGTGAGTGATTGGGCGTGTACGTTTGTTTGTGCGTGAGTGCGTGCATATGTCTGTGTGTGTGTGTTTGAGGTGGGGGGAGCGCATGAGGACAAAACGAAGAACAGATCCGAAGAAATATCTTTTACTTTTGAAAATCTAATTGTCCGCAAAAGATACATATGAATAACCAAAAAAAGCTGCGTGAAATTTTTAAATGATCGCATCAGGTGTTGATTAATAGAAATTACCACACGGTTGTTATCGCCCTCGAATTTATCAAAAAACCTCGGCTTCGCCTTGGAGTTTGATAACCTCTCGGTGGCGATAACAGCCGTGTGGTAATATCCTTTTATCAACACCTGTTGCGATAATAGCAGTTGAATAAAACTCCAGTGTAATAAATTTGAATGCCCGATCGACACTGGAAAAACACTTCAGCATTATACTACGAGTTTATCACACTATTTTCTTGCCACGGTTACTAAATTAATAGTGGCGATAAAAGAGTGGCTATAACCTCGTGGTCTAATGATGGAAACAGTTTGATAAACTTGTAGTCTAAAAAATTGTGTGGTGTGTGTTTTAGTTGGTTTGTTTGTGTCTGTTTGTGTGTATGGTGTGCGTGTGTTTGTGTGTGTGCGTGTTGTGTGTATCTGTAAGTGGTGAGTGTGTGGTGTTCGTTATGTGCATGTGTGTGTATATGTGCGTGCGTGTACGTGTGTGCGTGCGTGAAGGTGGTTTGGTGTTTGTGTGTGTGTGAGTGTATTGGTGTGTCTGTTTGTGTGTTTATGAGTGCATGTGTTTATGTATGGGTCTTGTGTACTTGTGTGTGTTAGTGTGGGTGTGTTTTTCTGTGTGTATGCGTTTGCGTGTGTCTGTGAGTGTTTGGGCGTGTACGTTTGTTTGTGCGTGAGTGCGTGCATATGTCTGTGTGTGTGTGTTTGAGGTGGGGGGAGCGCATGAGGACAAAACGAAGAACAGATCCGAAGAAATATCTTTTACTTTTGAAAATCTAATTGTCCGCAAAAGATACATATGAATAACCAAAAAAAGCTGCGTGAAATTTTTAAATGATCGCATCAGGTGTTGATTAATAAAAATTACCACACGGTTGTTATCGCCCTCGAATTTATCAAAAAACCTCGGCTTCGCCTTGGAGTTTGATAACCTCTCGGTGGCGATAACAGCCGTGTGGTAATATCCTTTTATCAACACCTGTTGCGATAATAGCAGTTGAATAAAACTCCAGTGTAATAAATTTGAATGCCCGATCGACACTGGAAAAACACTTCAGCATTATACTACGAGTTTATCACACTATTTTCTTGCCACGGTTACTAAATTAATAGTGGCGATAAAAGAGTGGCTATAACCTCGTGGTCTAATGATGGAAACAGTTTGATGAACTTGTAGTCTAAAAAACTTGTGTAGTGTGTGTGTGGTGTGTTTGTGGTGTTTGTGTTTGTGGTGTGTGTTGTGTGTGCGTGGTGTGTGTGGTGTGTGTGTGTGTGATGTGTGTGTGTTTGTGTTTGTGTGTGTTGTGTGTCCGTGGTGTGTGTGTGTGTGTGGTGTGGGTACATGCGTCTGCGTGTGGGTGTATCTGTTTGTATGTGTGTAAGTGTGTTTTTGTGTATATGCGTGTGTCTGTGTGTGCGTGTGGTGTTTGTTGTGTGTGTGGTGTGTGTGTGTGTGTGTTGTGTTTAGTATGTGTGTTTGGGCGTATGTGTGTGTTTCTGGGTGTGCATGTGTCTGTGAGTGTTTGTGTGTGTGCTTGTGTGAGCAAGTGTGTGCATTGGTGTGTGTGTGTGTGCGTGGGAGCGTGTGTGTATATGTTTGTGTGTGTGTGTGATGTGTGTGTGGTGTGGTGGTTTGGGTACATGCGTCTGCGTGTGGGTGTATCTGTTTGTATGTGTGTAAGTGTGTTTTTGTGTATATGCGTGTGTCTGTGTGTGCGTGTGGTGTTTGTTGTGTGTGGTGTGTGTGGTGTTCAGTATGTGTGTTTGTGCGTGTATGTGTGTTTGTGGGTGTGCATGTGTCTGTGAGTGTTTGTGTGTGTGTGCTTGTGTGAGCGAGTGTGTGCATTGGTGTGTGTGTGCGTGGGAGCGTGTGTGTATAAGTTTGTGTGTGTGTGTATGTGTGGGGGGGTTGGTTTTGCGCATGAGGACAAAACAAAGAACAGAGCCACAGAAATATAACTTACCTTTGAAAATATAATTGTCCACAAAAATTAAAATGAAAAAGCAAAAAAAATACCTGTTGCGATAATAGCAGTTAAATCAACTCCCAGTGTAATAAATTTTAATGCCCGATCGACACTGGAAAAACACTTCAGCATTAGACTGCGAGTTTATGACACTCTTTCATGGCAGATGTTACTAAGCTAACAGTAGCGATAAAGGAGTGGTGAAAAACACGTAGTCTAATGATGGAAACAGTTTGATAAACTTGTTGTCTAAAAAATTGTGTGGTGTGTGTTTTGGTTGGTTTGTTTGTGTCTGTTTGTGTGTGTATGGTGTGCGTGTGTTTGTGTGTGTGCGTGTTGTGTGTATCTGTAAGTGGTGAGAGTGTGTGGTGTTCGTTATGTGCATGTGTGTGTATATGTGCGTGCGTGTACGTGTGTGCGGGCGTGAAGGTGGTTTGGTGTTTGTGTGTGTGTAAGTGTATTGGTGTGTCTGTTTGTGTGTTTATGAGTGCATGTGTGTATGTATGGTGTCTTGTGTACTTGTGTGTGTGTGTGTGTGTGGGTGGGTGTGTTTTTCTGTGTGTCTGCGTTTGCGTGTGTGTCTGTGAGTGTTTGGGCGTGTACGTTTGTTTGTGCGTGAGTGCGTGCATATGTCTCTGTGTGTGTGTTTGAGGTGGGGGGAGCGCATGAGGACAAAACGAAGAACAGATCCGAAGAAATAACTTTTACTATTGAAAATCTAATTGTCCGCAAAAGATACAAATGGAAAACCAGAAAAAGCTGTGTTCAATTGTGAAATGATTGCAACAGGTGTTGATTTAAAAAAATGTGTGTTTTTGCGTGTGTTCAGTATGTGTGTTTTTGCGTGTGTGTGTGTGTTTGTGTGTGTGCATGTGTGCGTGCGTGTACGTCTGTGAGTGCATGTGCATGCAGGTTGTTATGTGTACGTGTGTGCGTGCGTGTGTGTGCGTGCGTGTGTCTGTGAGTGTTTTTGTGTGTGCATGTGTGAGCGAGTGTGTGCATTGGTGTGTGCGTGTGCGTGGGAGCGTGTGTTTGTGTGTGTGTGCGTGTTGTGTGTATCTGTAAGTGGTGAGAGTGTGTGGTGTTCGTTATGTGCATGTGTGTGTATATGTGCGTGCGTGTACGTGTGTGCGGGCGTGAAGGTGGTTTGGTGTTTGTGTGTGTGTAAGTGTATTGGTGTGTCTGTTTGTGTGTTTATGAGTGCATGTGTGTATGTATGGTGTCTTGTGTACTTGTGTGTGTGTGTGTGTGTGGGTGGGTGTGTTTTTCTGTGTGTCTGCGTTTGCGTGTGTGTCTGTGAGTGTTTGGGCGTGTACGTTTGTTTGTGCGTGAGTGCGTGCATATGTCTCTGTGTGTGTGTTTGAGGTGGGGGGAGCGCATGAGGACAAAACGAAGAACAGATCCGAAGAAATAACTTTTACTATTGAAAATCTAATTGTCCGCAAAAGATACAAATGAAAAACCAGAAAAAGCTGTGTTCAATTGTGAAATGATCGCAACAGGTGTTGATTAAAAAAAATACCACACGGTTGTTATCGCCCTCGAAGTTATCATAACACATCGGCTTTGCCTCGGAGTTTGATAACTTCTTGGTGGCGACAAAAACCGTGTGGTAATATCCTTTAATCAATACCTGTTGCGATAATAGCAGTTGAATAAACTTCCAGTGTACTAAATTTTAATGCCCGATCGACATTGGAAAAGAACTTCAGCATTAGACTACGAGTTTATCGCTCATTTTTTGCCACTGTTACTAAGTTAACAGTGGCGATAAAAGAATGGCTATAACCTTGTGGTCTAATGATGGAAACACTTTGATAAAATTGTAGTCTAAAAAACATGTGTAGTGTGTGTTGTGGGTGGTGTGTGTGTCGTGTGTGTTTGGTGTGTGTGTGTGTGAGTGGTGTGTGTTTGCGGTGTGTGTGTATTTGTGATGTGTGTGTGTTGTGTGTGCGTGGTGTGTGTGTGTGTGTGTGGTGTGGGTACATGCGTCTGCGTGTGGGTGTGTATGTTTGTGTGTGTGTAAGTGTGTTTGAGTGTATAAGCATGTGTCTATGTGTATGTGGTGTTTGTTGTGTGTGGTGTGCGTGTGGTGCGTATCTGTAAGTGATGAGTGTGTGGTGTTCAGTATGTGTGTTTTTGCGTGTGTGTGTGTGTTTGTGTGTGTGCATGTGTGCGTGCGTGTACGTCTGTGAGTGCATGTGCATGCAGGTTGTTATGTGTACGTGTGTGCGTGCGTGTGTGTGCGTGCGTGTGTCTGTGAGTGTTTTTGTGTGTGCATGTGTGAGCGAGTGTGTGCATTGGTGTGTGCGTGTGCGTGGGAGCGTGTGTATATATGTTTGTGTGTGTGTGTGTGTGTGTGTGTGTGTGTGTGGGGGGGGGGGGGGGGGTGGGTTGGGTTGGCACAGAAGGACAAAACAAACAACAGAGCCGAAGAAATATCACTTACCTTTGAAAATTTATTTGTCCACAAAAATTAAAAAAAAAACAAAAAACTGTTTTCAATTTTGAAATGATCGAGACAGGGGTTGATTAAAAAAACTACCACACGGTTGTTATCGCCCCCGAAGTTATCATAACACCTCGGTTTCCCATCAGAGTTTGATAACCTCTCGGTGGCAATAACAACCGTGTGGTAAAATTCATTGGAAATCACTGCAATTTCCAGAAATCGTTAAAAACTACTTATCAAGCCAAAAAGGAATCGAAAAAACTTAAAGCAAAGGGATATATTCTGTTTCGCACCTAGTGTTTTTTTACGCCCCTCGTTTAATTATATGTTATTATATAGCACGTTACTATGCAAAAGAATAGCACGTGCGCCTTAGGGCTTAAAAATTATAAGCCCACTAAGCTGGGGGGCCAAAACAGAATAGATCCAAGCAAAGGATTCGATATTTTGATACAGTTTTGTAATAACGTCGGTTGGTTTTCGTCTTAGCGATGGTTGTTACATCGCAGGCTATTCCAATTTTATATCAGTAATATCACACCGTATCATCTGAATTGAGAATCAGAGGCCTCAAATTATATCACCGGGATGGTGAAAATTGACTGAGTTGAGAAAAACTCAAAATGAAAGTTGAATAGAACTTGATAATAATTTAGAGCTTTTAACCAACAACGTTCAGAGTTTACTCAAACTATCCAGGCGAACATGTCTCCTATAGCATTCGTGACAGCAAATAACGATTAAATTCTTTTCAGAAAAGTCTTTCTCAGAAAAGTTAACAGCATTCATAGTATGACTGTCAAACGTATATAAAAAAGGTGTACTAAAAACCCTTAGTTTCCCAGTCAAAGATTTAGTTTTAGGTTTAATTTACAATCTGATTTATGGCTGATACAAACTCGATAGGTGTAAAGAAAACAAAATGGACAATTGATAAGACAAAGCTCGGGCTTCGAGCAATATCAGCGAAACTATTATATCTTTGTTGCCATGGTTGAATTACCACGATGATAGAACCGATATTGGGTACTGACGAACGTGATTAAATTTATTCCCTTACCAACAAAATTACCATCAGAGCGAACCACTCTATTGAACCTTCATTTATTTAAACCAAGTTTTCTTCTACATCAATCTACTTATCAATTAACCTCAAACTTTGAATTTCGAAACATAACATAACCAACTACCGAATGGCGAATTGCTCTCAAATGACCGAAAAGGGGTCGGCTTCGTCATTAGCTAGCCACGGTTTAGTGAGGCTAGCTTTAGCTCGATTCGACTCTTTAATTTTTAGTTTTCTAGCCTCGTTCATTAGTAGATAAATCAAATAAATGATTTGAAATTTTGCAAAGCTTCCAGATTTTGCAATGAAAAAGTTCAAAACTATGAATTGTCTCTGAAGTTATGTCAAGTAATCCCATCTGCAAGACTTGAAAAGCTTCATTGGCCAGTGACAATCGTTAAACTCGGAAAAAGACAAAAAAAACTCTAAAATTCTGAAAACAATAGCAAACTTTTACAAAATCTTGCTCTGGTTCAAGATAATGAAATCTTCAAAACCATTTGATTGTCTCAAGAGACTATCCAGCTTTCCTATTTCAAGCTTTAAACAGTTTCAATGGCTTATAAAGATGCATACACTCTGAACATAAAAACCTTCCGGAAATTTGAAAAACTCTTAAATTCTATAAAAAAAATTCCCAAATCTGGAGTCATTAAAGTTTTGATAACCATTTCATTGACATGCAACAGCTCATCATCAAAACTTGGAGGAGATCCCTAGGACCCTGGTGCCGGAAAAATGATAAAAAATTCAAACTCATCCAAAAAACTTGAAGTTGCAAACAATTTTTAAAAAATGCTGAAGAATGTTGAAAAACATTCCATTACATCTAGAAGCTATGCAGTAACCTCTAATGAAACTCTAGAGGACGTTATGCGGCTCTTGAGGCTGGAGAAAAATGACAAAAAACTTCAAAAAACTTTTAAAAAAATGCCAGTTGCCTAAAAAATTGCTAAAATTTGTGATAACAAAAGTTAAAAACTAAGCCATGGCCAAAAAACATTTTCCAGTAAAATCTTATCAAAACCTAACAGAGATTTTCTCTAAAGTTTTTATGAAAAACATGAATAATGACAATAAATGTCAAAAAAAAATTGAAAAATTGCAAAATTAAAAAACAAATTGCTAAAATTTGCCGCGTTGAAATCTTGAAAAACATTCCACTACATTTAGAAACTATACAAAAACCTATTGTCAAGACCTAGAGGAGGTGTTTTGGCACTCACTTGAGGCTGAAAAAAACCTAAAACCGACAAAAAATATTTTATAAAACTTTGAAGATGTTGAAGAAAAAAAAATTGAATATGTTATAAAGAAAATTCTAAAATATGTGATATTAAAAAGTTTAAAACTCATCTATTGCTAATGAAATTTTTTAAGTGACTTATCATTAAACCCATAAGAAGGTTTTCTGACCCTTGGGTCTGTAAAAACTTGAAAAATGGAAAATAAATGTCAAGAAAACGAAAAAATTTGCATGTTTCGTAAAAAAAAATGCTTGAATTCGTGGTGTTGAAGTCTTGAAAATTAATCCATTGCCTTTAGAAAATAAACAAAAACTTAATTTCAAGCCTTTGGGGAGTTTCCTTGACTCCGGAGGCTTTACAATCCCAAACCGACAAAAATTTTCAAAAAAACTTGAAAAAAAATGAAAGCTTTATCAAAGAAATAGCTAAAATTTGTGATATTAGAAAGTTTAAAAATATTCCTTGCCCAAAAAAAAAAAAATTTCAGTGACTTATGATTTAATCCCTAAGAAGGGCTTGTAGCCCTGCGTCTGGAGAAACGTGAATAATGAAAAAATAATCATCAAAAAAATTGAAAAGATTTGCACGTTTTGGCAAAAAAATGAAACTGATAATGTTAAAAGGTTGAAATCAATCCAAGACCACTAGAAACTATGCAGTTACCTATTGTAAAATTCTAGAGGAGGTTTCATGACACCTAGGGCTGAAAAAATTTGAAAATTGGCAAAAATTTTCAAGAAACTTGAAAAAAGTTGTGAAAATCGGTATAAATTTGTGGGTTTTTAGCGATCAGTTGTTGGTTGGGTTAACCGGGAGGGCCGATAGAGTGGTAGGTGGTGGGCAACAGTGGGATGGGCGGACAGCGCGCTTGGGGGGGGTCGAGTCAATAGTGGCGGGGGGTCAAAAGTGGGGGTGTCTTCAACCTCTCTTCAGCTCTTCAAACCATAAGTATAATTCTCCCAAAACAGTTTGAGCTAAAACAGAGCTGAAGAACTCTAAGAGCACTTAATGCGCGCTGGGTGCTATCTATTTATCACGTTTTTGAGGACGAAAAGTCAAAAGGCTCAGACAAAAAATCGGTCAAGCGCTAATTCGCATAAAAGAGACCGACAGGACTAATATAAACAAAACCAACTTCGTTTGAGATAAATTAACAAGTGCCAATCTCAAGTTACAAAAGATAAAAAATATTGCGCACAGGCGGCTGCTATAGTGGCAACAGAGATCAGAATTAAATAGAATATCTTCACCCAATAATACTGAGCGTTGTGATCCAAAGAAATCTATGGCAGCCGGCCGTGCGCAATCATTTCATATCTTTAGTTAGCTGAGCGTGGCACGGATTTCCAAGAGAAATCTGTTTTTTGTTTGAAGTTCAATTTTTCACTGAAGTTTGACGTCTGAACGTTAAAACTTGAAGGAGGGGTTGTGAACTGGAATCTGATATCCGCGGGTTTCTGATATCCAGTCAGATAAAAAAATTAATTCGATTATTGATTCAGTGTGAGCATTTCACACTATTCAAAGTAACAGGCAAGATAAACAAAAGTTTTCATCGCATGGAGCGAAGCCAAAAGAGTTTCTGCGCAAAAGTGAGCGAAGTTCAATTGAAACTGGAGATAGAAATAGTATTTAAAACAGCTATACCAGAGGCAGCACTGATAATAGACGAACCAGTTAAGACAGCAGAGTGAGATCGCCAACACCAGGACGCAAGAACAGAAGCCGAGATCAGTCGCACAAGAATTTTGCAGAGCATTCAAAAACAGCGTTGACTTTCGGGAAAGAAATACCGTTGAGGTAAGCGAAATCATGCATCTAAGGAATGCAAAAATTGTTTTGAATATGGGAGTCCAAATAATATCAAACGAAATTGTCCACATATTAAGAGAACTAATTGAAGATGGCGGGGCTTCATTTTCAGCGGTAAAAATCGCATGGTAGAAACAGCACAGTGGAGGCATTCTTTGCAAATATAACTAGAAAAAAAAAATTGAAATTGGCCTTAGTTGATAGTGGAGGTAGTGTTGATTTTTAAGCAAAACACTCTAACAGCAACTGGGAGAACTGAGCCAGATCAGTGTGTGCAAAAAACATAATTGCTGCCAAAAATGGGAAAATGCCTGTAAAACGGTCAACAGCTATTCATGTTCGACTTCAAAAACTTACCTCTGGAAGTCTCATACATTTTTGACTGTACTTCAAAATCAAGAAAAAACGAACTAATTGGCTGAAAAATTTGGAAATCATTACAATTGTTTTCATCAGAACAAAATAATTAAATCTGTTTTAATTACTGCAAATGATCACGATTAACCTCGTCGCTACTAAGGTTTCAACAAATGCAATATTGAAGATAAAGAAGTTAACAAAACACAACATACTGAATTATATTCGAACCCATAAAATAGGTTGAAGACAAATCATATTTTTTAATGGCGACACTCCTAAAGGACATGACAATGTCGTATGGGTTAAAATCCTGAACCGAACATTAGAGCATAAGAAAGTTTACAAAATTGAGAGAATTGCATGTGCGGAAAAAATTTAAAAAACACAGAGAATACAACAAAACAACCCTGACAAAAATACCAAATCTAGGGATGACATTGATTTTGACAAGCATGTGAGTTTCATTTTGACAAGCAAGTTCAATGATGTTGTTTTCTGAGGAAATGATAAAAGTAAGGTTACTTTGCGCAAAAGACGAGATAATATTTTCGCGAAGTTTAAACTATATGGGATTTTGCGACAAACATTTTCATAAAAAAGAATTGAAAATGAATGCTTTGCAATTTAGACGTTAAGAGGGCAGCATGAGCCTTGAGATTAGAAAATCTATGCAAAAAATTGTTGAAAACTTGGAACAAGATGCAGTAGTTGAACCAACACATTCCGATTGAGCAGAACCATCATTACAGGTAACAAAAAGATAAACCTATCGCTCGGTTTTAGACTATCTAATTGTGAGCACACAAACAAAAAAACATGCTGAACTTTACGCGAATCAATGAGATTATTGATTCACTGCTGGAGGAAACTGTACATCTCGAACTTCGACCTTTTGTCGGGATATTTTCAAATGGCGCTGGAAGAAGAGAATCAAAACCTAACAATTTCTATAACACCTCTGGGCCTATATAAGTGGAAAAGGCTGCCAATGGGACTAGCTTCTGCGCCAACAGTAGTCCAGAACCTAACAGAAATTATTTTTGCAGGCCTCTCTTATGAAGTGGCCGTAATGTTTCTAGACAACATTATCGTTCTCAGGAGAAAATTCGAAGGGAATCTTAATCGTTTTGAGCAGGTTTTCCAACGTCTAGCGGAGAATGACTTGAAAATTTAAGGACTAAATATTAATTTTTTCCAAGGGCTGGTCACTTTTTTGTGACATATTATATACAAGGGTTGAGTCGGAGTCGTCACAAAGAAAGCAAGAGCGGTAGAGAGAAGCAGGCAACCATCCTATCTGAAATACGTAAGGGCCTTTCTAAGCCTGATGGGCTATAATCGAAATTTTATTCCTGGTTTCGCAATAACAGCAGAACTTCTCTACAGGTAAATAAATAAATTTAAATTATTTAAATGGAGTACAGAGTGCAAAATTGCAGTAACCGAGTTTAAAAATGAAGCTCTTGGAGGCCCCAGTTTAAGGATATGTAAACGCTAGGGGTCCTTATACATTAACTACGGGTGCTTTGTTGACAGGCATTGGGGCAATTCTTACCCAAAAACAAGGAATTGAAGATAGAGTTATCGAATATGCTAGCCAAATTCTGAGTAAAAGTCAACGAAATCTTTCAGGAACTAGGCCGGAATAATTTGCAATTATTCAATTTAAGCAACACTTCAAAAAAATAATACTCGGGCAGCACTTTTCATTTACAACGGACCACAGGTTTTTTGTCCTAATACATAATTTTTAAGAACCAGAGGGTCTGGTCTGGAGATGGATAAAAAACTAATGCAATTTGATATTGACGTCAAGAAGGGAGCAGGGAAGAAATCCCAAAAGCTCACTGTCTGTCCTACATAAAAACAGAAGATGGAAAACAAACAGCATTTGTTAACGCTAATGCAAAAACTGCAGAGAGTAAAAATGCAAGATACACACCAAAGTGTTTAAGTAACCAGAGAAATATACTCCTAGGTAATTAGCAAAAAAGACAGGATCGACGTCAAATGAAAAATGAAGTATCAAAGCAGTTATGGAAATCCTGTAATCAATATACAAATTTCGGTCCCATAGAAGAGATTTGCATTAAAAACACGAAACAGAACTTAACTTTGTACCTGTTTACCAAATGCTACATCAAGGGACAGAGTGGTGTCCAACGATCTTGAGCTGTTGCACAATTCTCTTAGCAGAGGTCCCTTTGGGATTGAGAAAACATACCAAAGGGCTTGCGAAAGATTTTATTGGCCGTGTACGAGAAAACATATAAAAAATTGGATAGAAAGCCGTGATGTGTGCCTAAGAAGGAAAGGCACTAAGCGGAAACATCAATATTCAATCACAAAAAAGAAATATAGTCATCAATTTTGGTGAGTAGGTCCACTTCCTGAGTCTTAGAGGAACAAGTACATTTTGCTTATCTTTGATCCTTTATTTTTCCGAATCAAGAGTCAAAAACCCTGGCAAGAGCGTTTTTTGACCACTGCCGGATAGGGAAGTGGGACTCAGCTGTCCAGTTAGACTACACGGTGATCAAAGGTCAAACTTTGTGTCCAAAAGTTTTTTTAGTGCTTGCAATGATTTAGGGTTTCAGATGACATCAACAGCAAACAACCAACCGCAAGGGAACCCAAGGATTGAAAGAACAAACCAAACAATAGAAGAAAGCCTCCTAAAATATTTAGGCCAATATCAACATGAGTGGACCAAAATTCTACCCTAAGCTATGACGGACTATCGTTCATCAATCTAAATTGTAACAAAAAACAGCCCAGCATATGTGATACTGTGTTTTTTGCACTATCACTATCTATAAACTGCATCTAGAGCACATCACAGATCGCAATATAAGCAACACCAAGCGACTATTTTTTCAACACCAAGCAACACCATATATGCAAGACCAAGCAACACCAAAGAAACAAACACTACAGAAAACGCATCAGTTGACGCGAAAATTCATAAATGTCCAACAAGAACACCAAAAGATCTATTATGACTGCAGTAAGTATGAACCACGCTACAAAGTTCGAGAAGAAATGCTAGTATTCAACCCAACGGATAAAATAGGAGAAACAAGAGATTTTACTTCTTTCTGAAAAGGACCATACCCAATAGTTGAAAATTTGAACAATTTGAATTTCGAGGTAGAAGACAAGACTAGAAAGACAAAAAACCTATTAAGGTCCATTTTGACCGACTCAAAAACATAAAACGCGAGAAAAGCCATTCACGCCTGAGCCTCTGGTTAAATAAAAAACAACAGTAAAGGAGGAGAAAAATATCAATTTGGACAGCTCAGATGAAGATGAAGCTACAAATTACACCTCACTGGTGAAGCTAAAAATCAGAGCAAGAAAGGCCCCAAAGAGCAAGAGAAGGCAAAAAAATGACAAGGGAAGAATTGAAACTTCATCCAAAACTAAATAATATATTGGAAAGAAAGCAAAAGAAACAAAAAATCCGAAAACAGAAAAAGCCACAGGAAGCTGATATTAAAACAAAAAGTACTGAAGACAGGAATAATAGTGATTCTAAGGCACCAGAAATTGCCAATTACGATTTGTACCACAGAAAATAAAACATTACTTTAATGAGTGAGATGAAAAGTTATTTTGCAGCGAGGAAACTGATGATGTTTCTTTTCTGGAAAGTTCAGAAAAAAATAATCTAATCGGAAAGAAAGGTAAGTTTGTCGGGAGCATCGTGTGATGAAGTATCATTTTATTTTTATATGGCAATACTAGCCATTGTTGCATCTCATTTACCCCGTATCAAAAATAAACGGATCAGGAGGAGATCACATTACTAACAGGATAACAGAATTCGGGCATCAAAAACATTGGAAAAAGCTGAGGTTTGGCCTGAGATAAAGTTAAAAATTTGCAAGTGTGAAGCAATCCGCACGTAAAGAGAGCAACGTCTTTGACGGTGTCTTACGAGGTTTTAACAAAAACTTTGCCTTACCAGGTTTTGAAGACACAAAAATTAAAGTAAAAACTTCAGTAACGGAAAAAACTCCACAATAGCCAGGTGAACCTGTTTATGTTGAGGAGCATGACCAAAGCTTCATGATAAGCTTGATGGTGCTACGATGCCGAGCCTTGTAGAGTGGATTTCAAGGAGAGGAGAAAAAATCTTAGAATTGTGATAATCAATGAAAATCGGAACAATTTGGGGAAATCTGCTACAAAGAAATCCATGAAAGATTAAGGATCCCCTACTTTTCCGAAAACTGTTTTCGTCAAAACCACTTGCTTTGAAGACAATTTAGTGAACTGTTTTTTTTGAAAATCGAGGCAAGCAAACTTGTCAAATGACCATGAACTTTAATAAGGAAGACACTGCACTTTTGGCAACAACAAGACTATCTTTATCAAGGGAAAAATTTTACACACAAACAAATATGAAGATTTTGCATTAGGAAGTTAAGAGGAAAAATCAACTAGTTTAGGTAGATAGCAGGTAAAATAACCACAGTCCCCGTTGTTTTTTATTCCTTGAAAAGTTCAGAACTGACAACTGCAAATCTTAAAAAAAACATTGGAAACGATTCTTTCAAGCGTTATTGACAGCTTTAACTACAAACTACTCGAGAAGAGAGATATTTTAAATGAAATTATAGCGCTCCAAAAAAAATTTTGAAAACTCAAGCATTTATCGAAATGTCAAAAACCGCTGTGAATCCTTCAGTGATATTCTTCGAGCCAGGAACTCACGTTGGAAGGGCAGGATCCGTTAGATATGATCAAAAACGTGCCATGATCGTAGCCACAAAAACTAAGCTTCTTTTTTGTACAGATAAAACTTCTGTGTTAGAAATCGGTCAGATTTTTTCTTCTATTAGTTATTTGGACCCTCCTAACAAAAGTCTGTATTATAATTATAGAATCGTTGCATGTAACACGCTGTACCTGAATATCGTCAAATTAGAAGACAGCAGTTTTCAATTATATGGAAAAACATTGAAAAATTTAATCGTAAAATAAATCAGTGGCCGATAACCAGTAATTTAAGTGTAATAGATCATAAATTACATCGTAGCCTTTTCTCCACATCAGTCTTAAAACACATCCGAAAAACTCGAGCAGTTCGCCATAATAGTAAAAAAATTATTAGTCGAGAAGCATTCCGAGATTCAAATAGAAAACACAGTCATAAAAATTTTTTTTAACTGGAATGACCAGTTTCAGTAGGCAATTTTCCAACAAATGAATTAACAGTTTTTTCAGAATTGAAATACCGGAAGCTTATACATTTGGTTGAAAGCAAAGTACATTGTTGTGTCAATCTTAACAGTCTATCTCATTTTTCAACTTTAAACAAATCCCAAATTGTTCATTCATTAGGGATTAGTTATTAATGGAGCGTCTTGGCAACAACGATCTCAGAATCCTGGCCCCGTAACAGGAACGCGTATATATAATCAATTACTCAAATTAATAAAGGAACGCCGCAAACAAAGAGAATGATTGAAGAAAGGGAGTTTTTTCAAAGTCGGTTGATTAAAAAATTAATGGAAATTGAGAGAACGTCCTGATCCCAGGACCACAAAAATATAGTCTAGAGGTCAAACCAAAAAAATGGAAACATGAGTTCGAGACCACAAAAAAGAGAGGAAAAAATTGTCGTGATAACAAGACCAAAAAAGATAAATTTTCGAGTTCAGGGCTGAAAATATCGAGAAACTTTAGAAGCAAAAAGGGGTTAGTATTCAAAATACCAGGCAACGATATCCCACAAATTGGTGAATATGTGTACTACTAAATCAAGGAAATTTATTCCTGAGATTTCACCGGGAATGTACCGAGTCGAATCTTGTCTTTTGAACGCTTGAACTTTTGGCACCCGCCAACATTCGGTCCCGAGCTCTGAAAACGCCAGTGCGCGCAATTAGGGAAGTTAAAGAGCACAAACTATTCACTTCAAAAAGACTTCGTCGAAATTTGACAAAAACTGAATAACCTTTGTGACAAAGCCAAAGATGCAACAAAGGAAGCATAGGGCAAATTGAGCGCCGACTGTAAGGCAATACAAGTTAATTTAATGGCAGCAGAAGCCAAAAATTCTGAACAGGAGCACGCAATCAATTTATTGAAACAAGAGTTGGCCGATTTAAAAGTCAGTTCTGCTAGAAAGGTTGAAGCCACCGAAAATTTGGAGAAGCCAAATGAAGAGCTTCAGCAACTGAAAAATCCAATCAGTACTTAGGAAACGAAAGTCGAAGAGAAAGTACTCTTATTGATGAAAAAACAACTCTCTTAAAAACCACAAGGCTAAAACAAAGACCACGAAGAAATGTCACTTCGATATTCGAAGCAAATTATAAATGCGACTGCTACCTTTTATGAGATCGTGTTGGTAGAAAATTTTGCTTCAACAAAACAGGTCATGAAACACTAACACAAAATGAGCCTGTTGACACAACTTGATGCTTGTGGAGACGAAGAGTTCTTCAAGACCATCAATGGGGCGCATCAGATTCTTGCAAACAATGCGGCTCCAAATGCGTAGAACAGATTTGTACCTGACGAGGCGGAGAAAATTATGAACAATGAAAACTGTTGTTTAAGATTTTGATATGAAAAAACAAACTTTTCGCATAATCCCACGTTCATATAACAAGAGCTTTGAATTAAGTTTTTGTTTTGTTTTTGAGTGAGTGGGACACTCAATTCTCATCAGGAGGCATTGTGAGGATTAATCGTATATAAAAAAGATGTTCTAAAAACCTTGGGTGTCAAGATGACAGATAGTTTAAAATTTATTTATTATCTAACACAAATTTGATAGAAGTAAAGAAAACAAAATAGACATTTGATTAGTGAAAGCTCAGGCTTTGAGCGATATCAACGAAACTGACATATCTTTGTTGACTTGTTATTTTGCGACGATTAAAGGACCGATATTGGGTACTGACCAAAGTGAGGATTAAATTCATTCATTGAACAACACGACTATCTCTAGAACTAACAACTCTACTGAACGGCCATTTATATAAACCAATTTTTCTTCTACAATAATCTAATTATTAATTCAACTTCTAATTTTGTATTTTTATAAAAGTACCACGCTCAATTAACTAAATATATGAAATTTTGCACACGTTCGGACGCTAGAATAGGAAATTGGTATTCATAATACAGAGGAGAGACGAAAATGGTAATATATCCTTTTAGTCATGAACATCAATGTAAATAGCTGTTAAGTAATTGTGAGTGGTTCAAGAAACTAACTCATACGTGAGTTGTCTTTAGTAGCTGTGCACCAATCCAATATAAAATAAAGTAGCTCATGGCAAGAAATCGACAAAGCTCTGAAGGAAGACAAAGTTATTTGGTTAAAAAATCAACATCCTGAAAGTTGGTCTTTTAGGGTAATCAATGATAACTTGCAAAAAAATTAAGAGTAAACTTCAATTGAAGAGTGGTGTGGAGAAAGTATATCAGAGGGGACAAAAACCAAAGCCAAAGATAGTAAACTATCAATTTTCTTGCAATATCCAGGTAACCTCAGCCTGCAATTGAAGCAAGAATTTAAAAAACGTACGAAATGACAAGTATCTTCACCACGTCAAAACGACGCCACGCCAAAACAAAACTTTTTCCTTAGCAATTTTGATATCTATAGAAAAACAGCAAAACAAGCTCGTACGACTCAAAACGTGGTAGAAAACTAATAGCCTTAGAAAGTCAGAAAGAAATTTGATCTTGTCCCAACAATCTGGGATCAGGGAATTTTTAAACGCTGATAGTAGTTCAATAGTTTCGTTGTGTATCTATAATCTCCACTCTGATAATCCCTACCACCAAGCTCAGAAACTTTTCAATCTTACGACTGGCTTCTCGGAATCAGTAAAAGTACAAAAATTTCTGGGTACAATAAATCAGTTGATTTCTTTCTGTCAAACCCAAAACTTATTTCACTCATACCCTGAAGAAAAATTTTGTAATAAATTTTGTGTGATAACTTAGCCTCAATGTTGTAATAAACTTATTAAAGATTTTGGCTGTTTATTAAGTCTCTTAAGATTTACTGAAAGTTAAACATCAAGACCAATTGGGCCATACGAGGAATAATTTTGTATCCAAAGAAGGGGGCAGCTATTATCGTCCTGTGTGTACTGGGACGTGATTGATGAGATTGGCAATATCAAAAATGGCTGTGGACAAAAATCTGGAGAAAAGTCTGCCCTTCTCCAAAAATTATTCGAGGCTCTTCCTCCGTGGCCTCTGCGATGCTCAAGAATTGAAAAAATATCATTGCTCTGCTCTAAAGGACGTGTCTTGAGTCATATACCTTGACAGCTTTGATCAGTATAGGATGCAGGGAAGAATTGCGTATCTTTGGCATGGTTGAGGAGCCAGCTGATAATTTTGCAAGGGGGTGAGTGCAGCTGAGAAGACCAGCGTTGTAATCACTGCAAATGTTGTTAGTTATTGCATTACTTTTATCGCAAGTGAAAGCAGAAAACCAAGTCATATAATTACAAATTTGTTAGACAAAGAGTACAGTTGACAAAGAAATACAGTTGACAAAGAAAAAAACGAATTTGAAAAAGGCTCCAGTAATTGTTGATGATGACCTGAACGCTAATCGTGCAAAGACAACTAGTGAATTGATGAAGAAGGTGAATGTTTTTAATGTTTTCATTGTTTTTATGAGGGCCAATGAAAACTTTGTGATCGAAAATGCGTACAAGTTCCAGAAATAAGACACAAATGTTTTTTCATTTATGTATGTAAGAATGTAAAATTTTTCTCTGTGGTCCATTGCGATATCTGACCTATCAGTTTGCTAACTGACATTTCTCTTATATGCTGAGCTTTTTGGATTCGCTGTGGTGACATTGAGCAAAATTTGGCTCTGAGAGTGAAAAAACGTTCAAATTGTCCACGAAAAACAAACAAAACGTATGCGTTGCTCATATTAACTTCAAAGATGTATCTAAAAAGCGTTTGCAAGTGAATTCTTTTGTTAATGGCATGAAAAAGATTGCCATTGTGGATCACAAAGCTAGCCAACAGCAGATCATTAAAACTGTTTCGCGAATTTATCGCCAATAAACATGAACTAATTATATGTCAATAAACTCAAAAATGAATCGACTTGTTGGTGTAATGGGTTTTCTGCGCATTAAAACCGGCTCCTAAGCGATAAAATCTGTTTGAGCAATCGAATTTGTATAGGATGCAGGGAAGAATTGCGTATCTTTGGCATGGTTGAGGAGCCAGCTGATAATTTTGCAAGGGCGTGAGTGCAGCTGAGAAGACCAGCGTTGTAATCCTTGCAAATGTTGTTAGTTATTGCATTACTTTTATCGCAAGTGAAAGCAGAAAACCAAGGCATATAATTACAAATTTGTTAGACAAAGAGTACAGTTGACAAAGAAATACAGTTGACAAAGAAAAAAACGAATTTGAAAAAGGCTCAAGTAATTGTTGATGATGACCTGAACGCTAATCGTGCAAAGACAACTAGTGAATTGATGAAGAAGGTGAATGTTTTTAATGTTTTCATTGTTTTTATGAGGGCCAATGAAAACTTTGTGATCGAAAATGCGTACAAGTTCCAGAAATAAGACACAAATGTTTTTTCATTTATGTATGTAAGAATGTAAAATTTTTCTTTGTGGTCCATTGCGATATCTGACCTATCAGTTTGCTAACTGACATTTCTCTTATATGCTGAGCTTTTTGGATTCGCTGTGGTGACATTGAGCAAAATTTGGCTCTGAGAGTGAAAAAACGTTCAAATTGTCCACGAAAAACAAACAAAACGTATGCGTTGCTCATCTTAACTTCAAAGATGTATCTAAAAAGCGTTTGCAAGTGAATTCTTTTGTTAATGGCATGAAAAAGATTGCCATTGTGGATCACAAAGCTAGCCAACAGCAGATCATTAAAACTGTTTCGCGAATTTATCGCCAATAAACATGAACTAATTATATGTCAATAAACTCAAAAATGAATCGACTTGTTGGTGTAATGGGTTTTCTGCGCATTAAAACCGGCTCCTAAGCGATAAAATCTGTTTGAGCAATCGAATTTCGAAAGTTCGACGCATTGTTGGTGGAATTTCGGTTTAATTTTAGAATGCCTAGAATGGTCTAGAATGCCATTGAATTTAACAAAAAATACCCTCAATATATGTTAAAATGAGTTCCTTGAGCAATTGTTGACTAAAATACACAATTTATTATGCCAATCAACTTCAATCTTACGAAGGAGTGATCGTAAATTTGATTACCTATATCTTCGCCAAAAGGATTCCTTGACTCTGTAAATCTAACATACGGTTTCACGATAGCTTTTTCATGTGTTTTTCTGTGTGTGTTCGTAACAGAACAAAAACTCATATTGATTACCTTTAAGTTGAAAACATTGCCAACAACAAAAACTTCATTTTTGACTCCAATTTCGAAGGCGGCCAATTTGAGAAATGTCATGAAATTTTTCTATTCAAATCATTGCGATATTAATTTTTCGAAATATACGAACGTTCAAAGGCAATGATATTTTGTTTGATATGTTTTTTAGTCTTCATCGAGTGCATTGTAAATGCCTGCTACCTTTACGGAGGTGTTTTTACAGAAACAATTCTAAAGTTGTTAAAGGAAATTTGGTTTGACGAGGAATTCAAAAGTGTACGGCGCTGACGTCAAACACCGTAACAGAAATTTTGTTTGAATTCACTGCCAGACATTGCGTTTGTAAGCAGTAAGCTTCAAAACAAACTGTTAAAAAATTTGATAGGGAAACGGGAGAAGTTCTCTTTGAATTGATTTCTCTGACTTATTACTGCTGAAGGTCGCTGGAGCTCATCAATATTGTTAGGAGGACAAATTAGCAAAGTTTAAGTTTTGCCTCAATAAAAAGTTCCTTCGACGATACGAGTATTGATGTCGAAAATTGCATAATAATTTACTTTCTTGTTCTCAAATCTCGTGCAGTATTTTGGCTCAAGAAATGAAGCAACAGCATGTTTTCTTGTTGGCACCACATTGTTACAATTTTTGCCAATGTCAGAAAAAAGTGGTTTTGATATCATCAGAGAGCTATATCCCAACGAGTCCGCCGGTCCTTTTAAAATACCCGCTTGAGTTAGTATCGATGGTAAGCAAACTTTAGCCCCCAACTGGCGTTTATTCTAAATAAATACATTAATGACTGTGTCTTTCTCACGATGCTTAAAACAGCTGTTATAAATGGCATCATAGACCCTGTAAACTATCGTCTTATCTCGATATTTTTTTTTCATTTTGGAACACAGCTCACACATGCAAAACGTATTGAGATTGGGTTATTACTATCGCCGCTTCAATTTGGATTTCGATGTTCTTTTTTGGCCCAAAACGCTATTCTATTTGGATTTGAATCAGTCCAACATGGAATTGATTGGGTGACGAAGTTGTAAAAAAGGAAAAAAACTCTACAAAAATGTCAACCAGAAAGTCATATAATTCATACATTTTAACCCAATAACCAATGGGAGATTTAACTCAATAATCAAAAAAATGAACTAAAATGTTGAAAAAATCTTTTCACCGGTAAGTTCAGTCAAATTGGAGACAAAATTTAATTTGGATGTTATTTCACCAGAAGGCTGACCAGATTTGTTAACTTTTAGACAAGGTCATAAGTCGACAACAAAAAAAACAATTAAAGGTAATAATTAAAAACACACAATTCATATAACACAATTAAAAGAACTGATAAAATTTAAAAAATAAATGCCTGAACATTTGCTCCACTAGAAAGCGGCTGAGATTTCCTGTTAAGGAGACTAACTTACCGCTTGACAAAAAACAATGAGCTGCACGAAATACCTTATTTGTTGTACACAAAGCTTAAAAAGGCTTATTCGCTAAGTGTACCTAGGTGGACACTCCACTAATGCGTACTGAGGACGCCAATTGGACTGTTGAACGTCTGCTCAAAATAATAACACACAATCTTCGAAATCAAATTGCGTCAATTACAAATCCACGATTAGCAGTCAGTCGAAAACAAAATACATATTTATATAAGCTTCAATTTTTACATTGGGAAGCTTTCATTTATTAGATTAAACAGCAGACCACAAAAATGGCCTCAAAGACGGTCATAACTACACTTCCACTAAGAATTTTAAAAACAATTGGTGCCACAGTCCGAGACATAATTTTCTATGAACTCAAAACGTTAGTGATGCTCGTTCATACCACTGAAAAAATCAATGACACTGTTGATAACTCAGTCTGTGATATAACTAAGAACAACAAAAAAAAGAACTGCGGTCAAAGTTCGAAAGTTTCATTTTACTTCCAAATTAAGTTGTTAAAAAGCAATCAATAACAAGAAGTATTATCTGAAAATTTTATTTATGTTTATTCAGTCCTTGTTAGGAATTCAATGACAGGCTGTCAGTATGGAGACTCGGTAACAAAACAAAAAAAAAGAAAAGAATGTATGAAATTCAAAACCTTTCATTTTTTTTCAAAAACACATGTTGGTAAAGTAAAAAAAATCCAGAGTTATCCATAAACCAATTTGGTCAAGAGTATCTATTCGACCGATTGTAAAATACTTGCTTATATTTTAATATACATTCTCAAATTATTATTAAATAGAGAGAAAAATGCGAAAATAGAAATCAATTGACCGCACTTTAAAATAATAGTCTAAAAACCTACCCTTTTACTTTCAGATCCGAGTCTGTTTAATTTTACAGCACTGTTCATCGCAATATTAGTCTGGTCATCGCTTCAAGGCCAGCAGAACTCGAAAATTTTTGAAATTCGTAGTTGATTGAAATACAACAAAATTTAATAGAAACGGCCAAAGATGTGAAAAAAAATCACAGTTTAAAGTGTAATGTTCATAAATCTCGTAAACTCTTCGAAAATGACAATTTTTTCAAAGTTTGATTTCTATACTCTACACTAGACTGGTTTTATAGTTATACCATGATTGACTGAATAAAAAATGATTCAAAAACTTTCGACAGCGATTTAAAACGAGCAACAGATCCTAAACTAACAAAATCTTGGAAGTGAAACAACTGAAAATTTTTTTAAAAATCTTGAATTATTGGCGAAAACATAAGAAGAGATCCCAATAGAGAAACCAAATAATAGAAAAACCGAATAAGAAATGTTCCAACATTTTGTAACGAAAAATATTAAATAATATATTGAAGTGTTCATCAAGAATATTCAGCAACATTTTGGACTCTGCACAAATGATTCAAAACGGTTCCCCTAAACAAAATGTCCCCTAAACAAAATGGAGACGTGATTTAATGATTTATCGCACAAAATGTGCGCACTCATATTTTTTTTCAGGTTCTTGTCCTTCAATATAAACAAATTCTTTCTAATAATCAGTATTACGCCGCAAGAGTCATATTATTTTAATTGCCTTTCAATCAGACGAGATGTAAACACTGGAATAACACAGATACATTTTTGAATTTGACTATTTGATGAACAATAATTTTTCTAAAACTTAAATTTAACTGCATGCAATAGAGAAAGCTTTAGAATAAAATGAATAAATTTTGAATTTGACTTCCTCATGAACAAAATAATTTTCTTAAACATAATTTTAACTCCGAAAGAATTTGTTTCTTTTTGTTTTTATACCAAACTTGTGTCAAGTATGTACCAAATGTGAAATTAGACATATGAGATAGAAGAGAGTAACCTGATCTGCTTCACAAAAAATTTTTGAGAAAAAATTCTGTTTTCATTGGTGTAACAACAAATGCTTCCTGGGCGTGGGTACAGACTGAAAGAATTTTTTTGACATCGCCGCTTTTTTAAGCGTATTCCCCGCTATTTTCAGACAATTTACTAGCAAAACTTGACTTTTTTCCTAACCTCTGCTCATTTACTACAATAATTCGTGATCCAGGTGTGGAACAAACCGACAACAAAAGTGATAAAATTGTAGTTCTGAATCAGAGATGCTGAGACTTGCGGTCAGACTTGACCAATACAGGTATTAAATCGATATTTGTTTGCGCTCTTGAGACTAAGTCTTGCATTCCAAAGTAATTACTATCAAACATTTGTTTCTTTTTATTCCCCAAAATAATAGAATCAATCCCATCAGCATATAAAACATTATGTTTAAGCCTTAATAAAGAAACTGTTGTAGCAAAAAACTTGTGATCAGATATTCGCGCCATGAGTTTACAAATTGTATCAGGTTTCATAGGTTTCATGATGAATGCGTCAATTGACAGGTTCCATTTCTCTCCAAGGACTCTGACAAAGTCATTGCTTTGTTCAATGTTTTCAATTGGTAATTTTTCGAAAACTTCGGGTTTATCGGACACAAACTTTGCAAGACAAAAACAGTCTTCAAAAACACTTATAAAAGTCTGCTGAACATTATTTGAAGCGTTGCTAATTGTTTCAAATGATTGGATGTAGTTGTCGATATAAAAATGGTTCTTGACTGTTCTGACTGCAACGGGATATTAGTTTGCGTTTTTCTCAACGCATTGGTTAAAGACGTAGGTTGCGCACAATGGCGAATGGCGAGCAGGTGGCACCAAATATCACTTTTTTAAACTGATACTGTTGAACTTCATTGTCGTTTATCCACAAAAAACGAAGTGCAGACTGATCAATCTGGTTGATTGCGCATTGCATGAACATGCCTTTAATGTCAGCTAGGACTGCGACCGACCGTGTTTTCACGAAAGCGCATGAGGACTCCAAGAAGACTATTAAGCAGTTCTGGACCTGTTAATAGGTTGGTGTTGAGGGACTGTCCACGGAACTTGGAGGCAGCGTTTGGGACTCGCCGAACTTTCGCGGGCTTGTTAGGATTCTCAATTGGGTGATGTGGGAGATACGATATTCGATCCGGAGGTGGTTCTTGCATCTCAACTGGTTTCACACAGTTTCTTCTCCAGTTCAGTTTGTAAAACCTTTTTGCAATTATCACGGAGTTGAGCATTA
The DNA here is from genome assembly GCF_964194025.1 of Convolutriloba macropyga. NCBI lineage: Eukaryota > Metazoa > Xenacoelomorpha > Acoela > Convolutidae > Convolutriloba > Convolutriloba macropyga. The sequence goes on from NC_134475.1 coordinate 37,355,029, forward strand.
CATTCTTGTTTCTTATTAAGACCTTTAACTTGATTGAAGGCGGAAAAATATTTGTTTTCCAACTTGGAATTTTTTTTCTACGGAAGTCCTTTTTCAAATCTTTCTTGTTGAAATTCATTGAATTATCCATTATTCCAAGAAAATTTTTATGCTGGGAAGAAGAAGGTTTGCGGTCAGGCTGAACGCTTTCTGATTCGGTTCTCCAGAACTGTTGAACAAGTTCGTCTAGTGCGGGTTCTTCTGTTCGATTTCTTGACACATTGAAAACAAAAGTTTTCGTTATTTTGTCCTATACTTTCTGATGATTTTTTTGAGAAATGGTTTGCATATTCATCGGCATATATCCAACCTTATTTAAGTTTTTACGACAAAAAGTTGATTCTGATTTCCTTGAATGACGTGAGTGAAGTAGGTGAAAGCAGAGGCGTTAACACCAAGTAGTCCACCGATTTTGACATCGACATTATTCGGAAAAAGAATATGGCTTAAATGTTTGAACGCAACGCAAGTTTGGTTTAACTGAAACAAATTTGCAGCACCGACATTCAAAGATGGTGTAAGCTCTAGAGAGTTCAAAAGAAATTTCTGATGACTTGTAAGGAGTAATAGAATGAAGCTACACTGGCTACCAGGGTCAATTAAAGCGTATGTGTCACAGGCCTTTTTTCTTTTCAAGAAGGAAACACGGACAAATTGAAGCTGCTCATTACAGTTCTTTGGTTCATCGAGGCTCTGGTTTATGCTAAAAGACTGCCTTTTGCATTTTCCATTCAGATGTTGTCTTTGGGGGTTGTTCAGGTTTTGAGCGTTCAGGGATTGTCCATTACGACTATTCAAAAATTTATTCTGTTGGTTTTTTGTTTGGGAGCACAACTGACAGTATTTTCAGTCGGTGTCTTATCATTCGACGAGTGTTGATCAGTTTTTCTGGATTTTTTTAGTTGAAAAGGCTGCTGTTGGGCGTTTAAATTGTTTTGCTGGATTGAGCTTAAGTTGTATGGTAGAAATCATTGCATATTGGCATCGTTTTGTTGAGGGGCAAGTTTCGTTGTAGTGGTTGTTACTCAGACAGTTCGTTCACAACCTGAGTTTGCCTTCGAAGCTGTATATTTCACTGGGATGGCAAAGTTGGTACTTAGGGCAAAAACCAATGTTTTGATTGATTTTGCATTTTTTACATGACATGATCAGGAGGCGTTGAAATTCGTCGGAGAAGAGTTTATTGAATTTCATTGCAAATTCTGTTGAAATGAAATTTTTTATTCACTTCCAAGTTGGTAGTTTGATTGTCTGACGATTGTATTATGTTACTTCGGTATTTGGTGTTGGCATGGCAACCAGATTCCAATAGTTTTATGTGGTGTTGTGTTTCTTAAAGGGTTTTCTCTGTTGACTTTGGCGTAAACCCGAGCTTGGAGCTCTAACCACTGCTGAAAGTCTGCAAGGGAAGGGTCTGATTGAAAACCATTCAAACAGGGCTCAGTCGGTCCATTTTAAAATCAGATGGCGTGGAGTCTTTTCTTTGGCTTATCTCAGCAAAATTATCGACTGGAGGTCTGCTATGAAACCAAAGTACGGAAAAAACTGCGGAAGTTTTTCTTTTAAAAATAGGAAAACGCGATAAAACTTTGTTTGCTCTGGTGGTTCATTTGCCTGTCTTCAAGTTGATTGACAAAGGCATTAACAACGATGGTTCTGTCACCGATGTGGTTTTTCCGCATCGTTTCAGGCTGTCTGATAATAAGACAAGTCACACGAATACGCATTTATCAAGTCTCTTGCATCAAATTCTTTGCAAATCTGTGTTTTGATTTTTGATGTGTAGCTGTGATTGAAGTGTTGTGGTGAATCATACAATAGAAGTTGTTGATCCACTCATGGAAGTGAAGAGGATTTCCATTGAAGTTTTGTAGCTTTAATGGTGGTAATTTATTTGAATGTTTATTATCAATTTTTTTAGGTAGTGGAACAATGTTGAAATTAGGATTTGAATGGTTGACTTAAAAATCATTGGCAATTAAATTATCGGGCACAAGATTGAAATGACGAAGCTGATTTTGTTCTGCTTTTTGTTGTATTTAGGGAGACCATGAAGTCTGGTATACTTGCACCGGGCATGAAAATCGTTTGAGAAACAGTCGGGCTATGAATCTGATGTTTTTGTATACCATTGGGCCAAACTCTGGGCTGCAAAGAGGGTGCGAAGAACTTTTAGTTCAATCGGTAATTGACGAAGGTTCTGATGGTGAGGAAGTCTCGGAGCTTCCACAGCATTTGAATTAGGAAAGGTATATGGATTTTCAAGAAAAGTTCAGCTAGTAAGGGTCTGGAATAACTGAGGATTCTGCTTCTTGGGGGAAAACACATTTGTTATGAAGGGAAGCGTGCTCAGTATATGCTGGAGGATGGGTGCACTGAGAATCGTTAAAATTGAATTAATCTGGAGCAACATTTGAGGGGGTTTTGCGGCTGCTGAGGGAAAATATTTGACCTCGTTGGAACATCGGAGGGGTGCTGAGTTCCCGTGAAATTGTTTTAGGTGCAATGCAATCAATTTCGTTAGCAAACGCTAGTAGGGGTTGCTGTTTAAGTCTACTAATTGATTAGGTTCGGTTGCTTTTGGCCATCCGCTCCTTTTCGGTACCATCAAAAATTTGCATTGATTGGAAAAGAACCTTCTTTCCATATACTGGTTTCGACATTAAGTGCCCAGAATTACAATTAGGGCGGAGATTTTGAGCACAAATGTCTGCTTTTGTTCCAATGCCATTGCTGGAGATGCTCAAGTTAGAGATAGGCGGCAAAACATTAGGCAATTTATTTTCGTTTGATTCATTGTTGAGATTAATCTGCGCTGTTTGGTGGCTGAGGCAGAGATAAGAAATATTAACTGTATCAATTTGGCTATTAGTAGTAACTCTGTTGGGGGTGAGCGCATCAAGAACTTGTATAAAAGGATTGAGAAGAGAATTATCAGTTACAGCAAGAGGTTGGTCTTTTCGACTATTTCCTGTGTTTTGAATCTCTGACTGTTGTTGACGGTGATTGAGCACAAATTTCGAGTGATTTTTTGGAGCAGTTGAATTTTGAAGAAAGAGCGTTGGTCTTCCTTGCCGAGGCGGGATTGCAGGTGGCTTGTTAGTGTTGGCTGTGCTAGTTTGCTGTTGTTCTGTCTCGCGTCGGAGCTGGTTTTCTTCGTTGTCATCTATTAAGACAGGGTTCAATCGTCGGAACTTGTTGCCTCTGCATAAATCTAAACCGATGTCATTTCTCATCCGGCTGGAGGACTTTCTCAACTGACTATCGTCGTCCAAAGGATCGGCTTGCAACTGTAGATCATCAATACGATTGGCCAGTTTGGCTTGTCCACCCAGAATTGATGTAACTGTCTTCAGATAAAGCTGCTTTTTCAATTCTTTTTCTTGAGCTCTGCGTAGATCGAGCAGCATTAAAAGGATCAAAAAATTTTCTATTGCTGAATAGTTTTCTCCAAGTGCAGACCTTTCATTGTCATTTCTGTCGCTTTGAACAAATTTATTGCAAACTGGCATTTGGCACTGAACTGCATAGAAATCTTGTAGTTTTTGTCTTCTATGAACTGAAAGTTGCTGTTAAACACTTTGAAGTTCTTTAATGAAGACAAAAAACGCCGGAGGGATTTGAAAAATCGTCTAAGAGTTGATTGCTAACGAACCTAGTTTTTTCTTCGCGAAAACACCAATGACGCAAATTTTCCCAAACATTGATATCCTTAATTAATTTCTGTTTGTTATATCTACTTTTTATTCTTTAGAGAAAAAGTAAAGGCTTTTCTGAAAGTTCACGCCTTTTATTCGACTTTTGTCTGAGATACCCAAATAATTGCTTGCTTTCGACCACGTGAAATCATTGTTTCGTTGAAATCGCTAACTCAACGATGCAAGATGAATGTCTATGCCACTTTAGTAGGCAGGAATGTTGTGTTATGTCACAAATATACGGTAAAACTAAATTAAGCGAGAAAGATAATTTTCAACACAAATCAAATTCTTTGTAAAATTTTGGAACCTGATAAAAATTCTCAACTAATAGCTAATGATCTACAACCAGGATTCAAAATTAACAATCTGTTTTTACTTCCCTAGCCCTAATCTTTCAACCTTAGCCACTAAACTCTGACAAAATTTTCCGTAAATTTATAAGCAATTTTCTTTTTTTGAGGAGTTGTTTTTCTGTGGGCTATAAACCTAAAAAATTTTTTTGAATCAGATGCACGGAGGCAACAATGGCTACAGGAAGTTCACGAAAAGATGAGAAACTTTATTAAATCACAAGGAGCTTGAAAGATTTGTCGAAATTGTAATTTTCTCCTTTTCTAAAAACTTTTCTTTTGATCCACTTGTCAACCTTAGTGAACTTTTGCTTCTTCTGTTGCCCTCCAAAACTAAGCCATGAGACCAATTTTTTTCAGTTGTTGCTGAACTTCCTTAAAAATTGATGGTGATGACGTCTGATATCTCTCTGGGAAAAAGAATCCGTTTCGATGATGAAAAAAATATATCGGTAACTTCTGAAACCGTTTTTCTTTCGTCATTTTTTGTTCTCAGTATTGTAACATCTGAAACCAAGGGGCTGAAAGACTTCGCAGAAGGCAATGTCCGAAACCAAGGAATGCTGCAAATATTAATTATCGCGGAGAAAATTTTGCTCTTTTTTTGGTGGGTATGGCACGATTTTCTCGGTTATTTTTTGACGAGCTTAATTTTTTTTCAGCTAATTTTCATTGAAAATTTTCAAGAAATTTCGTAAATTTTCAATTCTGAAAAAACTAATTGAACGTATCCAAGTGAGGACATCTTTAGTTTATTAACAACAAGTTCAAAAGTGAGGTTGAACTATTAAATTGAGTCTAATTGAGTCTCAAGAGTATTTTTTTGTCAACATAATATAATTAATCGAAGAAATTATTTTTTGCCACAATGGAAACTACTTCAAAAGTGAGTGTGAATAATTAAAAGGCGATTCTATAGGAATATCAGTCAAAAATTTTAAAGAACGATTTTTGAATTTCTGTTTTCAAAAACGTATTTTTTTTTCGTCAATTAATTTTCGATTTTGAGAAGCTTATTGAATATTTCCAATTATTTTTTTTTTGGCTCACTAACAACAAGTTGAAAAGTGAGCCCAAACTATTACAAGTAGATTGTATAAGAATATCAATAATTTAAGGAACTTTTTTTTGAAATTCCGTTGTCAAAAAGGCTTTTTTTCGTCAATTTACGTATTTGAAAAGCTAATCGATCATATCGGAGAATTAAACTTTTGGCTCACTGGCAACTAAATCAAAAGTGAACTATTAAATGTAGATCTATAGGATTTTCAGGTAAACAATTTCAAGAACGTTCTTTTGAGTTTCAGTTTTTGAAAATGCTTTTTCGTCCATTTTGGGTTCTGAAATGGCTAGTTGAAATTATCCGATCAATGACCTTTTGGGCTCTCTAACAACAAGTTCAAAAGTGAGGTTGAACTATTAAAAGTCCATTCTATCGGAAATTCAGGCCAAAAATATCAGAACGTTTTTAGAATTTCTATTTTCAAAAACGTTTTTTTCGTCAAGTTTCCTTTTTAGGAACAACTTTTTGCTTTAAGACTTTGTCATCGCGTTCAAATAATTTCAACCAGTATCAATAAAGGACATTTTGTCTAAAATGCCAAGGAAAATTTGATAAAGTGAACAAATTTTAGGTTTTGTCTTTTTTCTTTTTGACCTTTAGAAAAATATAGATTTTTGGATAAAAATCACCGGGGAAGAGGACTTCTTGAGGTGACGTCTGAAACCTCGAGCGATCAGCCACGTTTCCATCTGAAACCGTAGTAGAAAAAAATCCTCCTGGGGTATAGTGTGACACCCCAAAAAGATCGTCCTTCTGGGTAACGTCTGTGAATCAAAAACTTTGTCCTCAGGGCCGTTGTGGTTAGTACTTTGATCTATTGTGTTTTGTATTTTGTGCGTTGCAGAGTCTGTGGGCCTTACGTTTTTTCTGTGACAGTTGTTTGGCGATGCATTTGTCTGGTGCCCAGCACAGAATGTAAAACTTGGATGTGGGGAGACTCAAGTCCTTTATTTAGGGACGTAAAAAAGTTTCTGTTCGAAGAGGGCTCGAAGAAGGGTCACCAATTACTTGTTCTATATATACTAAAACAAGTTCTCTAGTCAAAGGGTTTTATTCAGTAATGGTTTTTGTTACAGTCTTTTTGATGATTATATATTTGCGGGTGACCGTTTTCAACTTGTCCAATGACTTGTGTCAAGTTTTCATGCGCTGTCACTCTTGACTTGATTGTTACACAGCACATACCAAAGGAATTTCTTTCAATTTTTTTTATGTTCCCAAATAATTGAGTCAATCCCATCAGCATATACAACATGATGTTTACGCCTTATTAAAGATATTGTAGTAAAAAACTTATGATCACATATTCGCGCCATGAGTTTTCAAATTGTGTTCGAAGATGGAAAAACGTAGCTATAGATAGTGTCGAAAACAAAATTAAACTTTAAATGATTTTGCGTGACTGAAAACGGTTGACTTGCTCCAATCAAAGAGCAAATTGGTAGCGGAGAAAAGAAATATAACGAAATTCTGAAGGTCCGTTTGTTCTGAAACGAGATGCGATTTGGGTTCTACAAATCTAATTGGTTTATTATTGCAATTCGTAGCTGAAAAATAAGCATATGTAATAACAGGAAAGCTTGCATAATATTTTGTGTCGAAAAATATGCCCACAATAGCTTTTACACTAATTTACAGCATTGAGAAGAATAACTGGGCAATGTTTCTCTTCCCAAATTGTTTAGACAAGTTAAAGGAAAACGTTTTTTCTAATTTTATTTATTTCACAGTTTACGTACGGTTACACCTTTTCTTCTCAAAACTAGGATTGCCAAAATCGTGTTGATAAGAAAGTGTCTTTGAAGATTTTGGAGGATCTTTTTATCGATCTTATGTTTGTATTTCGTTTCGTCTAGGCATCAAAACTTCAACGGGTTCAAGCATCATTGCTTGAATCTATAAACAACTGTTTGAAGAAAATTTAAATAAACTAGATTAAGGAATTGCTTACAGAATTGCCTTACTATCTCAACGCAATAGTACGCAAGTTTTATATTCCGAAAATTTGTTGTTGATACTGTTTTCTCAGGCCGATCACTTGTTCCAAGAGGTTATCAAATATAATTGGAATCGGGATAGAACAACAACCAGTTCAAATGTTCTACGGCAGCTACTGTAATAAAAGAAACTGATTAAAAAATATTTTCAACCCTTTTCTGGCCTTGATATTCCAAAGTTTAGAAAAAAATTTTAAAAAAAGCGGGACAAAAAATTGAGAGTTCTACTCAAGTTCTAACAATTTAACCGTAGAGGAAAATTGAAAGCCATATTTTCAACAAGTTATTTTTGTTCTTTTTAATATTTCTCTTATAGCCAGAAGCAATAACCAGACAAAAGGCCAGAAATATTTTTAAAAAACTCTTTAAAATGTGACTTAAGTTTGAGCTGCATTTTACACCAGACATTATAGTACTTCTCACAAACAAAAAAAAACATAATGAGAACCCAAATTGATTTGAAATTTAGCAATCTTGTTAGACATTCACATTCGTAATCAGCTAAATTTGAAAGCAGCATTGTAAATTACGAAGCATTACAATTTTGAATGTCTAACTAGATTGCGAAATTTCAAATTAATTTGGGTTCTCATTATGTTTTTTTTTTGGTTTGTGAGAAGTACTATAATGTCTGGTGTAAAATGCAGCTCAAACTTCAGTCACACTTTAAAGTTTTTTTTTCAAAAATATTTCTGGCTTTTCAAAAATACATAACGCTCCATTGATCTAAACTTTGCGCGAGAACATGAACAAACTTATTAAAGCATTGATAACAGGTTTTGACCTATTTGATCCAACCAAATTTATTGGAAGTTGAACTACATAATCAAATGCGTTTCTTGTGTTCAGTCAATTTTTACCAATCGATAGATTCATCGCTGTGGGTGGTATCAGTAGGAAGCTCGTCCAGCGTAGAATAACTAATACGATTTTTTTTCGTGTTTTTTTTCACGGAGTTATCGTGGTTTAAAGTTTTATGAACATATGACGGATTTTTGCTGTTACTGTTCTTATTTTTCGTTTTTTTTACGCTATTATTTTACAGTTTTCAACCAAAATTATGCTAAAATCAGTAAAAGATAGTCCTATTGGTGGTTTACTTCTAGAACAAAAGGGTGCTGTTGAACTTTTTAATCTAATTTTGGCTAAAATCGTTGCGAAATTTTCCAAAATTTAGCCTATTTCATTAAAAATGGACCAAAATTACTTGGAGGGAATCTTAAATTAGTCAGATTAAAACACCTAGGAACTGCTGGCACAAACCTCGTTAAATCCGAAGAAGGAACGTTTCACTTGTGCATTCTTTGACAGTGTTCCTGAGTTAATAGTTCGTCAATTCTTTGCTAATTTAACTCGATAATTGTGCAATCCATAATTTGCTCTTAATTTATAGAATTTTCGTCAAAAGATCTATATCCACAAAATTTAGAGCAAATACATGTTCCGAATTGATGAACGGCAATACTATGGCTAACTTTTTGCAATCGCAGATTTTTGAAAGCCCAGACAAATTCGGATTGTAATCAGTCGATGTTTTTCTAAAAACTTTCACTTTTTGCATTTTTGTACGTCTATTACAGAAAAGAACTATTCAAATCAAAGCGTACTTTTGACAGGTTCAACTGGTTTTCTGATGAGTTTCAAGGACACTTATCTGGTTTTTCGTCAAAAACTTATGGTACTTTTGACTTCTAAAAATACATTTTCAAAAAAAAAAACAACTAATGATTGAGATTTGCAACTTTTTTCATTTTTTTGGTCAACTTGTAATATAAGGTTATTAAAAACAGGTCGCGTTGTCTTTATAATGGGGTAATATTTTTATTTTTGCGGTTTTATGGCTTTGGTACTACGAATTTTCACATTTTCATTTTTTCATTTTTGATTTTTTTTTGTCTTTTCACATTATTGACAGGTCGGATTTTACCTTGTTGACATTTTAAAAACGGCACAATTAAACACATTAGTTTTTGAGTTGATGGAATATGATTCTAACTGCTTCGGCACCGTCTAGCAGAATTAAATGGATTTTCTTTTGTTTTACTTGTCGTTCTTTTGTATGATTCCAACCTAGTCTCATTGTTTACTGGTTGTAAATCAAGTTGGTTTTTGCAATTGATACATTGAACACATCGGAAAATTAGTGAAAAAAAAAATTGTGTTTACATCTGCTGACCAACAAGTTTTTGATTATTATGATCTAGCAAAAACAATTATGATCTGTATTGTTCCTTTTGACAGTTTCTTTCAAATGACCTGATTCTTAAAAAAATTTAATGGCCTCCATAATTAAGTCAATTTATTGATATGTTTTTGATTAACAGCTTTGAAAACTTTTTCGAAGATAAAGAACTGAGGGATCAGCAACACTTTTAGAAGAATTTTCTGAGTTTTTGAAAGTGGATCCGAAGGATAAAACCAAACAAATTGTGTCACAAAACATATTGTTTTGTATTATAAAACAAACTACCTGCCACAAGCTGAAACTCTCTATCGTGCTCAAACTATTTGGTAGATTAATATTCGCCAATTTCTTATCATGTAGTTCAAATTGAGTGAATGAAGAACATCAGAAACGATAGGAGATCCTAAGTTTTAAAAAAACTGATCGTGTTTGACGCAATGACGAATGAATTTGAACTTGATAGCTTTGATGAGAAACATACACGATCTTGAAAAATCTTGCCAAAATCTTGCCAAGTTATATGGCAAGATAATATCAAGACATGTACATACTTGCAAGATCTTTGCATGATGTGAAGAAACAAGATCTTGGCACAATTTCCGCAAGAGATAAACCGCGACATGTCAAGACGTACCAACTGCTGAAAATTCAAAAGCAAAAAAAAGAATTAGCTCGAATTCGTAAGACCTGTCAAGAATTATAAAGATTTATCAAGCATTAGCAAGAATTATGAAGAATATTGGAAATTGCAGCTCCCGTTAATTTATTAACCAACAAATGATCAGATTTTTCCTGGATAATAAAAATTTTGAGTGAGCGCTAGTCAGTATGTGCATAGTACACACCTTATACAGGACGGCCACCAAGAATAACCCACAAAGGTCCCATGTAAGGACTTAAAAACGAAAAATTTTTTAACGTGATATATAACAACATCAAATAAAAGGAAAAAAAGTTTCAGTAAACTCAGTAAACCGATTCCTAACTAAGCGATTACAGTACTCAAAACATCTGAACAAAAGAAAATTGACCATAAAAATCATTTTTCTTTAAAAAATTCATTTTTTTCAAAAAGCAGCATATCTTGGCGCTCAGTGTCATCAAGGTAGTCCATGCAGTGGGTGCCAATGAATCATGGAATAAAAAACCGAAAAAACTGGAAAAGGACAACATTTTAACTTTTAAAGTGTGAAGCATTTTGACACAGAAAAATTTTTGCCCGCGAAAGACAACTCTTGTTTTAAGGAGCACAATTAGGTTTAAAATTTAGTACTTTTTAGCATCGGACACGTCTACTTCTAATAATTAACTGATCATGATTGACAGAGTATGAGAATAACCCAAATTAGAGAGAAATCAACAAAAAAATTCGAATTTTTGAATACGAAGTACACCTAATGCTTCTACTATTTAAATATATATAATAATAAGTACAAAACCTTTTTAAAAACAAAATTTGTCACTGCACTGGGCTTATCAAACGACTATAGTTGCAAAAGAATCCCAAAAAAGTTGATTTAAAAAAAGTCAAATTTTATTTCAAAATCATCAAATCTGGTTTTGCAGGTGCATCAGAACTCTCTATTTAACAAAAAGGCACCAAAAATGCAGAAAAATGGAGAACTTTTTGTTCCCCTCATCTGTGCCAAAGTTTAACAAGTTATTTATCAAGTTATTAGGTTTTTTTTTCAATTTTAGAGATCAGAGGTCGAATGAAATCAATATATTTTTCTAAGAAATAGCAAATATTAGCGACAGTTTTTGAAGTAACGATTCTGTAATTATACTGATGGAAATAATTTAGAATTTTGTCATGAAATTGGATTTGATTTGAGATTTATTTTTGCTCATTGTCTTTTAGCAAACTTTTATGAGGTCACTTTATATCAAAAATTGTCTTTGATCCACTTTACAATTTTTTGCATTGTTTGCACTCAAAATGAAATTAAATATAAAATTATTGAAAAAAAAAAACGTTTGTTTGCGGATTTGAAAGGTTTTTTTGTGTGTTTTTTGTTGATATATGACCAAGACTTCAAAAATTCAAGGACAAAAACGTCTGTTTAAACGCGAAATGTCTCGGAGAGAGCAAATAAAATATATAATGTTGAGAAAAATAGCAATTAGTACATTCTGATTACACATAACTCTAAAATTCCATATTTTTTTCCCATGATCTTGGCAAAATTACTTAAGAAATTTTCTTGATTTACCTTGACAGGATCATGGCAAGATCTTATCAAGATGTACCCGGAATTTTTGTCCTATCAACATCTTGGTAAGATTATCCGTGCTTTGTCAACAGTTTCAAGATCTTTCATGTCTTGGCAAGGTGTATCAAGCTTCGTTTCACTGGGTGTAAACAGAATAAAGTTTATTTAAAGGAATCTCTCCAAAGATTGGGAAAAGTTAAACAACATCTATATAATAACAAAAGTGTTTCAACACTAATTTTGTAGGAAACTAATTCTAGAAATTTTTAACGTATATCAGTCTCAGCAGACTATATTTTTTGTTCTATGTGCTTTTTCTGTTTTTGTTCGAAAATATGTCTATTTTATTTCCCTAAATTCATAGAGATAAACAGTACTCTTGAGCTAAGAACCACTAGCAAAACTAAAGATATACAAAAGAGCACAAATCATCACAATAATTGTTTTTTCGATCATACACTTCTATTTAAGGTCTGTAGAGCAGCTCTAATGTCCTAAAGTTAGAAATCGAGCACCAGTTCACGTCTAAATGAAGGCAATTTTAGGAACGCCACTCAGAACGCCCCCCATAATGTCCCAAATAAAAATTTAAAAACAATTAATTTTTAATGTGACGTATAGCAACATAAAATAAAAGGGAAAAGACTCAGTAAACCAAATAATAAATAAAAAATTACAGTAATTAAAACATCTAAACTAAAAAAACGACCACAGAAATCATTTTCTGAAAACAAAGTCATTTTTATTCAAAATCAGGAAATCTTGGGGCTTAGGCTCGCCAGAGATCAATCCATGCAGTGGGTGTCAAGGAACTATGGACCAAGAAATTGAAAAACTATGGAAAAGAATAAATTTTTTATTTTTAAAATGAAAACAATTTTGAGAACTCTTGTTCTACAGAGCACTAGTGGGTACAAACGTTAGTTCTTTTCAGAATTGGACACGTCTAATACTAAAAATAAACAGGTCCTGAACGATAAAGAACAAGAGAAAATCCAGGTTAGAGGGAATCAAAAATTAATCTCAACTTTAAAATACGAAGTATGCCTAATGCTTCTGCTTTCCAAATCTATAAGTGCAAATCACTTTTAAAAACAAATTTGGTCACTGCACTGGTTTTATTAGACCAGTATGACACCACAAAACTAACAAAAACTAAGTGATAATTTTTGTTCAGAGCACACAAACTTAGTTGCAAAAAAATCCCGAAATTATTAATTTTAAAAAGTCAAAATTTTTTCAAAATTATGAAATCTGGTTTTGCAGGCGCATCAGAACCCTCTTTTTAACAAAAAGGCACCAGAAAAGCAGAAAAAGAGAAATTTTTGCTCCATGAATCTATGCCAAATCTCAAATATAACAAGTTTTATTAACAAATTATTTAACAATTTAATAGGTTAATTATTTTCAATTAGAGAGATCAGAGGTCGAATGAATTGAAAATTTTTTTCTAAGAAACAGCAAATATTAACGACAGTTTTTGAAGTAACAATTCTAAAATTCTACTGAAGGAAATATTTTAGAATTTTGTCATGAGAATGGATTTGATTTGAGATTTCATTTTGATCACTGTAATACAGAATACATTTATGAGTTCACTTTTTATCAAAAGTTGTCTTTGATCCATCTCACAATCTTTTCATTGATTGCGCCCCCCGAAAAGAAATTAAAAATGAGAATAATGAAAAAAACGGTTATTTATGGATTTGAAAGGTATTTTTTGTTGATATATGAACAAGAGTTAAAGAGTTCGACAACAAAAAATATTGTTTAAATGCGAAAATTCCCGGAGAGACCAATTCAAAAATATAATGTTGAGGAGAAGAGCAATTAGTACATTCTGATTACTTATAACTCTAAAATTCCATGAAACTTTTTTCCATGATCTAGGCAAATTTACTCAAGAAATTTTCCTGATTTACCTTGACAAGATCATGGCAAGATCTTATCAAGATGTACCCAGAATTTGTGTCATATCAACATCTTGTAAGATTATCATGGGGGTCAAGATCTTTCATGTCTTGGCAAGGTGTATCGAGCTTCGTTTCACAAGGTATAAACAGAATAAAAGTTTATTTGAAGGAATCTCTCCAAAAATTGGGAAAAGTTAATCAACATCTATAAAATAACAAAAATTTACCAACAAAAATTTTGTAGGAAGCTAATTCTAGAATCTATTTCCAAGTTTCTAGAAATCAATTTTTTAGGTTTATCAGTCTCAGCAGAAAATATTTTTTGTTCTCTGTGCATTTTTGTTTTTTTTTCGAAAATAAGTGTACTCTATTTCTCATAATTTCTCTTACATTCATAGAGATATACAGGTCTTTGAGCTATGAATCATTAGCAAAAATACAGATATTTAGATGGGCAAAAATCATGACAATATTTCGTTTTTGATCATACACCTCTATATAAAGTTTGTAGAGCAGCTCTAATGGCCTAAAGCTGGAAATTGAGCACCAGTTCACGTTTAAATGAAGACCGCCTCCGAGAATGCCCCCCAAAAGATCCCATGTAAAAATCTAAACACAAACAATTTTTTATGTGACATATAGTGACATCAAATGAAAGGAAAAAGACTCAGTAAACTCAGTAAACCGAATAATAACTAGGCAACTACAGTATTTAAAACATCTAAACTAAAAAATGACCACAGAATTCATTTTCTAAAAACAAAGTCATTTTTATTCAAAATCAGCAAATCTTGGGGCTTAGGCTCAAGTTCAATCCATGCATTGCGTGTCAAGGAACTAAGGACCAAGAAATTGAAAAACTATGGAAAAGAATAAATTTTTTTGTTTTTATAAATGAAAACAATTTTTAGAACTCTTGTTCTACGGAGCAAGAGTAGGTACAAACTTTAGTTTTTTTCAGAATCGGACACGTCTAATACTGAAAATTAACGGGTCCTGAACGATAGAGAACGAAAGAAAATCCAGGTTAGCGAATCGAAAAATAGGCTCAGTTTTTGAATATAAAGTTTACCTAATGCTTCTGCTTTCCATATCTATAATCGCAATTCCCTTTTATAAACGGAATTGGCCACTGCACTGAGATTATCAGACCACTATGACACCACAAAACTAACTAAAACTATCTGATATATTTTGATCTTAGCACACAAACGTAGTTGCAAAAAAATCCCAAAAAAACTTGATTTTTTAAAAAAAGTCAGAAATTTTTCAAAATCAACAAATGTGATTTTTTAGGTGCATCAACACCCTCCATACAACAAATAATGCACCAGAAAAGCAAAAAAATGGATAATGTATTGGTCCCCTCATCTATGCCAAACATCAAGTTTAGCAAGTTTTAAGATTAATTATTTTCAATTAGAAAGATCAGAGGACAAATGAGCACAAGAACTTTTTTAAGAAATAGCAAATGTTAGCGACTGCTTTGAAAGTGAAAATTCTGTGTATCTTCTGAAGCAATTAATTTAAAATTTTGTCATGGGATTGGGTTGGCTTTGTGACTTAATTTTGCTCATTGTACTTTAGAAAACATTTATGAGTTCATGTTTGTTCATGCACCGTTTTCTCACTCTACTTTAAAAATAGAGTGCAAAAATTGCACGTGGCAAATGCACTCGTTCTTTTCTCCAAATCTTTTGGGCGTGTGCGTGACCAAAATCACTGCTCCAATTTGATTTCAAAATTCACGAAAATGTGTGAACAGATTTTTGTTAAAAACATAGCCGGACAAGTCCGGAATAACAACCCAAAGAATTGATTTACCTTTGACCTCACCAAAAAGTGAGCCGTGCTAGGTGTCCAATTAGAATATTTAGTTTCACGTCATAGAGATCAAGCAATTTACAAAATTACCAAATTACAAAAAAACAAGCAAGATTGAAAAATCAGATCTGTTTTTTAAGATTTCTAAACTATTTCTAAGAACTCATGCCACTAAATAAATTCCCTTGTCTCTCATTATCAGTCAATAAAACTTGTCATTAATGAGCTGAAGTGATAAGAGAGCAAAAAGTTCAAAAATTACTTGCAAAAATCAAATTTTCATTTTTTTAGAACCGGCAGAGTATTAATCAAAGAAAATAATGGCTATGAATTGAAAAGATTTTAAACAAAAAGAAATGATTTTCTTTAGAAATTAAAGAAAATGGTCAACAATTGAGCTGCCCCTTGATGAATTCTAGAATTTTCAACTAGGTCCAATTAGAGCACATATGTATCAAACAAAAAGCACTCAAGGACAAGAAACTTTGAAAAGAGTCAAATTTACGCAAGTGACAAAAAACTCCCTCTCAGAAACCAAAAATATTGCACAAGTCTGTTATCTGTTGTCCAAAAATACCCCTTAATGAGTTTCCTCAGTGTTACGTCTATCAATAAAAAAAACTTCTCTATACATCTGCAGGCCAACAAATTTTTCATTAATTTGATCCGGCGAAAAAAAATTATGGTCTGTATTGTTCCTTCTGACCATTTCACTCTAAGTGAGCGGAAAATTTCGCAAAAAAATAGTGCAACAGTTTTCTTAAATTTTATAATGAATTGGGCTCAACAATCAAGTCAAGTTATTGATATGTTATGATTAGGTGTTTTGATTTTTTTTTGAAGATAAGGAACTGAGAGATCAGCAGTAACTTCAAAAAAATTTTCTGAGTGTCTAAAACTGAATCCAAAGGATAAAACCAAATAAATTTTGTTACAAAATATATAATTTCGTATTACAAAGAAAAACTACTGTCCTCCAGCTGAAAATCCTCTTCGTGATTCAACTAAATAGTAGTTTAAAATTTGCCAAATTCTTATCGAGTAGTTCAAATCAAGTGAAGGAAGAACATCAGACATATAAAAAAGGAGTTCAAAATTAATGAAAAACTTTGACTTGCTGCTCATAATCAGCAATTCGATTTTTTTTCCAGAATTGATAGGAGACCCAAAATCTAAAAAAAATAATTGATCGTGTTTGCCGCAATGGTCAATGAAATGAAACTTGATGGCCTTGTTAAAAAACATACGTAATCATGAAAAATCTTGCCACAATCATGCCAGGTGATATGGCAAGATAATATCAAGATATGTACATTTTTGCAAAATCTTTGCATGAGTGTCATGAAACAAAATCTTGGCAATATTACCATGAGAGATTAACCGCGACATGGCAAGACGTACCAAGTACTAAAATTTCAATAGCACCAAAAAACAAGATTCAAATCGACTTCATGACACTTATCAAGAATTATCAAGATTTAACAAGCATTAGCAAAAATTATCAAGAGATTCGGAAATTGCAGCTCTCGTTAGCGTTTTAACCAACAAATGAGCTGATTTTTTAAAATAAATTCTACTATATTCTACTATATTTCTAATGATATTTTTTAGTTTTGAGTGAACGCTAGCTCAGTATGTACATAGTAAACACCTTGTTCAGGACCCCCACCGAGAATGCCCTCAACAAAGATCCCATGTAAAAATCTAAATACAAAAATATTTATTGCGACATAGTTCACTTTTTATCAAAAATTGTCTTTGATCCATTTTACAATCTTTTTATTGATTGCGACCAAAAAGAAAAATAAAAAAATGAGTTTAATGAAAAAAAAACCGGCTATTTACGGATTTGAGAGGTATTTTTGTTGATATATGAAGACGAGTTAAAGAATTCAACAACAAAAACGTTTGTTTAAATGCGAAAATTCTCGGAGAGAGCAATTAAAAATTTGCAGAAAAATGGAGAACTTTTTGTTGCCCTCATCTATGTCAAATCAATCTCAAGTTTAACAAGTTATTTATCAAGTTATTAGGTTTTTTTCAATTAGAGAGATCAGAGGTCGAATAAGTTCAAAATATTTGTTTAAGAAATGGCGTTTGTTAACGACTGCTTTTAAAGTAACGCTTCTGAAATTCCACTGAAGGAAATAATTTAGAATTTTGTCATGAGAATGGATTTGGTTTGAGATTTTTTTCGATCGTTGTATTTTAGAAAACATTTACGGGTTCATTCTATATCAAAAAACGTCTTAAATCCACTTAACCTTCTCTTGTTTACAAACTTTTACATATAACATTTTTTCAATGGTTGTGACCAAATCAAAACTAAAAATGAGTTGAAGTGAAAAAAACCGTTGTTTGTTGGTTTGAAAGGTTTTTTGTTGATATATGACCAACAGAATAGAATTCAAAATTTCGAGGAATGCGAAAACGTTTGTTTGAATGCGAAAAGTCTCGGAGAGCGCAATTAAAAATATAATGTTAAGGAAAAGATCAATTAGTACATTCTGATTTTTTATTACTCTAAAATTCAGTGAAACTTTTTTCCATGATGTAGGCAAATTTACTCAAGAAATTTTCTTGATTTACCTTGACAAGATCATGGCAAGATCTTATCAAGATGTAACCAGAATTTGTGTCATATCAACATCTTCGTAAGATTATCCGTGCTTTGTCAAGAGTGTCAAGATCTTTCATGTCTTGGCAAGGTGTATCAAGCTTCGTTTCACTGGGTGAATAAAAGTTTATTTGAAGGAATCTTTCCAAAGATTGGGAAAAGTTAATCAACATCTATAAAATAACAAAAAATTACCAACAAAAATTTTGTAGGAAGCTAATTCTAGAAACTATTTTCAAATTTCTACAAATCAATTTTTTAGGTTTATCAGTCTCAGCAGAAAATATTTTTTGTTCTCTGTGCACTTTTGTTTTTGTTTCCATTGTCTTGGTAAATTTATTCAAGAATTTTTCTTGATTTACCTTGACAAGATCATGGCAAGATCTTACCAAGATGTACCAAGAATTTTTGTCCTATCAAGATCTTGGTAAGATAATCCATGCTTTGTCAAGACTGTCAAGATCTTGCATGTCTTGGCTTGGTGTATCAAGCTCCGTTTCAGTTCACGTCTAAATGAAGACAATTTCATATTTACCACGCAAGCAAGTAAGATCAATTAGTTCCAGTTTTGTTTGCATAAACAATAGTAAATTGTTTTGAGTTACTTTTCGTACTTGTAATTTTATAATTTACTGTATAAAGTTTTGACATTATAGATAGTTAACTTGGATATGTTCTTCATAGTTGACAAAAAGTTGAGACCGCGAGATGGTGAAAATGACTTTGCTTGGATTATTTGGGCGCTAGTTGAGGTAAATGTTTGTTCACAAATTGAGAAGAGTTGGCTATTTGGGAGAAATCATGCAAATTTTGGGATAATTTGGCATTTTGGATTTTTGGGCTTCGTTAGTTTGTCCTAACACAGACGTGAGTTCAAGTTATTCCTCTCAAATCAAACACAAACATTGTTTCTCCAAAAAAATGTCGGATTTCTTTCCAAGTAGTTGTCAGTAATGTGTCTGTAATTGCAGACGCAGAGAGTAAACTTTACAAATTAACCGAAATTGCAATAAAAACACAAAAAATCAACCAAAACGCCTAATAATTACAAAAAAATCACATTTCGTGTTTTCAGAGGAATTTTGGCGGATTTAAAACAATTGATTAATACGTTCAACCCGTATTCAATTTTATCATCTACTACTGAAAGTTCATAATCAAAGACTATGATGACTTGAAATAACTGATAGTGCAATTATTTTGAAGGAAATTAAAAAAATTTATTTGGTTTCAAAAACATTTTCGGCAAAAATTTATATGATATTATTTTGTTGTCAATAACGTAGCCAAAGACAATCCCCAATAGATGCGCAAGCAAATTTTCACAAATTGGAAACATTTGAAACGTCAATTTATACCAAGTTTTTTTCCTATTGTAAAGAAGAAACAGAGCAAGACTCATGCGTGTCTTTTTCGACACTGAAAAACGAGGAGGCTCGGTAATGTGCGTTCGCACATATTGTTACGACCCCAGCTCGTCCACATTTTTTTTATTTAATTGTCTACCAAATGAGGAAGAGATGAAAAACCTCCAAAATTTCCCATATTGTTTGACAAAACAACTAGGTGAAAATATAATGCTGGATTAGAGGGCCGATGAGAATTGCCATTAAAAAGAGTAATAGTCAAAAACGAACATAAAAATCATATAATAGAAAACACTAATTACGACCAAAACTCGGTGTCAATATTTAAAAAAAAACCTAATAACAAAATGGATATGGAATCAGATAAAACTTGAATTGATTAAACTAACTTGTTCTTCATTAGATACGTTATGGGACCTGTCAATAATGAGACTCGGTAACGGGTCGACAAATAAAAGCAAGAAGGGTAAATTTCAAATATACGTTTCTGTTTTTGAAAACAACCAATTTCAAATTGTTCAAAATCTATACGCATCCAAGCAATTAAGAACTGTTGTTCCATAATATATGAGACGTCTACAAAAAGAACTGCAAAAATGAAAAAAAAACAAATAAAATTAAAAGTAACCAGAAAGCGTTGACACAACCGTAACAACCATCAGCTTTTCATAAAAAAGCAATAAACAACCACAATTGTGCATTTTTTCAAATGCAATTTGGGTCACTACATTTGTTTAATCATGTGGTAAAGAAACAAGAAAATCTCAGAAAGGATCGAATACCCAAAAATCATACTTCTCTTATGAAAATTCGTAGTACCAAAGCCAAGAAACCACTAGTCGAAAACAAAACCGATAAAACTGGTTGACGAGAAAGAGCATTCGACCTCTATTTGCTAGAAAGAGGATGCAACCTGTCAATAGAGAGACCCAGCGAAAAAAAAATGAGAGAAATTCGATAATAATGACAAATCTGAAAAATCCACTAATTTTTTTCAAAACAAAAATTTTCAGGAGACTAAATAATCGATCGATTTAAACCAAAACAGATTATAATGCAGCGCTTAAAAAGCCAGTTTCTTATCAATGAGACTGATTCTTAAGACGACAAAAAACAACAAACAGGAGCAGAACGCAAGAACTCAAAAAAAATTTCAGCACGAAACCAAAGTGCTGAGATCATTTAAATTGTTAGACATTAAGGGTTTTAATCTAAATAAAAACGCTTGAATTCCTGGGTTGTATCTCTTTGGATTTTAATTGGGTCTTCTTTGTAAAGATTCCTTGTGAAATAGACAATAAAAGGAACCAAAAATTTTGAAAAGTATCTTAGCAAATTATTATGAAAACACATTTTTAAGCTGTAAAAATGATAGTCAAAATATAACCAACAACAAAAACTTTGTTTGCAGCAACACCAAGTTGTTGAGCCCTGTCAACATTTAGACTGAGTTACTGGATGATTTAGAGAACAAAAATTGGGAAATTCGAAAATGTATTCTTGAAAAAACTAAATAAAAGTCTTGAATAATCTGCAGCTATGAATTTAAAACAGCAAATAGCTTCAGTTAAACATTCATAGAAGCAGTTTAGTTCTTTGATTATCAAAAATATGTTGAACGAAGAAGAACAGTTAGAGGCAAAGCAAAAAATTCATTAAGTCCAGACAATTTTTTCAGTGATATCTATAAAAAGGTTCTGTTGAACGTTCTAACAATGCCAGTTGGAGCTGTCTTTAACTTGATGGTTTGGTGGTTTGAAAAGGCAAAAAATAACCTTAATATTTGGTAAAGTGCAAAAAGGACAAATCGTTTGAAATTTCGTAGCAAGAAGACCCAGAAACCATTGGTTAAACATAAACCTTTATAAAGAACGTTTTCAATTCTTTAAGAATAAAATTTCGCTGCATGTGTTGAGACTAAGTTTCATGTGGACAAAAATAAAATTTAAGGAAAACTTCAAATATTAACTGATATTTTTGAAAGCAAACATATTTGAATTGATAAGAGGCATTAGATAAAAACTGAAAGAACTGTATAGGTTCATGTAGAGTTCGTAAAAATACCAGTTGGATCTTTGATTAATAAGAACAATACCTGCGGCTGCCAAAAATGATAAAAAAAGCCAAACAAGAGAAATCAATTAAAGTTCGCAAAAAACACATAGCCAAAGTCATAAAAAGACGATCGTATCTCTGAAAACATATGGTATATTTTTTGACCTCATTTTGTTGTAAGTAGGGTCTGTCATTAATTGGGCTTTGATTTGAAATCGTTTTTGTCAGTAATCAACCTAAAAAGAAACACAAAGGTTTTTAATTAGACCGAGCCCCAATAAAATTCGAAAAATTATCGTATGTAAGATACGTCCAAACCTAGACCTGATTTCTTTCCCGTACAACAAAAACAGTTTATTATTCCAAATGTTTGCAAATTAGGTTAATTAACAAAAGAAATAATTCAACAAACCAAAAATAAATGTTGTTTTTGTAAAATTATTGAGTTAGTTTATCAAAAAATTTGAAAGATTTCAATTCCAGAAGATTCCTATAGGACGTGAGAGTACAACCAGCATTTTTGAGGAGTTTTCAAAGATTGTGACAGCAGATGTTAGGTCTCTGCTTCCGACTTATTTATACAAAGTGGGGCAAAATAGCGAATTTGAGCAGCCATTTTTGATTAAAAAAGACTTAAAATCAAAAAATTTGGGCAAAATTGACAAAAATTTTGTCCAGAAACACGCAAAATGGGAATAAAAACAACGTGATTCCGTCAAATGTCCTCAATATTCAAACCTTCTTTATATCCGCGTAAAAAAAACAAATATCAAAAAAATCTTTTCAATTACATGTTCTACGCTAGACGGGATTTTTAATGATACCAGTCTCAATTCTCTGCAATGAATCGATCAACCAATACTGACTGAACAAAAAGAAAACCATTTGAGTATATAGTCCCCCCATAAGTTGGTCGGAATAAAAATTTGCCTATACATACACAGCACATTCAACCAGTTGTCAGCATAAATTTATTGCATCAAAATACGCACAAATTAAAAATTTCCAAATGGATCCAGGCTTGAAAGCAATATGTTTCATAAAGAATTGTCAATGATTAATTCTGATTTGGAGGCTGTTTTTTGTACATTTAGCAGCAAACTAAAGCTAGGTTTTTTTAATAAATATGAATTTTGATTAATTTTTTTCGGTTGTTTAAATTTTACGTTAGAAATTGAAATTAAAATCAACGTTGTGATGAATAATTTGTCTCAATTGTACTCAATATGGAAAAAATACTTTTTTTTTGCTTCTAGACTTGATTTTTTGTAAAATATTTTTTTAGGTTCACAGATAGTGAAAACAAACTCAATTGAATAGTTTTGAACTCATAATAAAGATGCAAATTGGATCGGGGAAAATATTTTAATCAATCTTTAGGGCCTTAATTTTTTATTAGCCACAATATTTACAAAAAAGACGGAGCAGTAACAAAAAAGCTCAGCGTGTTGTAATTTTAACAACTACTTTGTATAAAGTTGCATTTCAATCTGTTTGAGAAACAACAATATAATTATTTGTTAGGCGCTTTTTCATCGGTATGTTATTAGCTCTGTCATTGAGCGTGCCAAAAATATCATGGAAAATAGTAAATTAACTTCACGAACATCATCAAAACTTTAATCTCCTATTGAATTTTTTTAAAAAAAAAATTAGCGATTCGTGAGACCACAGTATGACAAAAAATCTTTCCATTGAAATTCTTTTTCAGGTTTTGCTCGCAATTGAAAATTTTTGATATGAAGAAATGAGTTTTCAAATCGTTAAGCACTCAAACATGCTCAAACATGCTCAAACATGCTCAAAACTTTTTTGTTTTTGCGCTTTTTTGTTTTATTTTGGTGTAATTTTCTTTATAGAGAATTAAAACACTTGCCAGATTTGATGAAAAATTTCACTAATTTTCCCTTGAATTCCTGCATCTTAGAAATACTGATGTATTTGAAACTTTTGACGCTTTTGTGAGTGAAAATGAGAGTAATAATGACGCTTATGAGACTGCAAATTGCTGTTGCCTTGAAGCCTTGTTTTCTTATCAAAACTTGATTGCATCACATTTTAACCTCAACCTTTGATAATTAAGAAACTGCAGTAATTAACTTTATTCAATCGTCAATATCTAAAGTTCCTCAATTTTTCCGAAATTTCTGAATTCTGTAATTTTACGCTCAAAATCTTTTTCAATTGTTTCGTTGCGCCGTGAAAATGCTTACAGTTATTTAATTGAATATTGATGTGCAATTTGTCGCCAGCAAAAATACATAGCTAATTTTTCAACATCAAGGTTTTTAATTTTAAAAATCTGGTAGAGATATCTGGTATGGTTTTATCTGGTTTATGGAATTATATCTGGTTTATATGGATTAATGAAATGGATTTTTTTATTTCCCGTACAAGTTCCTCCAAATTAAACTATGGATTAGAGAGATGCGGAAACAAACAATTTTGTTTTTCTTTCTGGAATAATGGTTTTGAATCGAATCACGAATTTTGACCTGTCACGAGCACCTAAAATAATTCCACTGAACAAAAAACCTGTTCTCAGAAAAAACTTTTCTAACTTTTACTCGGATAGAGAGATTAATTAAACCTTGATGAACAAGAGGCCACAAGAGAATGCGTACAACAGATGCCAAAGTTCGACAGCTGAACACCATTTGTTGTGATGGTTGCACACTAGCCTTACAAGGAACAGATGATGGTTCGAACCCAGAAATTGTTCATTTTCACCAATTGCGCCTGCTCAGAGCCCCCACCCCCCAACGGATCATGAGTTAAATGTTTGCAACCAGCATGATCATTTTCAGGGTGGCTACACAAAAAAGTCACGTGACCAGATATGCAAAGTTGTGGTGGCATGTGTGGACTACTTGGAAGATTCGGTCTGTAAAAGCAGAATCCGCTTCATCACAACATCCACACTCAGAATATCTGTTCTCACTGTGGACGACTTCGTTATCGTAAGTTATCCTGAGTAAATTATATATTCGCTTGGTCGAACAATTTCTTAAGCAATCTCTTAGAAATTGACTGAGAATTTCAGCTAAAATAGTTCAGCTAAAGAAAAATTTTAAATTGAAATCTGTAATAAGCTTACAAATAAGCTTAAAAAATAACGCTCAACAAGCCACGGGCATGGATTTGGGCACATAAAGCAAATTACTTTAATTATATTATCGTTTGGGTAGAAATGAACGCATGGGTTAAACACGTACATCCATGCTGCGATTTTTAATTCCAATTTTTAACTTAGCACATAGTCACTTTATTTTTCTCATAGAGTCTAATTCTCACAAAACTGCCAAATGACGAAAAAAACTGCCACTGCACAAAATTGCAGTATCATTGCTCGTATAAACTAATTGGATTACTTTTAGAGCGTGAATTGACCACGGCTCTTCAACGATGATGTATGACATTAATTATTATGATGAAAGGACGCAGATCATGAAGGTGATGAATAATGACGGCTTTTCTCATTTCATTTCAGCAAAATTGAAAAATCGGTGATTCCTCGTCTTTTCTTTGTTGCTTTATTTATAGTTTACCTGGTTCTGATTAGAAGCACTGAGAACATATGGAATTAATAATGGAGCACTTAGCGGTTCCAGACGCGAGCCAGACTTTTTAAATCTACAAAATGTAATTTCAAATTTTATAGCCATAGCAAAAAAGTTGGTTACAGCAAAACATTTTAAGAATCATTTTATTAACATATGATTAGTTTGGTCCTTGTTCTAATAGAAGAAATTAGTAAAATATAGTATGTGTCTATCCATTGAAAAACGTTCATGTTATTTTCTTCTTTTCGCTATTTACTCTCTTATTAAGTTAAATTGCTTAGAAATTTCTGATCATCGATCGGTAAGGTCACTCCATTTAGTTTGGCACATATTTTCCAGAACACGTTCGACAGTAAGCTATTTTTCTCTCAAATTTACTCAAGAAGGAAGGTATTCGTATATTTGACAATTTTATATAGTCCTAAATTAAATTTTAAGAAACCTGCAAATAAATTATGCTTTCAAAGTGACGTTGGAAAAATTTAGCGTCACTAAAACTGTCGGAATGACATTTGAAATATTTGAGTAATGGTTAAGTGACTCTGCTTGAAGTCACTGAAAACTTCTCGCGTCTATCGAGAACCGCGAAGTGGTTAGAGATATTAAGTTAGAACTTCTGCAGAGTCACTTAATCATGCTTAACACAATCACGTGCACATTTTATAATACCGAAGATGCCAGAAGTTACTACTTAGCGAGAAGTTGACTTCCGTTGACTTTCGTCATTTTAAAACGTGCGCGTCTCGTGTTTTAAGCATGGTTAAGTGATTCTGCAGAAGTCTCTTCAAAATTTTGACTTATTAACTTAAAAACGCCAGAAGTTCACAGTGACTTCAAGCAGAGTCACGTAACCATTACTTAAAACGCGAAACGCGCACGTTTTAAAATGACGAATTTCAACGGAAGTCAATTTCTAGCTAAATAGCAACTTCTGGCATTTGGACTTCTGGCACTGTAGACTTTCGGCATTTTAAAATGCGCATGCGAGTGTTTTAATTGTCAAAAAACTTTCAAAGTGACGTTGGCAAAGGTCACAAAACCTTGCTTGAAATACGTATATACAAGTTTTGGAGTGCCAAATTTCTACAGTGCCAGCTTCTACAATGCCAGGGGTACCTATATAAATACTTCTAACATGAACCTGCATATGAAATCTTTGAAATGTGTTATCTTTACTAACTCGCAGTCTTCAATTAATATGAAGAACACAAACACTCAGTTTAATATCTGGCACTGTATATACCAAAAAGAGAATTTAAAATTTAAATCTGCATGCATAAAGCCCTTCTATCTATTCAGACATAGAAACGAAAATATTATTTAAGAGACGAATCACTACATGATACAGAGCAATAGTCCTGAGAAGAATATAGGATAAAAAGAGGGTCTTGGGTACCCGCAGAAACAAATGAA
This sequence comes from Convolutriloba macropyga, assembly GCF_964194025.1. Taxonomy (NCBI): domain Eukaryota; kingdom Metazoa; phylum Xenacoelomorpha; order Acoela; family Convolutidae; genus Convolutriloba; species Convolutriloba macropyga. The sequence goes on from NC_134475.1 coordinate 37,381,329, forward strand.
GTTAGATCTTTTTTGAATGAAAAATTTTACAAAAATTACGTACAGTGGAAATAGAAGTGGTACTATTAACACCATAAAATCTAACTAACATCTGCGTAAAATCATTCATTCGTCAGATTAGCAGCTTACTGATTCTTTTGATCAGCAAATTTAAGCATTCAATTTGCACTTTCTGCTATTTTTGGGTGAGCAAAACGAAATTGCTTAAATTTGGTGTTCATTAAAGATACGGGGTTTTATCAAGTTTAACAGCCACCTCCATAGGCCCGTTTGCTTCCATAACTCGTGAATCTAATTTTTTTTGATATTTATAGGACAATACTGTTAGTTAGTCTGAGAAAGCGGGAAGCCAAGTTGACTGGTATGTCACACTAAAGAGCTATTCTTTTCTCACAACCTTGCTTTTCATGTTCATGCCGAAATCTGATTAGCTCAGTGCCTGGCAGAAACAGAACAGTAATGACCGAACCTATTACCTAGAAAGAGATCAAAAACCTTTTTGTCGACAAAAAATGATTTTCGTTTTTTTTAAAATAATTTTTCTGCTGTTTAGTAGTACCTTTTATGCTGCGGTTATTTTAAATGCATGCGTTAGAAACAGTAAGCCTTGCGCTAAAATCTATACCTTGCCACCTGAATACTAGAAGAGGTGTTTGCTTAACTTGTTGATGTTTTTGGCAGTCATTTCAATATCGAGTCAAGGCATTTCACAGATATGATTTAATTGGTTTCATCATTTTCAAAACTGAAAGACCTTTATACAATTTAAATGATTCGTTGAATAGTTATAAAAATCAATACATAGTGGCTTGAATTCATGGGAGAGATAAAAAAGACGTAATTAATTTTTTTAAAGAAAATTTTCTCTGAACAAGTTTTTGCTATTTGTGTTTTCTTGTTGGGATTGGTTTTGAAGCAGCCGTCCTAAAGAATTAATATTTAAATTATGATAACATATGGTAACATCTACAGATGATTTCATTATCCTAAGAAATGTGGTAGTGGAAAAGAACTGTGGAGCTCGATTACGGTAATACCTCAATTCTGCTAAACTTAACTATATATGAATAATGTCTTTTTTTCAAAATGACTCCGTAATTACATAAAGGATAGACTGTTTTCATTTTAAGAGTTATGTGGCAAACGAAATACTGAATGTAGACTTTCATCCAATCAGAGTCTGAAAAGACTCTATTCTCTTATATTTAGCACGGCTGACTTCAGTTAGTCTATTAGATAGTAGCATAGTAGCTACAACATGCGCGTAACTCCTCTATTGACTCCGGTGTCATGTACCTAATTCACCGAAATAACTAAATCTTGTCTTTACTGTTTTAGTTAGTCGGCTAGTCTGAGAGAACTAGGTAAGTCTGCTGCGCGCGCAATAATAAGTAGCCCTAAAATAAGGCTGTAAAAGGCGCACAACTAGGGCCTGCCTTAGTTAGGTCGTGAAGTCAGTGTTGCTTTCGCTTAGCTTCCAGTACTAGCTCATATTTCCATGCCAATCATCAATGTTGTTTGAATTTGAACGAAATAATTGCCTTCGTTTTTAATAAACTTCAGTGTTCACAAAGTAACTGTGGCATCTGAAGGAAGGGACTTAGTGTGTTCTGTGGTTGAAGACGAATTTATGGTCATTTATCAAATTTGATAAATTTTTCAAATTTGATAAATTTTTCAAATTTGATATCATTTTTCAAATTTGATGTATTTTTCAAATTTGATATATTTATCGAATTTGATAATTTTTCAAATTTGATTTATTTTTCAAATTTGATATCGATGTTTAGGGAAGGCACTTCATGGAAACGATGTGAACATAGGAGAATCGTCGTCGGTAAGATATCCAGGAATAATACTAGACAACAAATTAAACTTTAAAGAAGAGATCAAAAGAATACTCTCCAGAATGGCGTGCAGCATCAAAATCTTGAAAGATATAAGGAACTGTTTTCCTATAAAAACTAGAGTAACACTATTGAACGCGCTTGTTTTAAGTCACATTCATTTCTCATCTCTTATGCTTGTTGGTATCAGAAAAAATCTCATGATAACATTAGAAGAACAATTTAATTGGGGAATAAAAGTGTGTTTCAAAAGAAAAAAAGTTTGATCGCTCGACTGATTTAAAAATAAAAAACAGAATCATGCCTGTTGAATTCCTTCTCAAATATCGATGTATGGTATTTTTCATGAAATATGCTAGGAAACAATTACCAGCTTTTAGTAACAACAATGAATTGCAAACTTCCAATTGTAAGCAAAATGCGAGAACGGGAAAAATTTATCCGGCTATGAAAAGTAATTCGGAATTCCTCGATAAATCATTGATGCTGCAAGCCATGAAATTGTACAAGGAAGTTCCATATGAACAAAGACAAAAACTTGATAAGGTTAAAAACATCAAAGGTTTTTTGAAAGAATTCTATTTCAAGGAATATCAGAAGGACCCAAAGGCACTGGAGTACAGAGATTTGTTGAGGGACCTTTTTTAAGCTTTCATTGTTTTTAATTTCCTAATTATCCAATATAATTTTTTTAATGTTTTTAGTATTCCAAACGTTGTAAATAAAATATATTCTTATTGTTTTATGTATTTTAGAATTTGTACATTGCCATTTTGTTGACACTTTTAAGGTGTGTAACATTTTGGAATTCAATGTTTTCTTTTTTTATGATCTGAGCATGCAATTTTATGTGAGCATGCAATCTTGAGTAAGAAGCAGATCTAAAACTTGGAATTGCTTGAATACTCCGTCTGTAGAATAGTTTAGCAGAGGCCGATTACCTGGCCTCATTGGCCATTGTAATTTTCCAAGGAGATGTGACAGCCTCCAACTTTTTTGTTTCACTTATTGCAGCATCAACAGCTAGCAAATGTTCTCGAATAGGCAAACATTAATCACAAGAAAAATTTTTTCTCATGCTCATGGCCGTCAAATGGCCGATAATGCTCATGGCCGATTTCTTTTCATTGATAGATCTAATTGTAACCGCAAATATTATTGCAAAAGGGACATTATTAAACTCCCAGGCGGGACCGGGGCGTAGGATAACTTCTAATGGGTGACAATAAAGATCTGGCATTTCTATAATCAACTCGCGTAGCATCTATATGATTGCAAATTTAACTCCACCTTTGGTTTCTAGCCTCAAATTCTTGGTTACAATAAATTCACAAAAATTTAACGCCAATTCACAAAGAAACGCGATTTACATTTCCTAGAAATTGTTTATTTCTTTTTCATCAGTTTTCTAAACTTTTTTCTGTGCTATTTATATTTACTGGTATATATAGTTTACCTGGTTCTGATTAGAAACACTGAGAAGATGAGGCATTAATACAGACGTGAGCCACACTTTTTTAAATCTACAAAATGTAAAATAAATTTTTGTAACCATAGCAAAACAATTTGGTTGAACATATACATTTTAAGAATCACTTTATAAGCATATGAATATTTGGATCTCTGTTCTACTGCAAAAAATAAGAAAAACATAGTATTTTTTATACATTGAAACACGTTCATATAATTTGTTCATTTCGCTATTTACTTTCTCCTTTAATTTATTATTGTTTTTTCATTCCGGAACTCTATTGTTAAGTTGTTGCAATATTTGGATGTTAAGAAGCTTCTTAACTCGAATATTTCGAATGACAACAATTTTGAAAGGAAAAAATCAAAGTTTGAAATTATAGAGTGATATCAGGGCCAACGCAAAGATGTGATTCAGCAGTAAAAAATTTCTGTCATTAGAACTTGATTTTTAGGGTTTGGGTTGCAGCAAATGTTTCACAAATGCTCAAGTGGATAGGAAACTGAGAGCCATTGTTGACATTATTTCCTTCTACTGCGGGTCATTCCACAAAATTAGACAGGTCAGAATGAATTCCGAGATTAACAATTGGCGCTGACAATCTTATGATTATCTTTCCATACTATCCGGTTTATCGAGCGAGAACCATGGCTGAGCTTATATATCCATAAAGAGACCGTACGTTGCTTTCGATGTGTATGCTATTGTTGATGTAAATGCTGGGATTTTCCAGACCTTGATCCATAGTTTAATGCAATCCAGACTGATTATGTTTTGAATATATGCACTGATCCGTACGCTACGATCTGAACTCGGATCATTTCAGTCTCGGATCAAAATTTCAAAGATAAAAAGATACAATGAAAACCTTGAATTTCAATATTTTTTTAAATTTTTGAAAAGATTTTATCAAGGTTTTCGTAAAGATGCTGACTATGGCTACATGAGGAATATGCTGCACATACATTTGATAAACAGGCTGAAAATATTGAAGTTTATTCTCGACTTTTTGTGTTTTTAAAAGTTGTATTTATGTGAGAAAATTGATGTATTGTGCGCTGAACTTTTGTGAAAGGTGTTGATAAGAGATAATGGTTTCACCACATTTAGCCACTGGAACAAATATGCAATACATTCGGCATTTTTCATAGATAGTTTCTACATTGAAAGGATTCCTTAAAAAATATGGAAAAATATCACTTTTCGAGACGCTTAACAGAGTCGGATCGAGATAGTTTGTTGTGTTCAGAAAATCTTCACATTACCACAATAGCTTAATCGCTCGATACGCTCTGCTCCTTATTCATTTTGTACTATTTGCCATTTGCTTGAGATTTTTTCCAGAGCATTCTGGGTCCTGGTCCGGAATACGAACGAAACAACGAGTTCAAAATGTCCTTCTACCCGAAAGACTACCAGCTTTCAAGCGAGGAGGGAGCCAGCAGCGGTGGACCTCTGGATTCTACCCCTGAAACTGATCAAACCCTGTTACAGTTGCCAGCCTTGGGTCACTTTTTTGAGAGATATGTCCAGGAAAGGTTCTCCAATACTCCAGGGTCCGCATTCAATTTGAAGTTCATTCCACAACACAGAGAGGTACGATTTTTGGAACTGGTTTTGAAACAGTGTTTAAGGGGGTTTAATTTTTAATATACCAGTTATTTAGACGTTCATGATCTTAATTACCGCGACGATGCTAGTCAGTGTATTTAATTTAACAGAATGATTGATGCCCTGAGCGATCTCTTTCCAGATCATTTGGCTACAGTCGTTTCTGATTTTGTTCTCTTTCTTCTCTACAACACTTTTTGACCAAAGGACATAACCTACGCAGTACAGAATTCAACATAATAATAATAATAATAATAATAATAATAATAATAATAATAATAATAATAATAATAATAATAATAATAATAATAATAATAATAATAATAATAATAATAATAATAATAATAATAATAATAATAATAATAATAATAATAATAATAATAATAATAATAATAATAATAATAATAATAATAAATTGTTTATGGTTGGTACAGGATAATTATCATTAATTTTACAATGATTGCAAAAACAGAACACTATTTGTAAAATCAATAGAAATCGCACCAACCAAGAGCACACTATTAGGTCTCACTGACCTGTTTTCAAGTGCCTCTAGCGGAAAATAATTCACTGTCAATACCTATTCACTAAGGGTAAATCAAATTGTTTGTTTTTAGTAAATTGAAAACAAAAGAGACAAAAAAAATAAATACCATAATCCGTAGTTTTGTTTTTTTGTTAACTAAAAATTGCTTCCGTTAGTTGTTCATTTTCCAGTATGAAATTGTCTAAAAAATTCTGTGAAAGTTTACGTATTTCGTTTTCTTTCAGGTTTTTTACATTGTCTACAAACATTGGTTCGATTATTAAAACTAGGTTTAATAACCTTCTTAACCTTGTATACAAACAATTTTTCACGCATGAGTTCTTACTAGTTGAGATCCTTTTAGACCGACTTCCTGAAAAGTTTTCTAGATCCTGACCACTCAACAAATTTGACAAGGATGCAATTTTGCATTCGCCCCGAAGGATATTAATCAGAGTTTTGAAAAGTTCATATATGTGAAGTTCCCTAACAGTGAAGAGTTTATGTTCTTCTCTCAATGAGCCCAGCGATTCGAAACTCCTTTTGTAGAAGATAATTTTAATTAAACGTTTTGTAAGTTTTTCCAGATATTTTAACACATTTTTAGAAATTGAGCCATAGATGAGAACTCCATATTGCAATATTGGCTTGATGTATGTTCTAAAAAATTGGATCATTTGACGAGATGTTAAGACTTTTCTGAGCCTGTAGAAAATGCCACAAAACTTGACAAGGCGTTTTTCGATGTAGGATACATGATGTTGGAAACATAATTGAAAATCAATAATCACACCTAAATAATTGTACTGCCTTACTGACTCAAACGTTTCATTACCGAAAGAAAAATCTTTTTCAAACTAAATTTTCCGTCGACCATTAAAGAGCACGTTTTTTGTTTTATTTGCGTTGAGGACCAGCTTGTTTTCTTTTATCCAATCATTTGTGTCATTTAGTGCTAACTGATGATTGTTCAGTAGTTCAATGTTCCTACTTCCTGTTATAATTGCTGTGTCATCACCATACAGTATTAGATCTGTTTCTTTCTGCATTGATTTGATGTCATTAATATAAATAAGGAACAGAATTGGTCCCAGTATAGACCCTTGGGGGACACCTGTTTCTACAAGTTTCAACGAAGATTTCTTTGTTCGAATTTGAATGTATTGCTCTCGGTTCTTCAGGAACGATTCAATAAGCTTATATGTTTCCTTACGAAAACCATAACAAAAACATTTTTGTAACAAAAGTTTGTGATCAACTGTGTCGAACGCCTTCTTTAGATCGAGAAATATGCAGCAAGAAACATTAGTTCTGTTTGTCCATAATTGACGAATTGTTTCCACCAACGTAGCAATGGCATCAACTGTGCTCCGTTTGTTCCGAAAACCGCACTGTTTTTCACTCAGAATGTGATAGCGATCGAGGAACTGTACCAACCTATTATAGATCAGTTTCTCAAAAATCTTTCCGATTGTCGGTAGCAAGGAGATTGGCCTGTAGTTTGTTGGCTCATGTTTGTCACCCTCCTTGTGTAAGGGTACAACTTTGGCAATCTTTAAAGCATCAGGAAAATTACTTTTGATAATGCATCTATGAAACAATCGTTCCAAACAACTTGCAAGAGGATCAGACATTTTCTTTAGAAATATGTAATTTAGGCCATAGCAGTCTAAGCAGTACTTAGGTCGAATTTTATGCAGTACCTCTTCTATTTCTTTTTTGGTAATTTTGCTAAAAAAGAAAGAGTTGATGTTTTTCGGTGGTAATTTAGTTTTATTGTTGGGTTCAATTTCAGACGAAAGTTTTTTTCCCAATACTCGCGAAAAAGTTATTGAAGTTTTCAACTTGGTTTTGGGTGAAAATATCTTGTTCTGGTTTTTGTGATTTTCCCATCAATTCGTTGTAGATGTTGAAAAATTCTCTCGATTTTGCCTACTTTCCACGTGTTATTTTTTTTGATGAAAAGTCCATTTTTTTCCTTAGCAAGTTTTTTACAAGATTACTTGTTTTTTGTATGCAAGTTTGTTTTCTTCGGAATTTATTTCATTCAATTTTCTTCTTAGTTGTTTCTTTTTAGTAGTCTCTTTTTTTATTTCATTGTCAATCCAGTTTTTTCTTTTGCTAGGTTTCACTTTTTTCATGAGACAAAATTTGTCTAGAGTTATCGTGAGACTACTGTGAAGCTCAGAGATCTGTTTATCAATTGTTTTCATGGGGCTGCAGAGACTTTTTAGTTTTTTTCCTAAGAAATATTGGGCCTCTTTGAGCACATTTTCATTCTCTAATGCTTTCCAATTTCTCGTAAAAGTATTTGATTCTTTGCAGTTATCATTAAAATTTGTGTTAAAAGTTGCTAGTACAGTGTGATGATGTGAAACATCCGATTGGTCCACTTTTATTTTCAATGGAATGTTGGAAAAAAAGATGTCCAGGCTTGAGTTTGAAGAAACAGTTTCCCTAGTTGGTGTTAAAAGTTTTGGAATATCTAAGTTGTTTCCGTTCATTAGGTTTCTCAAACGCTTTTGCTTAATTCCATTTTGAATCATATTAACATTAAAATCACCACAAATAATCTGATGAGTTTTTGGTGGAACAACGAGTTCATCGAGATATTGATCTAGTATCTCGAAAGTCTCAAAAGTTGTGGCGTTAGGTTGAATGTATACACATGAAATTAAAAGTTTCGATTTTTTCAGTTGCACCGAAACACTAATTATCTGCAGATTGTTTGTTGTTAGTTTTTTTTCCACTCGGTAACAAAAGGTTTCTTTCGCATAAAGACCTACGCCTCCCCCTCATTTTTTTCTTGAAGCTACTAAAAGGGGATGGTAACCATCAAATTTAAAAATTTCACACGAAATCTGTTCAGAAAGCCAAGTTTCTGTAATGCAAATCAAGTCAGATTTCAATTCCATGGTATTCAAGTAAACATTAAACTCGTCAAAGTTTCGCGGCAGTGATCTCATGTTTTGCAGCCAATTTAATGAATTTTTTGTAACGCAAGCGTCGTTTGTGTCTCTGTTGAAAATCAGTTTTTTCTCATAAAAAGCGGATACACAGGCCAAATCGATCCCCCGGACACATAACAATAGCCTAAATTACATTTGGTTTTTGCGGCTCTTCACATATGAGGGAGAGAGAAAAAATTACGGGATTTACCCAAAAAAAAGAAAAAAGAGAGAAAAAAAAGGTTTATGTTACTTCATGTTGGCACTAACCTTTACTGTTCTGTCTTTTAACCAATACCATATTTGACAATTTGAACGGACTCCGCGGAAATCACAGAGTGTCAGTTCAAAAAGCCAAGGGACGGTAGTGTAAAAATAATAATCAGCTCCAAACACCAAAACCTGGAATGCCAAAATCACAGACTAGGTTCAGGTTTCCCGCGGAAGTCACAGGTTGGAGCCGAAAACGCGAACATATGACAATATTTTTAAAAATAACTACTAATTTTTTAACCTAGATTTTTAAGTCTTAGTTGAAAGAGTTATTATCCGCTAGAAACAAAATACTTAATTTAGCTAAAGCAACAAAAAGAATTAAATTACTTCAAACAAAATCACAGTCAGTTATTTACTTCCATAGTGAGTTGAGAGCAATGAAAATTTAGTTTGCTTGGTTGTTTGACCGTTTAGCATCAGGCATCTCGCAATCATTTGCTGAGAAGGTGTTTTCGAATGGTCGTTTTCGTTTAACCGGGATCAGTTTAACCAAATCCTCAATTTCATATACTCTAACAAACTTTGTTTTGTCCGATTTGTCATCATTCACCATAACAGAGACCGTACAATTATGAGTAGACGTAATAAAGTTTCGCTTGCTCGCCTCTTGCTTTATTAGTGCTTCGCACTCAGGCAATGGTTCGTTTATGTAGATATTCAGTCCGTTGATATTGTTTTTCACATTTAGTAATTTTCGTTTTTTTGTCCAGATCAAGTTTTTATCCGCAAAGTATAGAAACTTGCAAACCACTGTAGGCATTGAGTTACCTTTCAAGGTTCCTGCTACGATATGGCATGCTTTTATATCACAATAGGCTAGCTTGATTTGCAACAATTTTTCAAAAAAAAACTAGCGTCTCACTCGTAACATCTTTAGCTGTTCTGGCGTCAAAAGGGGGGTTTATTATTAGTACACTATCTTTCCTCGTATAGCGTTCTTGAGCCCTGAGGCGGTCGTTTATGTTTCCTTGTTTATCTTTCAGCGCATCAATTTGTTTCTGTTGTTCAACTACGGTTTTGCGGAGGCTCCAAACTTCTTTTGTTAGATCATTTACCTTATCGTTTTCAATTGTACTCACGATACTCTGCCCTTTGCTACTGCTGGTTGCATCCATGCTCTCCATCGATGATAATCAAAGAAAAAAAGTCAAAACAGTCAAATAATTCGCTCAATAAAAGTTAGATCAAGTCCAATAATAGGTTAAAGATACGATGCAGAGAAAAGAAATCAGCCTGTGTAAGCGCTGTCTAGAGAGAATGCAAAAACATCAAGGTCAACCGACTGTACTCAAAGCGTTCTATTTGACGTTTTTTTCCGCAGGTCCTAATGTATTCGGTCAGTCGTTAGGGCGTCATTATTGTGGTCTCGAGCACAAGTCAAAAAAAGTAATAAAGTAAATTTTGAATTGGAATTAGTTCCAGAAATAAACAAAATTTAGCCAGTATTTATAGTTCTTAACCATGCTAAAATATACAGAAAAACTTAGATTATCTAAAAAACACTTTACTTGATTGACATGTGAGATAGATTTTGATTCCGATTTCTAGACGCGACCATCTACTTTGTATTTTTCATGAGAATCTTGCATGGTTGGGTTGTAATCGAGTTCATCTGTTTGAAGTCAGTAGTTATTAGAATCAGGTTTCTATAGGTGGGAGGATTTAAGCGAGCAGTGTGTGTTTTATAACACTCTCATGCGCTTTGTATTGAGGTGAATAAAGTTGTGACTTTATTAAGTCTGTCTAGTCTGTCTCAAAAAATGGCTCGCAAGTTAACGTTTTTCAATTGCTAATTATTCAATTTAGAACATGAGGATGTCTCCCATTTTACATCTTTGCGGTTCTGGAGTTTTGTTGCTTGCGATGTTAATTGTAGCACTTGCTATCGAAATGCTAGCAAATGTTGATAAAGTCCATTTCATAAAATTGCAGTAAAACCGAGCGTCCAAATAACAATGATAGCAATTGATCAAAGTCCATTTTAACGAAAAAGATCAGAAAAATAAACGAAAAGATATAGTAAAAAATTATTTTTCAAATGAAATAAACATATAAATGATATTTTCTTCTTTCAGTTGTTTTCGAGTTCGCTTGGACATCGTCGGCTGTGTTCATGGTCTATTTAACATGTTTCCAAGAGTCCGAAACAAAAACGCTCAAACAATCCCGTATGTTAATGTTTCCCTTGATTCATGTTTGTATATTTATTACTAAACAAGGAGGCTCGGTAATGTGCGATTGCACATAAGGTACCGATCCCGCTCATGCACAATTTTGGCATAATTGTCTATCAAATGAGGATCAGATAGAAAAACACAAAAATTCAAGCATTTTTCAAAAAAACTGGTGTATAACGAAAAGATAGCCTCCAAAGCAAATAACTCAGTGGAGTAAAAAATGATGCATTAGATTGTTGAGAAATGCCGACATGAAGAAAGCGAGCGCAGACGAAGGCAAAATTAAACAACAACAACAAACATTAATTACATCAAAAAACTTATGTAGGATTTAAAAAACAAATCCTAATAACAAAGTCAAAATAGAGTCAGAAAAAACTAAAAATAAGCAAAATGACTTGTAATTCAACAAAAAATGGTTATTCAGTTGCTCATAATGAGGCTTGGTAATAAAAAGACAAAAAAGAACAGAAACTTTAAAGTTTGAAAATTTGCTAATTTTTTTTTAAAAAACAATTAATTTCAAAGTAATGAAAACCATTAGGAATCAATTAAAATATCCCATAGGTTTATAATTACCAATGCTTCTATAGAAGGGAATTAAGAACTCTCGGTATTCAATTTTTATGCAGTTACAGGAAGAACAACAAATAGACAACAAACAAAAAATCAATTAAAACTTGCCAGAAAATGCTTTGGAAGCCATAAAGCCATAATTTGGCCACCAAAAAAAGTGTTCGATTGCACCTTCGTCAAACACCAATAATGTATTATGGGATCGCTCATCAATAAAAATAAGTAACAATTGGACAAAAAAGAAAACAAGCAAAATTATATAATACTTGTTTTTTTTTCGAAAAAAATTTATTTCCAAAGAAATAAAAGCCATTAATTACAAAATAAAAAATATGAATAGGTTCGGCCATTTTTGCAACGGAAATTTTTTTTACCTGCAATTATCTGGCATATGTCTTACGTCTACAAAAAGATCGTCAAATATGACAAAAATCAAAAATTAATTCAATTTTTTTGTGAAAAACCCGTGTGGAAGCCAGTAACGTCATAACGAATTCTCTTAAAACATTAGATTTTGTGATACCAATCCCTTTTGACAGTTTCCCTTGAAACGTTTTATGTGATCTCTTATTAAGGAAAATAAGTATCAGTTAGACAGAAAAGAAAAAAGCAAGATTATGTAATAATTGTTTTTTATCGAAAAATATTTTTTTCCAAAGACATGAAGACAATTAATTGCAAAATGAAAAATTGAATAGGTTTGTTTATTTCTCCAAATGAAGTCCTTGAGACCTGAAATTATCCAGAATATGTCTTACGTCTACAAAAAGAGCGTCATATATGACAAAAATCATTTTTTTTTTTCTTTTTTTTTTTTTGAAAAACCCGTTTCGAAGCCAGTAAAGTCATAACGATTTCCTTAAAAACATTAGATTTCATGACACCAATCCCTTTTGACACCTTCTTTGACAAAAATCATGTCATCTTTAACCTTTATTTTATGAGATCAGGTAACAAACAGACAATAAAATGAACAAAATTGCGAAGTTGAAGTGTTTTTTTTTCATTTTGGAAGACAATCGTTTCCAACGTCATGAAAGCCATCATCTAGATTCTAATATCACAACACCGACTCATAAACTTGTCCATGAAAAGTCAATCCAACTGGGTCATTGTACAGGAAAAAAATACGACTAAAAAGACAAAGTAAAAACGACAGTTACAGACAAAATTTAAAATTTCAATTAAATTCTTCGAGAAAGTATTGTCGAAGCGGTAAAGAACCACAATCTATATCTTTAACAATTTAAATATTATCAATTGTGCGTTAATTTGAACGCGAAAAATGTGATATTTGAAACGCCGATAACGTGATAATTTGACAAAATTAGGATAATGAAAAATGGGCAAAACTAAAAAAAAAAATGAGAAATCTAGTAGTATCAAAGCCAGAACACCATAACATAAGGCTTAAAATAGCAATTAAGACTAATTTGAATTCAGCAGAAAGAACGATCACTTTTTGATTGCTGTTACTAAGCTACAAAATGACCAAATTAAGAGCAAAATGGAGGCAAAGTTCAATAACCCATTTTTTTTTAAAATCAATTATTTCAAAAGTCAAAACGACCAAAAGCTTTCAAGCATCCAACTAGATAAACATTTGGGAGCTAGTTAGGAAGCCAATAGGACCTATCACTAGGAAGCTTTGATTTAAAATGTGCTGTTGTTTGATTAATATAAAAAAGATCGAGTTTTTTATATAAAAAACCGACTGATTACAATCCAATTTATTTTTAGATTGTAACGCTCCAAGATCGGTACAAAACTAGTTCTGCTAAAGATGATTTGATGATTGTCCCTTAGGAATACTTAATTTTTCGAATTTCATTGATATAGATATTTTGTTAGTTAAAAAAATTTAAAAAAATGCAGCAATTTTAATTACAGAGCACTCTCAACGGAAGTTGAAGTAGAATTAGCTCCCTTTTCATTCTACAAAGATTGTGTTAGTGGTTTTTGCGTGTACACTTCCTGCAAATTTAATCAAAGTGGACTAAAGAAACTTATTTGCTTTTGATAAAAAAGTCTGAATTTTGTGAAATATTTGGCCGGAATTTGTGACAAAAAAAATTCAATGGAAATAGCCGACAATATATATTGTCTTTAAACGTAAAATCAGCATCATTTTACTTGAAAATTTTTATTAAATTTTATCAAAATTGGTGAAATATTAGTCGAAAATTCCGAAAAAAGGTGAATGAAATCAACGGAATTCACTCTATTTTCTCAAAAGTTTAAACCTCGATATCTCCTTGTACAAAACGAAAATCAAAAAATCTTTTTAATTCCATATTCTAATGATACCAGTCTCAACTCTCTAAGATGAATATATCTATCGGCCAAAATTGACTGAACAAAAAAAACCCATTTGAGTATATAGTCCCCCCCCCCCCCCCCCCCCCCCCCCCCTCAAGAGGTGTCGGAACAATTACGATCAAGTTGCTCACAGCGATAACGCTAGATCGTTTATTCCCAATTCTCATGTCCGAAACATTATTGTGAGCGAAAAACGTTTGGCTTCAGCCGTAATCAGCGTGCGCATGTCATTAAACCACATATAAGTTAATCGCTCTGTTCTGCCCCTAGTTTTGAGGGGTTCATTGGTTCAGTAAACAAGCCTTCCAATCATGTCCAAAAATGTCAGAAAAGTGACATCACAATTTAGTTGTTTCTTGCTATATCTCTCGTTATCACTATAAACACTCCTTTCGTTTCGTATGTAGCCACACATGGCTGGCCAAGATCAACTTTATATTGAAGCAAGGTCCTACTAATAGGTTTCTTTATTGTCTTCCAATCTGTTCGGCTATTCAAATCTATGCGTACGATCGTCAAACGCAACATCTGGAGCAATGATTGATAATCTAAGCTGGCGAGGTCTCCCTTCTTTTGGTCCTTTAAAGTTGTCTGATCTTTCGAAGGCTCAGTTGAGTTGCTACTTTACTTGCGACTTACTATGCCATGTTTTCAATGTCAACTTTGAGTTTAGATTTATTATAAAACGCAGGTAAAGCTACCTAGAATTTGCAAGTAAATTGCTCTTTGTTGCAACTCCCCCTGATCTGACCTGCAAACGCTTTACATTACCTGCAATTCTAGGTAAAATTACCTACAAGTTACCTAGAATTTTTGCACTGCTATCAATACAACTATTTCTACCTGCCATTTGCATTTAAATTTTGCAGGTACACTCACCGAAAACTTTATTATTCACTAAATTATTAGTATTTACCTAAAATTTGAACGTAACTGCAAATGTGTTAGGTAAATTCACTAGCCATTTGCGCATGTTTCTTTTAAGGAAGTCTTTTTTGTCTTTCAGTTAGTCTAACTGCTTATCTGTAGCTATTAGGCGTTTTCATATCTCAGACTCAGTCATTTGTAGGGAATCTGACACCTTTTGAGACAATCACAATATTGTTTATTTTCAACAACAAGTGCAAAATACAGTGAAATTATCTGTTCTGTCCGTAAAATTTTAAGCATAAATTTCCCATACTTCTTTTGGTGATTAAACATTTTGAGCCAAGTGGAAACCAAATGAACGTCAAGAGGGCAACGAAGAATTTATTTATAACAACTGCACGGATGCATACTTCTTATTATAGGGTGGGTATAAGTATTGTTCAAATTGTCTAGTTTTCTGGTCGGTCTTACTTTGAAACATTCTAATAAACATGGAGAAATTTTACTACACTTTAATCACAATTTTCAACTGTATTTTCACGTCAATAGGTACCTACTTAACATAAATCTGTTCTTTTGAGTTTGCTGGTAATTTTTGGGCAATCTATTCTACATAAATGGCACGTATAGTATTTTACAGCTAATTTCGCAGGCATGCTACCTGCAATTTAGCTTGTCTGCAAACGCTAGATGTCTAAAAAGTAGAATTTAATCCGACAACCCACCCGCACACCAATTGTAATGGTTGTACAAACTTGTGATATGTTCACCAACAAGATTTGTAGACCAATTAGAATTAAGCTGTCGTTCTCTTTTATACTTGTCAGCTGAAGCCCCTGTCGTCTGTCGGCCACTAAATTGTTAGTATTCACTAAATTATTAGTATTTACCTAAAATTTGAACGTAACTGCAAAAGTGTTAGGTAAATTCACTAGCCATTTGCGCATGTTTCTTTTAAGGAAGTCTTTTTTGTCTTTCAGTTAGACTAACTGCTTATCTGTAGCTATTAGGCGTTTTCATATCTCAGACTCAGTCATTTGTAGGGAATCTGACACCTTTTGAGACAATCACAATATTGTTTATTTTCAACAACAAGTGCAAAATACAGTGAAATTATCTGTTCTGTCCGTAAAATTTTAAGCATAAATTTCCCATCCTTCTTTTGGTGATTAAACATTTTGAGCCAAGTTGAAACCAAATGAACGTCAAGAGGGCAACGAAGAATTTATTTATAACAACTGCACGGATGCATACTTCTTATTATAGGGTGGGTATAAGTATTGTTCAAATTGTCTAGTTTTCTGGTCGGTCTTACTTTGAAACATTCTAATAAACATGGAGAAATTTTACTACACTTTAATCACAATTTTCAACTGTATTTTCACGTCAATAAGTACCTGCTTAACATAAATCTGTTCTTTTGAGTTTGCTGGTAATTTTTGGGCAATCTATTCTACATAAATGGCACGTATAGTATTTTACAGCTAATTTCGCAGGCATGCTACCTGCAATTTAGCTTGTCTGCAAACGCTAGATGTCTAAAAAGTAGAATTTAATCCGACAGCCCATCCGCACACCAATTGTAATGGTTGTACAAACTTGTGATATGTTCACCAACAAGATTTGTAGACCAATTAGAATTAAGCTGTCGTTCTCTTTTATACGTGTCAGCTGAAGCCCCTGTCGACTGTCGGCCAACATTTGCAGTCCCCTCCCCCATACAGCATCTATTGGCATTCAATTCAAGCACTATTTCTTTTATTATCCTGAATAACTAACTGTATTTGACTAGGGTTTTGTGTTTCTGATCTTATTTGTGCTTTTTCTTAGGGGGACATCGTATTACTGACTCACCAGATCTTGTGCAACTTGATCAGTAGGCCATTGGTCTATGGTGTGGTTGTATTCTCCAAAGGAAGGTACGAATCACGCATATGTTGTGTCACGTTTTACAAAATCATTTTCAACTGTCATTGTGAGTATTTTTTTTTCAAACAAAGATTGTGTGATTCTGCTGAGTTCATTTTGAAACTTTGACATCATAGTCACGTTACCTTTTTCTCGGTTTTCCTAAACTTCCGTCAAAGATCCAAAGTTCTTTCAAATTTGCCGATTTGGCAATGTTAAGCTGGTTCTCTGCCAGATACAAAAGATGTTCGTCAAACTCTCTTTCATGTTTTTAGACAGGAAAATTGACGGTAATAACTGTCTAAGGGAAAACATTGAGTTAATGGGAGCTATCGATATATAGATTAAAAAACCGGCATAAGTTTGCACATTAAATATTTTTAAAACAACCGCTCTCACCTGTTCAAGTATCTATCATCCATGAGCGGGGACAATCTATAGTGATAAGTTTTTGACTCACCCAATGAGCGGGGAGCCCAAATTTAATGAATTATCATACTAGTTGTACCTCAGTGGCGGCTGAAATGTGATTGTCCAGAACAGGAAGTTTTACCTCAAACATTTTTTCCAAAAAGGAAACTATTTTGATTGCATGATTGATTGCATGGGTTGAACTGATAACAATGATCGTTGATCGTTTATGAACCAAGATTTTCTAATTTCGTGAATTATCTATTATAAGGATGCTGGATTTCGCTGATATTCAAGTGTTTTGAATTTTTTTGGGGAGGTGTCATTCTATCATTCAACAATAGTTTTGGTTGAATACGTGTTCTGTCTTTTTATAATTCAAAATTTTTGGTCTCACTATTTGCATGCTTTATTTTGCCTTTGTTACATTTTATCTCAAAGTTAAAGCTCTAGATCTTCAAATTAATGTTGGTTGAGGTACAAATTAAAGCTTTTGTTTGCTTTCTATCTGAAAAATTGTGTGTGCAGTTGGCAATTTCTTACAGTTTACTGTTATTTGAGATTGAAGTTTGAAGTATTTTTGCGATTGTAGTGCTTTTTTAACGGTTTATCGAGTTTCCACAATCCGCAGTCAATTTTGGTTTGCAGTACTTTCGTTTGGCAGTTTGTTTCGACATTTGAGATACTTTGTTATCAGATTTACGAAATTTAACAAATTTAATTTTGAATCAGGAATTATTTAAATTGCGTCAAATTTGGGCGCTCTATTTCCCACAATAGCCTTTTGTATATTTATTTATTTGCTATCGGTCTCTACGTTTTGTAAAGCAGCTTTTGGAACCATAATAATTTGCCACATCGAAAAATTGTTTTTCTATTCTTTTTCATTTTTTTAACAAGGAGGATCGGTAATGTGCGTTCTCACACTAAGTTCCGACCCCGCTCTTCTGCATTTTTGGCATAAATGTCTACAAATGAGGAACAGATAGAAGACCCCTCAAAAATTCAAGTATTTTTCAAAAAAAAAGTGTAGGAACAAAAAGATCACCTGAAACGCAGATAACTCAGTGGAGTAAAAAAAGCCACATTAGATTGATTAGATCCGCAATTATTAAGAAAGCAAGTCAAGACGAACAACAAAATGAAACTACAACAACAACAAACATTAATTACATCCAATTCATTGTCCGTTTGTTAAAAAGGTTATTAGCAAGGTCACAAATAGCGTCCCATAAAACTTAAGCTAAACAAAAACAACTTTTACTTCACTAGAAAAGATATGAGACCACTCCATAATAACGCTCGGTAACAGTTAGACAAAAAAGAAAAAAAACAGCAAAGTTAAAATATTTGCTTAAATTTTTAAAAACAGTCAGTTTGAAAACCATTAGATAGCAATTGAAAACATCCTACATGTTTATGATCACATACGCCTCTATAGTAGGGCATTAAGACCTGTCTTAATTCATCTTTTTATGCGGTTACAAAAAGAACAAAAAATAGAAACAAAAAAAATTCAATTAAAATTTGCCAGAAAACGCTGTCAAAGCCGTAAAGGCATATACTGCGCGCCAAAATATGTTCATTTGAGCCTTCCTCGAACTCCACGAACTCCAATGATACAGTATACGAGATCTTTTTGTTTAAAATCAGTTCAAAAAAAAAGAAAAAAACGGGGGCACAACCAAGTAATACTTTTGTATTTTTGGAAACCAAATATTTTCAAAGTCAGGAAAGCCATTAGCTTCAAAATGAACTAATTAAATAGGTTTGTTTATTCGTGCAAAGCAACCGATTGAAACCCGTAATTAATCAGAATATGTCTTACGTCTACAATAGGAACGTCCAATATCGACAAAAATCAAAAATGAGTTTATATTTTTTGTGAAGAACTTGTGTCGAAACCAGTCACTTCATTACGAACTCCTTAAAAAGGTTAGATTTTGTACACTTGCAACTTCTCTTGACAGCAAAATGTCATATGTGACCTTTAAAAAACGAGAATAAATAAAAAATAGGCATAAAAGAACAAAAGTTTAAAATGTTATTTTTTAAAACAACTGCTTAAAAAGTCATGAAAGCCACCAGCTATATACTAAAATCTGAATAAAAGCTCACTTAATCCATCATGTAATGCCAATGATAACTGTGATTATTCAGATATTTTCGTACTACTAAATAGACAAGGTGAAAACAATAGTTGAAGAAAACTGTAAAAAAAATTCAATTATACTCTTCGAGAAAGAGGTGTCGAAGCCGTTAAAACCATAGTCCATGCCTTTAAAAGTTTTTATATGTTCCAATGTGTCTTATTGTGAACGCCAATAAGGTAATATGTGAGTTTGCAATATGTGGAAATGTGACAAATCCGACAGCCCATCCGCACACCAATTGTAATGGTTGTACAAACTTGTGATATGTTCACCAACAAGATTTGTAGACCAATTAGAATTAAGCTGTCGTTCTCTTTTATACGTGTCAGCTGAAGCCCCTGTCGACTGTCGGCCAACATTTGCAGTCCCCTCCCCCATACAGCATCTATTGGCATTCAATTCAAGCACTATTTCTTTTATTATCCTGAATAACTAACTGTATTTGACTAGGGTTTTGTGTTTCTGATCTTATTTGTGCTTTTTCTTAGGGGGACATCGTATTACTGACTCACCAGATCTTGTGCAACTTGATCAGTAGGCCATTGGTCTATGGTGTGGTTGTATTCTCCAAAGGAAGGTACGAATCACGCATATGTTGTGTCACGTTTTACAAAATCATTTTCAACTGTCATTGTGAGTATTTTTTTTTCAAACAAAGATTGTGTGATTCTGCTGAGTTCATTTTGAAACTTTGACATCATAGTCACGTTACCTTTTTCTCGGTTTTCCTAAACTTCCGTCAAAGATCCAAAGTTCTTTCAAATTTGCCGATTTGGCAATGTTAAGCTGGTTCTCTGCCAGATACAAAAGATGTTCGTCAAACTCTCTTTCATGTTTTTAGACAGGAAAATTGACGGTAATAACTGTCTAAGGGAAAACATTGAGTTAATGGGAGCTATCGATATATAGATTAAAAAACCGGCATAAGTTTGCACATTAAATATTTTTAAAACAACCGCTCTCACCTGTTCAAGTATCTATCATCCATGAGCGGGGACAATCTATAGTGATAAGTTTTTGACTCACCCAATGAGCGGGGAGCCCAAATTTAATGAATTATCATACTAGTTGTACCTCAGTGGCGGCTGAAATGTGATTGTCCAGAACAGGAAGTTTTACCTCAAACAATTTTTCCAAAAAGGAAACTATTTTGATTGCATGATTGATTGCATGGGTTGAACTGATAACAATGATCGTTGATCGTTTATGAACCAAGATTTTCTAATTTCGTGAATTATCTATTATAAGGATGCTGGAATTCGCTGATATTCAAGTGTTTTGAATTTTTTTGGGGAGGTGTCATTCTATCATTCAACAATAGTTTTGGTTGAATACGTGTTCTGTCTTTTTATAATTCAAAATTTTTGATCTCACTATTTGCATGCTTTATTTTGCCTTTGTTACATTTTATCTCAAAGTTAAAGCTCTAGATCTTCAAATTAATGTTGTTTGAGGTACAACTTAAAGCTTTTGTTTGCTTTCTATCTGAAAAATTGTGTGTGCAGTTGGCAATTTCTTACAGTTTACTGTTATTTGAGATTGAAGTTTGAAGTATTTTTGCGATTGTAGTGCTTTTTTAACGGTTTATCGAGTTTCCACAATCCGCAGTCAATTTTGGTTTGCAGTACTTTCGTTTGGCAGTTTGTTTCGACATTTGAGATACTTTGTTATCAGATTTACGAAATTTAACAAATTTAATTTTGAATCAGGAATTATTTAAATTGCGTCAAATTTGGGCGCTCTATTTCCCACAATAGCCTTTTGTATATTTATTTATTTGCTATCGGTCTCTAAGTTTTGTAAAGCAGCTTTTGGAACCATAATAATTTGCCACATCGAAAAATTGTTTTTCTATTCTTTTTCATTTTTTTAACAAGGAGGATCGGTAATGTGCGTTCTCACACTAAGTTCCGACCCCGCTCTTCTGCATTTTTGGCATAAATGTCTACAAATGAGGAACAGATAGAAGACCCCTCAAAAATTCAAGTATTTTTCAAAAAAAAGTGTAGGAACAAAAAGATCACCTGAAACGCAGATAACTCAGTGGAGTAAAAAAAGCCACATTAGATTGATTAGATCCGCAATTATTAAGAAAGCAAGTCAAGACGAACAACAAAATGAAACTACAACAACAACAAACATTAATTACATCCAATTCATTGTCCGTTTGTTAAAAAGGTTATTAGCATGGTCACAAATAGCGTCCCATAAAACTTAAGCTAAACAAAAACAGTTTTACTTCACTAGAAAAGATATGAGACCACTCCATAATAACGCTCGGTAACAGTTAGACAAAAAAGAAAAAAAACAGCAAAGTTAAAATATTTGCTTAAATTTTTAAAAACAGTCAGTTTGAAAACCATTAGATAGCAATTGAAAACATCCTACATGTTTATGATCACATACGCCTCTATAGTAGGGCATTAAGACCTGTCTTAATTCATCTTTTTATGCGGTTACAAAAAGAACAAAAAATAGAAACAAAAAAAATTCAATTAAAATTTGCCAGAAAACGCTGTCAAAGCCGTAAAGGCATATACTGCGCGCCAAAATATGTTCATTTGAGCCTTCCTCGAACTCCACGAACTCCAATGATACAGTATACGAGATCTTTTTGTTTAAAATCAGTTCAAAAAAAAAAGAAAAAAACGGGGGCACAACCAAGTAATACTTTTGTATTTTTGGAAACCAAATATTTTCAAAGTCAGGAAAGCCATTAGCTTCAAAATGAACTAATTAAATAGGTTTGTTTATTCGTGCAAAGCAACCGATTGAAACCCGTAATTAATCAGAATATGTCTTACGTCTACAATAGGAACGTCCAATATCGACAAAAATCAAAAATGAGTTTATATTTTTTGTGAAGAACTTGTGTCGAAACCAGTCACTTCATTACGAACTCCTTAAAAAGGTTAGATTTTGTACACTTGCAACTTCTCTTGACAGCAAAATGTCATATGTGACCTTTAAAAAACGAGAATAAATAAAAAATAGGCATAAAAGAACAAAAGTTTAAATTGTTATTTTTTAAAACAACTGCTTAAAAAGTCATGAAAGCCACCAGCTATATACTAAAATCTGAATAAAAGCTCACTTAATCCATCATGTAATGCCAATGATAACTGTGATTATTCAGATATTTTCGTACTACTAAATAGACAAGGTGAAAACAATAGTTGAAGAAAACTGTAAAAAAAATTCAATTATACTCTTCGAGAAAGAGGTGTCGAAGCCGTTAAAACCATAGTCCATGCCTTTAAAAGTTTTTATATGTTCCAATGTGTCTTATTGTGAACGCCAATAAGGTAATATGTGAGTTTGCAATATGTGGAAATGTGACAAAACGAGAAAAACATGAGCCAATGTCTAATAATAGAAATTTTATGAAATCTAGTAGTATCAAAGCCCGAAAACAACAACTTAACGCGCAAAAAAGATGAAAATTCAATAAAAAGGCAAAAAAATAAGAGGAATCTTACTTCCGTTGCTGACACTAAGCTACCTGTTGAGCAAATTAAGAGAAAAGTAGTGGCAATGTTCAATAAGCCAATTCTTTATTTAAAATTCAAACACTTTTAAAAGACAAAACGACAAAAATTTTACAAGTAAAGAAACTAGATTCATTAATTTTGAACCGCTTATGAAATCAATTGGACCTATTAACACTGAGCTTTGATTTGAATTGTTCTTTCTTTAATTAATAGAAAAAAGATGGAAATTTTTTTTAAATAAAAGACCGACTGAACACAATCAGAATAATTTTTGGATTGTAACAGTCCAAGACTGGACCAAAACCAGCCCTGCTATTGCTATTTGTCTATTAGTATCACTCAATTGTTTCGAATGTTATGGATCTAGATAATTTGTTATTAAGAAGATTAAAAATATATCCGGCGTTTTTGATAATCATAGAGTAAAGTTCGCAAAAAACGGCAAAAATTAAATTTCAGAATACTCTCAATAGAAGTGGAAGTAGGACTAGCTCTCTTTTAGTTTACATATATTGTGTTAGATGTTCTTGGGTGTGTACTTGCGGCAAATTTAATCAAATTGGACTAAAGAAGCTTATTTCCGTAAATTTTTGATTGAAAATTCTGAATTTTAAAAAAATTAGCCAAAAGAAATTTTAGCCAAAAGACTTTATTCAAAATAGTCAACAATAATTTTTGTCTTTAGAAAAGAAATCAGGACTATTGTTAACAATTTCTACATATAGTAGCAAAATTGACGAAATATTAGTCTGAAGTTCCGGAAAATGTGAATAAAAATTTGGAAATTAGACCGCAAATCGGTCTAAAATTCGCAAAAATTTAAACCACGATAACTCGCTATAGAAAAAGAAATATAAAAAAGCTTTATAATCGATATTCTACGTTAGACGGGCTATTTAATGATACCACTCACAGCTCTTTCCGATGAATATATCTGTTGGTCAAAATTTTCTGAACAAAAAAAACCAGTTGAGTATATAGTTCCTCCCCCTCAAGAGGGGTCGGAACAATTATTCTTCATATAGTTTTACCAATCACTTAGAAAATCGGTTTCGCATGTTTTGTAGGGAAGTTGTAACCTGTTAGAAACTTAATAAAAATCAGATTAAATTTTCTCCCGATTTTCCGCTTCCTCCACTGTTTTTTTTTTAAAAATTACGCAAATTATATAGTTGAATTGTTAAATTCAGTTAAGTTTCTACTGATATCTAATCTCAAGTTTTTCTTGGAGAGTGTTCTAGGGACACCCAGCTCCAGTTTCTTCCTAAATTCTTTCACCATACTATTGATTCTACTGAATTCAGAGAACGAAAAACAGTATTTTTAGCATTTCAAACTAGTAAAGAGGGCTCAGCATCACTTTAATGTTTCTGAAAGAGATTATTTGTTCACGTGCATCAATTTATGAATTGTTCCTACCACCTTTCTGTTGAGTTTGCGCTTCAATTTAAAAAAAGTGTTGTCAAGTCCAAGCAAATCTTTTGGGAAACTGACTCAAAACAAAGCACACTTAGAGAAAACTGTTGTGCCCCATGTTTTTTTATAGATCTTTGTTTTAGGTCCCAAAAGATGTATATTCTTAATTTGATCAGACTTTTAATTTTCAAGTTAAATGTGGCATCCTGTAATATTTTTGTTGTGATACTCTTCAGTTTTTAAAAAAGCTGCCAAATTTTATGACTTTTGTTTGCCTAATTGTATGTTTTTTTTCTGTGACCTTTACTAATTTTTAAGAAAAGTATTTCCTAAATACAAGTAGTTTTTTACAAAATTGTTTTTATATAGCTCAATGTATCTGCTTTAGATTTAATTTTTATAGAGAATAAATTTTATTGAAAATTTCATTACGCTGCAAAACGTAAGTTCCACTTTGGTTTTTCGAGGCTTTTTCTGGGCAACAGTGGCAGTACGTTGTCGCGTTTCTTCTTCACTTTATGTCAGTGTTTCTTATCATGAATTTCGTCAATCCTTTCCACGTTTAAACTGGCAACAATGTTTTTCAATTAGCTTAAAATGCTATGGCTTCAATTTCTTTTACATTTACTTAAGACCCAACTAAGAGAAGTTTTTTGTTAAGAATTGTTTTCAATATATGATCCAGGTAGGAAGTAGTATATGGCTAAGAACTTTCAATCAATCCCTCTTTCAATTCTGTATACTTGACACGTTGTTACCGGATTGAGGTCTTCAGGTACTCTGACCGTAGGCAGGAGTAACTTTGAGGCCGACAGTTTCTAATCAACTTTTCACTTTGTAACCTACAGGTTTTCGTTATATTGAAATCAAAATCAGAAGTTGCGCCTGACAAAATTGAATCTGACAAATTTTTGGGCGGAACGAAGTGTAAATTGAAAAGTTACAAAGTGAAAAGTTGATTAGAAAGACAAAAGTCAAAGAGCAGAACAGTTGGTAAATGCATTTTGCTGCGTGAATCGAAATCCAACCAAAGTTTTGGTTAAAAATGCCTCAGCAGACTAAAACTGAATTGAGTAATGAACTTTCAAGACTTACAAACACCATCGAGGACATGCGAAAACAGCTAAAGCAAAAAAACGAAACCGTACAAGAACAGAAGCAATTAATCGACAAACAAGCTCAAACGATCTCAGAACAAAACCATGTTATTGACAAACAAAAGCAGCAGATAGAATTGAAAGATAATGCAAACGCGTACCAGTGTCGAATGATTGATCAATTCCAATCGGAAGTCGGATATTTAGGGGATCAGAACAGTTCGCTATTGGAAAACGTAATGGGTCACAATATTCAAAATTCAACAAATTTTTTGGAGCCGTCGGAACCAAATTTTTTTTCCAAAATTTATTAACAAAAACACTAACCATCTTATAATTTCAGACAGTACATACAAAAAAATACGACAATCTGATATTTCTTATGATACTGGGATTCTTTCTTATCCCTCTGCAACAATTATTGATTTGGGACAAACAGTCGAACAGTATTCGTCAGGAGCGAAATGCCAATCACTCATTTTTCATGCGGGTCATAATAGTATAGATAAGGGTGTTTCGGGGGTGGCCGCAGCATCTCAATAATGTGAAACTGCTACAAAAGCAATCAAAAAGTTGAAACCTCACAGAGTTCTACTTTCTGAAATTCCACAAGTTAAAAATGGCCATTATGAGCGTGAATCGAATAATTTTGAAATTGAAGAGTTCAATAAGCAACTGGGAAATATTGCTTTGGAGTTAAATGGAACATTTAAATGGACAAAAGTAGAGGTTTTGAAATGCAACATTACAACATACGAAATATCTAATGATGGTGTTCACTTAAATTTGGCAGGAGTACAAAAAATTGTCAAGAGTATTCGGAACTATTATCAACAGCATAATATTACTTTGTCACAAAACAACATTGCACTGCGACAAATTCAGCGTTTTTAATCAATCCTTTGGTTGTGTGACTTAATGGTTTTTTTGTCAGCAAAAATGAGCATTTCAAAACTAACAGTTTTTGCTTTTTTTACTTAGCACTTCAAATGAAAAATTTATATATTCGGTTATGTCACACAACCAAAACCATGATTTTTATAATGTGAAAATTAGGTTCCGCTTTTTTCGGTTTGTGAGTATTTGCAAAATAGTTTTTTTACACTTCATGCGCTTGCTCCTAAGCGGTGATATTCATCTAAATCCGGGTCCTTTTTCTCACATTCGTGAATCGGACATGCTGATAGAAATAGTTACAAAAGATTGCAAAAACCTAAATATTTGTCTTTTCAATTCACGCAGTTTAAAAAACAAATATGACTTTTTCACTGACTTTTTGACAAATTTGACTCAAAACACAATAGTGGTCCTAACTGAAACTTGGTTGAATGAAACAGATATTTATCCAGAGAATTTTTTGAGTCCAAAACACAAATTTTATTCAAAATCGAGGTCATCAAAG
Source organism: Convolutriloba macropyga (assembly GCF_964194025.1). Classification (NCBI taxonomy): domain Eukaryota; kingdom Metazoa; phylum Xenacoelomorpha; order Acoela; family Convolutidae; genus Convolutriloba; species Convolutriloba macropyga. Next base: position 37,407,828 of record NC_134475.1, read on the forward strand.
ACAGGAGTAAACAAGGGTGGGGGTGTTGCCATCTGGGTTCCTAGGGACATATCTTCAAAACAGCGAAATGATCTAAATGTACTCAATGAAAGCTTTTTTGAGTCTTTATGGGTAGAAATATCTGGGCTATCGGTTAGCAAAATCCTAATTAATGCTTCGTATTGTCCAAACAAAAACTTGGGAAACTATTTCATTGACGAATTAACATCAGAGACTTCCTCGGCGTACTCAATCACTGACGAAGTTTTGCTTTTTGGCGATTATAATCTCAATTATTTCAACAAAAGGGAATCCACTTTATTGGATGAATTTGCGAGTAATTCCGGCCTTACCTTGGCAAACACAGAAAAACCAACACGAGCCACCAGCCAAGGCGTAACACTAATCGATCATGGGTTTTCCAGCAAAATCCAAATTCAAGATGTTCAGATTTTTTCGTCATCAGTTGAAATGGATCACTTGACTGTTTTATACACTACAAATTTTCCTGTTGAACCTAAAAACAGGAAGCAAAGTTTTATCAGAAGAAATAAAAGAAAGTTCGATGCAAATAAATTTAGTCTTGATCTTTCCAATCAGGACTGGAGTAACTTATATCAATGTGAAGATGGAAATAGCATGTACAATGCTTTCATAAACGTTTTCAGTACTACTCTAGAGTTCCACGACCCAATTATAAAAAGCTTTCAACCAGAAAGAAAAATTGCTGAAAAACCTTGGCTGACAAAAGAGTTGAGAGAAGAAATCGCCAAAACCATAGACTTTTTAATATCTGGAAAAATAACCCATCGGAGCAAGCGCATACCAATTTCAAATATCAAAGAAATTTAGTTTATAGGCGTTTAAAAACAGCCCAAAACGAGTTTTGCAAACAATTTTTCAAAGAACTACCAACAAGTAAAGAACAATGGAGTTTCATCAAAAAAAGAATTGTCAAAGAAAGGGAGTGTCTCGTTATAGACAAACTAGTCGACGGTGAAAGAGAAGTAGGAAATGAACTTGATATTGCAAATTGTCTCAATAGAAGTTTTCAAAAACTAGGCTTATACAATGGACAATATGTGAGCGCTCCAAATATTCCTCGCATAGAAGTTAGGGAAAGTTTTGCTTCAGAACAGTTACACTAAAGGAACTATATGATGCCATCGATTTTCTCGACAACAATAAGTCTCCGGGTCCAAGAGTTTTTAATGCTTGGGCAATCAAGGCAGCAAAGCTTCCAATCGGAACCCATTTGCAATTTGTTTTTAACACATGCATTAGTCAAAATATTTTCCCGAAAAATTTAAAAATTGCTTTCATTAGTCCGGTCTACAAAAAAGAGACGTAAAAATTTGCGAGAACTATAGGCCTATCTCAATTACTCCGATGTTTGCAAAACTCTTTGAGCGTATACTTCTCAATCAGGTTAACGAATTTATACAAAAAGAAAAAATTTTGAACGGTACACAGTTCGGATTTCAAAAACATAAGTCTTCTACAGATGCTGTTTTACACTTAATCGAAGCATTACAAGAAAACTATGATAACTTAAAAATTTCAGTTGCTGTTTTTATTGATCTAGCTAAAACATTTAATTCAATATCGCACGAATTCATCATAAGTATGAATTCGTGCAGACCTCCCATTTTGTTGTCATCCATATAATTTTTCTTAACTGACGTCTTGTTCAGGTCTGAAATGGAAATGTGCTAAAATTTATATTCAGAGATCGGAATTTTGAGTAGGACGATACAATGATAGCATATTTGCAGGTGTTTCGGAAGCTTGTCTAGAAAACTTTTTGAGGCAACTCCGATTGTTTGTCAATAAAATCTGTATTGCAGTGTAAATCCATTTTAAAATTTGACAAGCTTGAGCTAACTAAAGATAAGTATTTTCATTACAATAAACCACATTATCTTTCGGTTTTAGCACAAATGAAAGTTCGAGTCGAGAATTGAACATCTTGTTCAGTTTCACCTCTCACAAAAATGATAAACTCTCAGAAAATGACGACAGAAAATTATTTGATTCCAATTGGCCATGATTTTATATTTCTCACCGCAACTAGCTTTGTCACCTGGAAAATGAAACGTTTTAATTATTTCTATTGAAAACCGATTGAACTGGCTTTGATTGTGGAGCCTCTTGAAAGCTAAATGACAAATATAAATGAGACCCGACGGGACAAGTGGTTTCTTGTTATGACAACACTTGCGAACAAACATTGAACTAGATATTAAGAATACAAATATATAAATTCCACCTCACCATCTTTAGTGTCAAAAGCAGTCTCGTTGACGAAACACTTTTTGAACTCCATCTCGTTCTGAGTTAGAGTTCCTGTCTTGTCAGAGAACACGTGCTTAATTCGACCCAACTCATCATTCAGATTGGACGTTCTCGCTCTTGCCTTGATCACGTTGAACACCATCTGCGGATCCTGCATTTACAAAAATGATCACAATAAACTAGAAAAAGCTGAAAACGAAGAAAAATATGGGAACAGATCTCTAGTCTGCAATGCAGCGAGTTAATCGACAAACCAATTGGGGTATTAAAGTTTGCTATATGAGAAAAAAGTTTGAGAGATCTACAGATCTCTTAGTAAAATCTGACATTTTGCCTGCAGAGCTTTTAATAAGCCAGATGAATGTTTCAAAACTTAGGAATGATATTTCATTATTGAAAACACACGGCACTGAGAGATTTTGTCTAAGTGGTAATGTCTTAGCAAGAAAAAACAACAGAACTGAACAGCTAATTCTCTTAAGGTCGAGCAGTCGATCAATACAAAAAAGAAGCATTCAAAAGTGGAATAAATTTCCGCGTGATGTCCGGACTATCAGATCAAAATCAAAGTTTAAACGCATGTTAAAACAGCATCTGCTCCAAAAATTCAAACTTGTACCGTTGGAAAGGAACGTTGGTGGCTTCAAAAGTTATTTTTACCTTTAGAAAACGGAACCACTAATTTTGATTTTTAACATTGTACTGATTTTGTTTATATAATTTTAAACTTGTAATATTTAAGCCCTGGGTTATATTTTCAATTTACTTGTTTAAAAAGAAAAATTTTCGCTGAAAATTAGACCAGGATTCACGCTGTGAATAGAAATCTGATATCTGATCAAATATTTGATAGTTTGCTATTACAAATAAACAAGGAAGTGGGAAAACAGATAGGATCATGTTTCTGTTTTTTTTGGATGTATTCACTTTTCGTCCACAATGTACATGAGCTACTGCGAATTGCATTTCTTTCAGAGTAATTCTATCAACATTGCCTCATCAGTTGACGAGTAACATCCAGTATCTCATCGAGCAGAAAGTGACCATGGCCGAAAGGGATAAATCAGCCGAAGAACACATGAACAAAAGGACAACTATTTCGAAGGAAGACAGAAGCAAAGAACCGAATTTAGAATTACCACGGGTAGGCAGACTTTTTTTACTGTACGCCATTTACAGAGATGGCATTTGTTCATTAGTTTTTTTTAAACAAGTAAATTAAAAATATAACCCAGGGATTAAATATTACAAGTTTAAAATGTTATATTCAAAATTAGTACAATGTTAAAAATCAAAATTAGTGGTTCCGTTTTTTTAAAGGTAAAATAACTTTTGAAGCCACCAACATAATCATTTCTGTTTTGCTCACAAAAATAGCTGATGACTTGACTGAGGTGATGCAGAAAGTGAAAGTTAATGAAACAAGGAGGCTCGTTAATGTGCGTCCGCACATGCTGTTCCGACCCAAGCTCATCTACATTTTTGACTTAATTGACAACCAAATGAAGAGATAATAAAAATAGATATTTGAGTTTAAAAAAATCGTTTCAAAACTTAACTACTAATTGAATTACATAATGTCATACATTCTTACAGAGCTCGCGAGATATGCCATTGAAAAGATTACGAGAAAAAAGCAAACAACAAAGTAAGGAACAACAAAAATTGCTCGCCAAAAACTCAATATCTAAATTTAAAAGCACCTAGTAACAACGTCAAAATGCAATCAGATAAAACATTAACTATACAAAATTACTTTTTCCTAGCTATTCAGCACATGGATCTTTCTTAATGAGACTAGGTAACGGCTCAAAAAAGAGACGAAAAAAATGAGGCGAAATTCAAAAATCAAACAAAGTTTTTTAAATCAAATAATTTCAAAAGGCTTAAAATTCAATAGCTTATAACAAAATAGTCTTGATAATTTTACCTAAAAGTCATCATGAAACTAATGGGACCTGTCCCCGGTTAGAGTAAGCCATAGGAAAAGACTAAAGAAACTCAAAAAAGTACAAACAATTTGGGGAAACACAGTTTATTGAAGCCATTAAAATCATTAGCTATTATCTGAAAAATATTTATTTGTATTTCAGATTTTTTTATACACAGTCATCTAAATTTTACTGAAAAAATATATATGTTCATTTGGACCACGTGTGAAAATCATTGGGTTCTGTTATTACCCAAATGTGCTTAAAGAATAGAAAAAGAAACAAAAATACACCACCCACAAAAATTTTATGAAAACGCATGTTGTCCAACAAACAAAACATCATAAACGAAAAATTATCAATAAAATGTTAATTTTTGAAATTCAAGGAATTGGATGGGACTTCTCAATGATGAGAATAAGTTACAAGTTGACGAAAAGAACAACAAAACTGAAAAGTTTGAGAATTCTTTGAAAATGTTTTGTATCATAAACTTTAGGACTATTCGCAATACAACTTCAGTTAACATTGTTCATTCAGACTTCAATTTTATGTTTAAGTGACCAGTCAGCATATTACGGATAAATAAACAGGCAAAATCAGCAATTTCAAAAAAAAAATTAATCGAGAAAATCGTCGAATCCGTTAAAAAATGAACTTTTCAGTAAAAGTTTTCTATTTTCAATTATTTTTTCCCAGCAATGGGATTTTTCTTTTTTTAACAATCTGACCTCAAAAAATAAACAAATATGAACAAATAATTTAAAACCACAAAATTGTTTAGAAAACCCGTAGTATCATGCCGTTAAACTCAATGGCCTTCAACGGAAGCCAATAATTAGGCTCGGTTGGCTCAATTATGCCCCGATGGGATGCTTGTCAGTCATGAGTCATCAAAAAGACATTACAATAAATCAATGGCTATGCAAACAGCAATAAAAACAGGTAAAGTCCAAAACTCGGAAAAAAGTGCGAGAAAAAAGCGAAAAAAAAGACCAAAAAAACTTTAAAAAGTATTATGAAAAACTCGTGCATCGAGCATCGAAGTCATAAAAACAGAAGTTAGAAGACAAAACCGCTAAGCAGATTTTTTTTAGTTGCAGTAGAAAAGAAGAGGGTCCTGTCATTACTGAGACCGTTTACGAAAATAAAATAAAGGTTGACCAATGTTCAAAAAATTGAAAAAAAAAATTTAAATTTTTAACAGCCATTAAATTCAATAGCTTCCAACGGACGTGAATAAATACGCTAAGTTATGCCTCAATGGGTGGATTAAAAAATATTCATGCATCAACAAATCAATAAAACATCACATAAAGCCATATGACAATGAAAACAACAAAAAATACAAGCAAAAACCAATAGTTCTTGTAGAAAAGAGCGAGAAGGAAGTGTCGAAGCCATTTAAATCATAAGCTTTTCTCTGAAAACTTATCAATGATTCATGATTCAGCAAAAGTTTTCTCTAAACCAATGGGACTATCGATTTTAGAATAACGTGATAAGATTTCAAAGGAGCCATTAATACGAGAATGTCCAAAAATTGAAAAAAAAAAATTTGAAACCTTGTGGCATTGAAGTCATATAAACAATCATTATAGGATAAAAACCACTCAGCAGATTACAATTAGTTTCAATAGGAAAATACGAGGTCCTGTCATGACTTACCGTTCTCCAAAATAAGCTTACGATTGACTAATGTTCAAAAAAATATATTTTAAAAAAAAAGTTTTAAAAAATTAAACAGACAACAAATTGAATAGCTTCCAACTGACGTCACTAAAAACAATCAGTAATGCCTCACTGGGCAAACAAGGATAATTCATGCATAGATAATCAATGAGACATCTAAATAAGCCTTTTGACTGTGAAGAAAACAACAATAACAAGCAAAACCCAATAATTACTTAGAAAAGTGCGAGAAAAAAATTTCGAAGCCATTTAAAACATAAGTTTTCCTATGAAAATATTGTCATTGATCTTCGCGAAGCCAAAGGGGGCTATCAATATTAGGATAACGTGATATGATTTCAAAAGGAGCCAAAAATACGAAAATATCCAAAAACTTAAAAAGTATTTTTTTATAATCTTGTGGGATTGAAGTCATATATCCAATAGTGAGAAGCTGAAACTTGTAACCAGATTACTTTTTGTTGCAGTAGGAAGCTCATTGGTGAGACTGACGTACAGTTCACGAAAAAAGGGTTTATGATTGGTTAATTTTAAAAAAGTTCTCGGAAATTTGTTTTAAACTTATTAACAGCCATTAGCTGCCCACTGAAAGCACTAGATAGGTTCTCTTAGTGGTCATTGAAAAACTTTTAGCACATCTTTTAACACATGAGTTTAGGCCAATGGGATCCAAAAATATAGTTAAACCTCATAAAATATCAAAATTTCATTTAAAATTATGAAAACTGAGAGTCGAATCCAAAAAAAAACATGAGCGATTCCTTGAAAGCGATTTTCTTGTTAATTGAGCTTCAATTGACTGTAAATGAAGTTTGTCATTAAAGGAACCTGGATATGAAAGGTGACCAGTCTCTAGTTGACTTAAAATATTGTGAAAAAATTTCTAAAAAAAACAGCTCAAAAATAGAATTCAATTTTTTTGATAGTAAACTTCCCCATGAGACCAGAACTAGTCATTTAATTGCCTTTCGGCTATAAGGAACACAAAATTGGTTGACTTTGTGACGTGAAATGTATTTTTGAATTACTATTTTTATAGAAAAAAATCTTAATAAAAGTGAACAAAATCATGCCAAAATTCCCTTGTTCACACAGAACTGCAATCCTCGATAACTCCTCGAAAAAAAAACTAAATTCAAAAAAATATTTTTAATTTCGAATTCTACGCTGGACGAGCTTTTTAATGATATCACTCTGATTTCTCAAAAAACCCATTTGAGTATATAGTTCCTCCCCCGACAAGTGGGGTCGGAACAATGATTCGAGTGAAAGGGACTTTAAAAATACCATTGAGTGATTATGAAGTTGAACCTTGAAGCCCATTCATTAGCAGTCAAGTTCTCAGTCAATAATTTTAAGTTCCAAATTAACTAAAGACAATAGCGTTTGTGCTCTCCCGACTTTCACCAGGTAAGAACAAAACAAATTAAATCGCACACTAAACAGTTATGATCACAATTTTGTACTACAACTCCTAAGCAGTGTTAGCAAATGTGATTTGAATTCCCTCGTGACGACAAATTTTAATCAATTTTAATGTCTGCTGTAACTTTTGTTAAAAACCATTATAGTATTTTTTGATAGTCAGCACCGTTTAACTCATCGCCAGCTAAGCTAGAAGAGACCCTATAAATTTGCCCATTTCGCGCAAATTTGCTCGGTTTTGATATCATTACACGGGGTGGTAGCAATTAAACTTAATCCTTAACTTCAAATAGATTAACGCTGCAACTATCCCCACGGTGCCTGCTTGAGCTGCTAAGACTCAGGAAGTTGATTGCCAAATAAAGTTGTAGAAAAATTAAGATATTTTATACTGAATTGCGCCTTCGTATTTAAACAACAATTAATTCTGTCTTCAAACAAATTAATCGGCTGTAAGAAACGCACGTTGAAGTAGATTTTAACAGATGTCAATTCGATGAAAAATATATTTAGTGTGATTGAGTAATATTCTAGTCAACCAATTTATTTTGAACCAACTTCGGGCATAGTTTGCGATATTAGTTGACAATCTAAGTACTCAATTAGGAGTAAATAAAATATAGAAGATTTTAAACTTGTTAAGCCGTATATATAAGCCATAAAGAGTATTTTTGTTAAGCCATAAAGCCATTCTTGTTAAGCCATAAAAAGTATTTTAAATTATTTTCCTGTTATTTCAGATAACTGTAGAAAGTAGGAGTTATCATAGCGTGACAACCAGTTTCATGACAACTGTTATCCCATGCCTGATGTGCACTTAAACAAATTTTAAATGATCTCTTGATTGTCTGCATCTGAAATCTCTTAAACTAATATGTAACACAAAAATTCTCTCGTTCTTTATAAGGTAATGTTTGATCAAATATGGTACAAAAATGTAAGAGAAATCCAATTCGAACTACTCATTACAACGTAGTACAACTTCCCTTATAGTAGTGCCAAATCAAAAGCAGAGAGGGTCTCAGATTCCTGCTGTCTTACATGCTTTGCTGTTTTATATTTTTTAACGCAAAACAATTACAGATCCTTCATTGATCTTTTGTGGTTTTTTAAGGATACAGTGGTCTCAAAGAGTTTTGATTGGTAGAATGCCAGCAACAAATTAGGATGAGAAATCAATGCCACATGTAAAAGTAACTTAAGTAACTTTAGTTCAATTTGCTTACCAAAAGTCAAGAACAGAGAACACAGGTGGTTTTGTTAATGCAAAATTTTGAAGAGAGCGAGAAAAGTGTGAAAGAACTTCCGAACAATGAAAAAACTGATTGCACATTCTTTTCATTTGAAGAACAATCTGTTAATAATGCGCCAATTTATTCCGCCAAATTATTTTTTTAGATGTATAAGCGTATTAGGGTGCTTTTGTGAGATTTAGGGTGACTTTCTGGCCACTTTAAGAACTAAATAGCAAATAAAATAGCATGTTTTCTCGTTGCAGCTTCTTAAATGGCTCATATGTCTAATTAATTTTTTAACGATTTTTTTTTCTTTCTTCCTGAATAGATATGCAAAAAATTGGCCAATTAAAAAACCGGCTTTTTTTTCTGAAATTGATTGTTTTGAAATTTGTCTCTATTCCCTTTCAACTTGCTGTTTTGTCAAAGCAGATTAAATTTCTCTGCATAAAACATTCAATATAATTCACTTTTAACACCTCAATCTTCGCGAAGAATTTCAAAAATAGCAGCTTAGGATTTTTGTTCATTTTTGTCTATCGTATCCTTGCTGTTCTCGGTATACGGTTTTTGGTTTTTGTTGTATTTTCTATCATCTGGGTCAATTCATTCTGAAAATTTGTTTAATATAAGCAGTAAGACTTAGTCTTTTAAGATTAATTGTATTGAAGTCGCAACTTGAAGAGATGTTTCAAAAACATGCTAATTGTTTTGTTTTCTCATTAGTACTTTTTTTTCAATTGGCCCTAATATTCTGTATATTAAGTGACTTGATGAAATCAACTATTTACTGAAATGGGTGGTTAGCTGCAGTCTGAATCGAATTTCATTCTTAGTAGAATCGATAATTTTTAGGCTATCATTTTATTTACTTGCTGTCCTCGTCAGTTTTTCTTCTGACCATTTGATTGGGCGCCAAGAAGTCAAACTACTTTCAATACTATTTTCACTGACTTTTTGTTCATTCGGTCGTTCAATTTGTCTGCGGCGTCATTCTGTAATCCTTTTTGTGATAATTTGTAATAAAACTTTATTTAATGTAATAAATAAACTTTAACTAATATAATAAAATGTTACCTAATGTAATAAAACGTTAATAAAATATTACCTTAATGAAATCACCCATACACTCGGTAACTAGACAGTAACCTGTGCATGAATATCAATTCAAGTTAGTGAAGCTAGATTGTTATCAGGCTCTAACAATATAAGAACATTAGTCTTTGATTCAATAATATTTAGAATTGGAATTTAGAATTTCAATGATCAGAGCAGCACGCCATTTAATTTGGTCTTTTTAATCGAGGGGTTTCAGCCGCCTATTTCTTGCTTTTTATCCAATCTTCCAGCGGTGTTTATATTTTATCTTACAATATACCCTAAACTTTTATACCCTCTTGTAAGACAAAACTCTTTTTCAACAATTTCCTGACAACGTTTTTGCAAAATATTTTTCGGTCCGACTAAGGCTGTTCTCTAGTTTACATAAGCCTTAAAATATTTTTCAAAAAATAGCAAATATATACCGGATGATTTGGCAAAACAATATAACGTCGTCTATCACACCTACTTTTTTTCCTCTGATCAGAGTGAAAAGTATTTTTTTATGAAATTCGCATGTGAAAGATTCTTTCTTTCTATACATTACGTCGCCAATCCTACAATGAAGAAATATGGTTAAACTTTGGACAACGGTGACTATAAAATTGCGGACAATCCTTACAAAATACCGTCTCTGATCTCTGATTTTCACGTTTTTAATGTCCACTTCTATGAGCAGGGGTATCGTCATCACTGCACTTTAACCTTTAAATTAAATTGAAAACTTTGACGGAATAAAATTATAACTACTCTCACTTCACTTTGATAAAAAGTAGTACTTACATGCCACTTTATCTCCTGTAAACAGTTTCAGAAATTTCAGCGCAAATTTGAACTACTTCTCCTTACTTGCATTGTTGTCCTAAAAAACCCAACTTTAAAACATCGAGGAGCGGACAATGCTGACATTTGTGATCAAATTTGCTTGCTCAAAATGTAGATTTGACAACGTAATGTAATTGGATTAGTATTCATACCTCAGCTTCTAATCGATCTCCAAGTGATTTTTGCAGTGCAACTATTGCTTTTCTCACCATATAGGTCGCGTTAGTGTCTTTTCCGTTCAAAATTGTCTGAAATGATTTAAATTTCTATAAAAAATTATAACTTCCCAAATAATTTTCGATAGCGTATGGGTGAGAAAAAATAAATTCCTTTTGCAAACGAAAACATCATTGAGGCAGAAATGATAAATTATTAAATACAGAGAGGAAAAAAAATTGCTGTACTAAACAATGTAAGAAGATTTGATGTCATCTGCAGATTAGATATGTTGTCCTCTTTACTGTTTTTTAGTTGATAGACTCTGGATAAGAGAGTTTTTGGTTCAAGAATTTATTGAGTCTTAAATAGTACATTTGCTTTTTATTATTACTGCAACAAGAGAATTTCGAGCGGTCCAGATAATAACAGACATCCATTTTGTACAGGAAAGTGTCAAATTTGGACGAACCACTTTCGGGAAAACAATTTTTGTAGGAAACATAAACGAAAAATCAGCTTTTTTTAAATAAAACATCAGCCAAATTCTTTTAGGTGGTTTTCCTTTTGAAATGATAATAGTTAAATCATCATAACAGTTATAGCGAATAAAGCTTAAGAAACCTAAAAAAATTTGATAAGACTGTAAAATATTTAGCAAACTGGTTTCATAAAAAAGCGATAGCATTCACAACTGTCAGCATTTCTTGATGCAGCTATAAAAATCGTTTTAAATGATGTGAGTTTTCAGTCCAAAAACTGGCATAGGATCTGATCTGAAAACTTAATTAAAACAAATGTTTAGAAAAAAATAGCTAAAACCGTAATCTTGCACAATTGACTTTCTTAATCGTGCAAAAATAAAAATGAACAAACAAACTCTATGAGATCGTCAAATATCAAGTGAGAGTCAATAATCAATTATAAGTATTTGAAATAATGACAGTTCTTTAAGAGGCAGTCTCCATATTGTGGCATGGTATTTTTTCTCAAAAAAGTTTTAAAAAAGCTTTTCAAGCTGTTAATTTCCAACTTATTTGATGAGTGTTATCCATTTTAAATAATGCGGTTTAAATCTGATATTTCCTCAAGTTAATGATCAGAATTGGTAATTTTTCAAAATTAATAATCAAAATTGCAGATTCTTATCTCTAAATGATGCTCAACAACGCTCATTTACAAAAAAATACCTGTCTGAAACAGTGACTTTCTAAAAAAATAAAATGCTTTAAACAGCCATTTCTTAGAAATAATACTCAAAAAAGTCATTTTCTATTAAAAAAAATGTCAAAAGGAGTCATTTCCTACGTTTAAAAAGCGGTTGATCAAAAACTATCATAGTGGTCGAAAAACCATAAGAGAGTTTTGATTGTTTTTAGTTTAACAATACCGATGGAAAACGGTTTTTTCTTGGGCTTAAAAGCTTAAAACTATTCGAAAACCGTTTTTTCCTGATAATACTCTTTTTGGACAAAATCGCATGTGAGGACAACAGAAGAGAAATATTAACTTTGAACTAACTCAAAGTTTTTTGTCATTCATTTTCAAAACATTTTCAGATGACGAGCGGAGTGTACGCCCCGAAGAGCTGAAATTGCGCAATTTGAGAGAAGTCTACTTGACTGAAGATCAATTCAAAGAGTGCCTCAAATCTTCGTCCACATTCGCCCAGAACCAGCATATGAGTAGTGGATTCAGACCACGCGACTATAAATTGTTGAAGGGGGGCGCTACGTTGGGTATAGGGAACCCTAAAAGTCTGTTTACAGAAAAAAAGGAAGCACAAGAGATGCCTGAATTGGTAGGTAGAAGCCTATCTCTTGAAATTTTTTAAATTTTAGAAAAATGTTATTCAGAGCAGTTTTAACAGTTTTTAAAATCTTGTCAGATATTCTTTAAAATGTTTTCTGATTATTGTTTCGTACGTGTTGGGCGTTTGACTAAAAGAAAGCTTAAAGAACTTAAGCGAAATTTGTTTGACTGTCAGCCAATTGCATATGCACGTACATAAAAGTACGGACGCGGTCTACATTTTCCCTTACATAAAATGCAGGATAGGATTAAACTATATATGTAGTTTTAATGAGTGATCCCAACTGAGAGGATCAAGCGGATCAAGAGTATTGAGTGATCTCAACGGAGGGCCACGAATACAACTCAATGGAATTATTTGGAAGCGAAAAAATAGAAAAAATACATTTTTACCTGGGCTTACCACCCAGAGAGTTTAACTACTGAACTGTATAAATCCAGAACTGTATAAAAGTCATTTTTTCACTTGTGAATGCTGTGTTCATGTAAAAAAATGATCAGTCTTTTTCAGAGTAAAAGTGTATTAGTGATTTTAACTCTTATCTGACAATTACTATTATCATGCAATATCAGCTTAATTCGAACATTATTGTAGAATTGTTGTCCGCTAAATAACATTCTGTTTTTACCTTACATGGCAACAGTTGACAGGCGTATTTGCATACACCATGATACTACATAACAAGCATATTCACACATAATATATCACACTGAATGCATATCCATACAGTACAAAATCTCTCAACAGGCATAATCACTTAAAACAAATTGGACAATTTATTACTTATAATGATTGCGGTTCAGTTCAAAACAAAAGTGCTTGATGGTTTAGAATTTCGACAGAGTGCGCTTGAAAGAAGTAAAGTTTATATCCACCCTAATATAATTCCCGCTTATTCTTTACGAAAAAAGCATTGGAAAGTTTGGTAAAAAAAAAACAAATGAAAATTGAGTAATTTTCTTTATTTCCTTGGACAATTACCCTTCGATTTATTAATTAAAGAGCATTTATCAATTACTTTTATCAATTACTGAGGAAGAAAGGCAACGACATGGATGGTGAGGTATCTCCCAGCGGTTTTTCTAATACTGCAACAGGTATGAGTGGTGATACTGTTTTGACTAGGAAAGTTGATGAACAATCGAAAGTAGTATGTGGATTAAAAGACACGAACAAAAAACAGGAACAAAAAACTATTGATCTCGAAAAAAACAGGTTGAAATAAACGACAGACTGAGAGCTCAGGAACGTTACACAAGCAGGGACTGTATTATAATCTGCAATCCACCCTTTGACTCCAGAAACAGTAGAAATGTGTTGCGAAACACGTTGAAGTTTTTGAAAATTTTTTTGAATATAAAGCTGGATGAAAACAGAATTAAAGCATGTCATATATTACATGGCAGAGCAGCTGATGAGCTAGTGGATGCTCCGAGTCGGTGATCTGCAAGTTTGTCTATTTTGACGAAAAAGATAGGGTTTTTGGTGCAAAAAGGAAACTTAAGAAATTCAAGAGTCCACATAATAATCTTAGTATATACCTTAATGAAAGATTTGTCCAAATATGAAGCAGAAAAAAACAGTGAGGCGAAGAAAACGGGAATGATTACCTCAACAATAAACTGTAAAGTGTCAGTTATGGTTAAGAATCTGCAAAACAAAACATCATTTAGAGCAGTAAATCACGTGGACGAACTGAATAACATCCAAAATCCTGTCTTACGGGAGAGTGGACGCAACAAGCGAAAGTTTATGAGGGAAACGGAAGATAAAATTTCTCTTGATAACAGGAGACAAATAAAAAACAAACTCCATAGCTTGCTATTGTTACCAGCGGAAACTAAAATTTTTTGTTCAAATAATTTAATGTTTTTTTTCAGTAATTTTAAAATTAACCCCACACAGTAACACTACTAAAACATTGAGAGCCTCAGCTAGAATTTTCCAATTCAGTCAATTTGCTTACAATATGCGCAGCAGGATGGCATGGTAGTAAATTCAAGGCACATGTTTTCTTTCATTTTAGAGTTCTCACAGTGTTCTATTTCTCATTGTTCTAGCAGGTTCTCATTGTCCTTTTCGCTCGCGATATCTGCAGCTGAATGGGAAAATGAGAGAAGATAAAACTTTAGTTTTATACCTCTCGCTTTACAAAGAAAAATCAAGCCCCTTCCGGCTCACAGTATACGCAGCAAAGAAACAGAATAGATGACGATTTTGAAATGGTTTTTAGTGGCAACATATGTCTAGCGATATCCGCAGAAAATGATGCCCTTAAAATTGGCAGTCTTATTTCTGTTTTATATAAAAGAATTTTATTGAATTAAAAAGTCAAATTTTGCGATATCCGCAACTTTGAAATTAAAAAAAATTAGGTTATATGAAAATTTTCAATTTTTCAATTTTTTTTATTGTCAAGGCCTACGATATCCGCGGTTATTGACATCCACATTCACTTTCATACATTTATATTGATTTTTCCTCTTTCTCACTTTTTCTATCTTTTGTTCAGATTTTCAAATTTAAGATTCTATTAGATTTGACCAAAATGCATCTGAAACCCTTATACAAAATTAGAAATCGGTAATGTGTTCAAGGAAAAAAATTCAAAATGAGTGCAAACAAAACAAACAAAATAATCTCGCAAAACATCAGATCGGTCTACGAATATTTTAATGAGTTTGAAGTGTTGATGAAACTACAGAAAAGTCATCCTTTGGCAATATGTTTGACGGAAACGTTGCTCAAGGATCATTCCAACACAAAGTGCATTAACCTTGATGGCTAACAGGAGATTGCTACAAGCAACCGCAATACCTCTAAAAGAGCAGGGGTCGGCATTTTTGTAAGGACGGTTTTACTACAAACCATTATTAAAAAAATTCAGCTGTACCAGTATTCAAATATTAAGTTTGAAAATCAACTTAAAAATGGCAAAAGTTTTTTATTAACAGTGATCTATAACAAACCGAACACAAGTATAAATGAAATATAGGAAATTTTTGTATTTTTTTGAAAATTAGACTCCGGAACCAGAACAGTTGTATATTGTTTAACATTGACCATAAAAGCAAAAACATCAAGCTTACAAAAAAAGACTTTTTTAGTTCTTACAACTTAAGCGATGTCAAACGTTTGGTATACTAGAGAAACAGCAAAGTTGAAAAGTAATATTGACGTCGTTTACATCTCGAAGACAGTAAAAATTGAAATCATCAGGTCTGCAGTACCTGATCACTATACTGTCCAAAAATTTTTTCTGATTACGTTGAAAAGACTGTACCACCGAAAAACAAAGATTACAGAGATTGGGCCGTTCTTGAAAACCACCTAACTTTAGAGAAATTAGTTTTTAAATTTAGAGACACATTAGGCAGATATTTGTAGCAATTTTATGCTTTGGATTGTGATCTCGCTTTTGAAAAGTTCCAAGAAGCTATCATTGAGAAAATTGACAATTATTTTCCATTGAAAAAATCAAAACCTTCTCAGCAACCAAATTGGATTGACAACACTATAAAAAATTTAGCAGCAAAAAAACTGAGTTTATTCCAAACTTTTTTGAGACATAAAAATAATAAAAATAAGGAAAATATCAATAAAATCAGGTATAAGCCGCGAAAGAAAATAAGAGAAAACAAAAGAATATATTATCAGAAATTGTTTCACAAAAACGCAAGAAACAATTCCAGGAGCTTTTTTAATACATTGAAAACATTGAGTGGAAATACACGAAAAGAACAAGAAGATTTTTCTGAGAAACAGATTGAAAGTTTTAATCTCTACTTCAAAACTATCGGAAAAATTTTGTCGAATAAAGTAATTGACCCTGGACAAAAAATGGAAAAAAAGAAATCTAAACTGTAAGTTTTTGACCTCAACAAATGAAGCCGAAATATCACTAGTCATCAAAAAAATTGAAAAAAAATATAGCTCTGATTTTGACGGACTCAATAACTTTATACTGAAAAAAAAATAGATTATGCTATAGTTCTTACATTGACGTTTTTAGTCAATAAGTGTTTCCAAAAAGGAATTTTTCCAAAATTTATGAAAAAAGCAGTGGTAATTCCAATTTATAAGTGCGGCAATGCTTACGAAGCAGAGAACTACAGGCCAATTAGCTTATAACCAACGACCGGAAAAATCCTAGAGAAAATACTCTGTGATCGAGTGATGACATTCCATGAGAAATACGATTTGCTTGATAAAAATCAATTAGACTTCCGAAAAAAAGAGGGACTACTGATGCATTAGTTAATTCCCTCGAAGGAATCAAAGAAGAATGGGAAAAAAGATTCAAAGAGCTGAAAGCTGTCTTCATAGATATGAAGAAAGCATTTAATACAATTGAACAAAATTTGCTCCTGGAAATGCTAAAAACATAGAAATGAGAGGAATCGTGCAAAAATTACTGAAATCCTATCTGAGTGACAAAAACAATGCGTCAAATCGGTCGAGTTTGGGTCAGAAATCTTATCAATAGAATATGGAATGCCGCAGAGCTCGGTGATAGGACCACTGCTCTTTCTAGTTTACATAAATGATATTCTGGAGTGACTCAGCTGCAATTTAAAGTAAAAATGTGCAAGTAAAAATGAATTTGAGGAGTCAATCAAATCTGTATCCGACTGTTTTTTGTGAAACAAACTGACACTCAATTTAAAAAAAACGCACCGTGTTTATTTGAATGCAGTCAGAAAATCTTCTCAACAAGAGATAATTTTCCAGAACAATGCGATCAGTCAAAAAACGTCTTTAAAATACTTCGGAGTACATATTGATGAAAAACTTAGTCCTAATCGGCATATCCTCAAATTATGTTCAAAACTATCCAAATTGTTGGGTCTGTTTTATAAGTTGAGATCAATTTTGACAACTACACAGCTTCTTGTAACATATAAAGTTTACGTACAACCAATAATAAATTATGGTGTTTTCGTTTACGGAACCAGAAGCAAGGCGACACTTCTACCTCTAGAAACAAAAATAAACAAATTGCCAGAATCATCTTCAAAAAAAGAAAAAAGGAGTCAACACTGCAAAATCGAGAAGAATGTAAAATGCATTCGATCAATGATTTGCGCGTTTTTAAACTGTTTAAAAAATTAATAGAGATACTTAGATCGGAATGCGAAACTAACAGTCTAAAATTTTTTTACAACAACGTTATTATATTAAGCCGATCATTTCAAATCCTTTGCATCTCAAGCATTTGACAATCTGTCTTTAAGGTTTCATAGTACTGGTACTGGCATCACTTGATGAGGACTATCGGACCTTTGATGACCTATCAATTAAGTGGCGGTTCTGTGCGGCCTGGTTTGTACAGCATGGCTAACTTACTTGAAAACAATTAACTATTATTATTATTATTATTATTATTATTATTATTATTATTATTATTATTATTATTATTATTATTACTATTATTATTATTATTATTATTATTATTATTATTATTATTATTATTATTATTATTATTATTATTATTAGTATTATTATTATTATTATTATTATTATTGTTATTATTATTATTATTATTATTATTATAATTATTATTATTATTTTTATTATTATTATTATTATTATTATTATTATTATTTTTATTATTATTATTATTATTATTATTATTATTATTATTATTATTACTATTATTATTATTATTATTATTATTATTATTATTATTATAATAATTATTATTATTATTCTGATTATTATTATTATTATTATTATTATTATTATTTTTATTATTATTATTATTATTATTAAAGTTTTTTTAATTTTTCCGACAAATCCTCCGCAATGTGTAATATTATGAGCAGGAGTGTGAGCTTCTTTTTGTGACAGTCTGATTCAATTATTGTTATCAGAGCAACAGAAAGCGCAAACTGTCAGAGATGGGCAAGAACTTCAAGATAAAAAAAATTTTAGCCTTTGTCAAAAATTTGCTCTGGTTTGTACAGCATGGCTAACTTACTTGAAAACAATTAACTATTATTATTATTATTATTATTATTATTATTATTATTATTATTTTTATTATTATTATTATTATTATTATTATTATTATTATTATTACTATTATTATTATTATTATTATTATTATTATTATTATTATTATTATTATTATTATTATTATTATAATTATTATTATTATTATTATTTTTCTGATTATTATTATTATTATTATTATTATTATTATTATTATTATTATTATTATTATTAAAGTTTTTTTTAATTTTTCCGACAAATCCTCGGCAATGTGTAATATTATGAGCAGGAGTGTGAGCTTCTTTTTGTGACAGTCTGATTCAATTATTGTTATCAGAGCAACAGAAAGCGCAAATTGTCAGAGATGGGCAAGAACTTCAAGATAAAAAAAATTTTAGCCTTTGTCAAAAATTTGCTCTGCTGCAGCAGATTATGTTTAGTTTTTTTTTCAATAACAAACTATCTCGCCATGCAAAGCATTAGTATCACGTTGTAAAAATTAACCCACCAACTGAAAAGTTTGATACAGTTTGTCTCTGTTTTTTTTCAACCGATCGTTTGCTGAGGATTGTTTTCTTTTTTTCATAAATTGTTTCACAAAAGAGCCCATTTATTCATGACTTTTTTGTTGCTGGTTTTGCTGTTTTAGGATATCAAAAAGTTAAAACTACTTCTTTCAATTCAAACTGGGCAATCCGAAACAAAAACAATTCAACGACTTAAAC
This sequence comes from Convolutriloba macropyga, assembly GCF_964194025.1. NCBI lineage: Eukaryota > Metazoa > Xenacoelomorpha > Acoela > Convolutidae > Convolutriloba > Convolutriloba macropyga. The sequence goes on from NC_134475.1 coordinate 37,426,999, forward strand.
ATAAAAGGACATATACCAATGAAACGAAAATATTATGAGAGATTTCAGAACAAGAAGAGCTTCAATTTGATTTAAATAGAGCTATAAAATGGTCGGGCTCAAACAAAATAAATTTCAACTTTGACAAATTTAGCATTTTCGAAATCTCATACAAAAATAAATATGATTCGTCCGCAGAGTTATTTGCAAAAGGCATTGCTACCAAAAACGAAAAACAAATTAAGCACCTCGGAATAATTTTTACGCCCAGCATGACTTGGAATTGTCACCCCGATATGACCAGAAAGAAAGAATTTCAGAAATTTATTTATCCTAGAAGACTAATACACCGCCCCACAAAAAATAAACTGTCAAATGCATATTAGTGGAAACATTTATATTCTCTGCGGTTGTTTATGCGTCAAATATCTGGAACCCAGGACCTCAATATCTCCAACGCTTGGACAAACTGCAAAGATCAAGTTTAAAACGGATAATTTGCCGTTCAATTTTGGGTGAAAAGGAATACGTTGAAAGCTTCATTCGAAATCGCTTATTGCCAGTCAGTGATATTGTAGTCCTTAACGATCTAATTTTGGCCAATAAACTTCGGTTGTGCAAAGACCAGATCAAGTGCAAATTTTTATTCTGAAACCAGAAGATCTTTTTATTAACGTTCTGAAGGTAATTACTTTAACGAGGTTGCCTGATTCAAAAAATTTTTATCTCATTTAAACAGTTTTACTAACTATTCACCACACAACATTCCATGTCAGTTTCAAAGACAAGTGAAAAAGATTTTGAAAGGGGAATCAGTGATAAAATTTAAATATAAAAGTTACCCTTGAAGAGGGAAAGTCTGCCAGAAATTTTAATTATTGAAACTTGATTTTCCCCTATTCTGAGGACTACCAAGCTGGTTATAACTATGTTTGGTTGAATTCATTATTATTTTTTTTTCTATTTTCGTTATTTTTATAGTTTTTTGGGTTCTCAAAAATAACTAGCTCAATTCTAAAGCAGACTCAAATTCGTTAAGGAAAAAACAACAGATAATGGAATGAGAAGAATTGCAAAAGTTTAGAAACATTGATTTCACCTTACAATTCAAAGGGGACTGTTAAGAAGCAAGCAACGCGCAATTAAGCATAAATCGTGTTCCTTTATAGCTTTCCTTATCAACGACGAACACGAATCCCATGCTTATTTTGAAATATTTCCCATATCTAAAAAATCTTCCTGCAAAATTAACAATTTTAGCGACAAAATCGAGCAACCGATCAACAACAAAGTAAATTAGAGAAAAATATGGTAAGAAGAACTAGAATCCAAAAGATTAAGAAAAACGTTCAGACAATTAAATTGGCAACAATTTGCCTCGCCTCTTTTGAAGAAACCTTCAACAGCAAATGCCTGTACATGTACCAAATAATACAAATTTTACAATATTATAAGAAATCACTAGTCACATGTCACAATCTTTTTGGGACGTTTCATAGTTATTTAATTGAAGTTGAACCTCGGAGAGGAAGAAGTGGAATCTGATCTATGAAGATAGTGATTCTGTTGAATCGGTCAGAATTGAACACTCTTTGAATACTGTTTCCACGATCTTTTTAGAGATAGAATTGAATTAGTCAATATCCCTAGATTATCCCAAAAAGGAATAATCATTATTCCAGTATTCACAAGAAAATGGTTTACGTACTTTTTGTCGAATCATTTGTTAAAGGTCTGAGAAATTTTTGGAATGTGAAATAGAGAAACTAATTGACGCACTTTCTGAGCTCGCAGGTTACTGTTGTTAAGAGAAAAGGCGAGTTTGAGACTGCCAGAGAAAATTTTCACTGTTTTTCAAGTTGCATCACCTGATACTCTTAAAGACAAAACCACGTTAAATTGTAGAGACTAAATAATAAATTTAAAACCAGAAAACAATTTCCTTGGAGCATTTTTTTGAGAGATAGTTCAAAAAACAAAAGAGGTTAAGTTTTGTATATTTGCCCAAGACATGAGCACTCAGGAACACACTTCCGAAATCGGACTGCTCACAAAAAAGATTTTCAACACTTTTGTTCTCTCATATTTAAAAATCTTTTGTTCCACTTGCAAGTTTGAATCAAAACTTCATAACGGCATTAGAAAACCAGCTCAACTGAGTCAACGAAACTGGTTGCGATAGAGAAAAGCTTGACTCAGCCTCAGACCTCAGAACCAAACTGGAAGTACAAGTCTTGCTGCTTTTTTAAAAATTCTTTTGAAAGTACCCAACTTAAACATTTTGACAAAAGTATTTTTAAGCTGACGGTTTGAAAAACTGAACAGTCTCACTGCCTCCCGAGGTTAAAAATTTTTTTTGGGAAACAAACTAACCGCATGAAACAACATGGTGTGGTTTTCTTCTCATCTCCTTTGGACATTATGAACTCGAGTGAAAATTTTTGATTGCTAACTGCAATAAAAATATAATATCAAATTGATGCAGTGCGGTAAACATTCGTTTTTCTTCCTTTATTGAAGTCTAATCGGCTGTAAATTTTGAGGTTTGCCATCATTTTTAGCCTAACGAAATCTATGCAAAATTATTGTGGCGAATGTGCTGAACGTTTTCTAGATTCAACATCCGCACAAACTAGGGTTCCATACATTATTAGGGGACATTTTTAAACTAACGGTTTTCAAGTAGTACAATTATAAACAATTGGACAAAAAAGCAAAATTTCAAACTTACTTTTTGAAATTAAATAAATTGCGCTTCAAAAATCACAACTCATTAGTGAGTGTTGTTGCTTCGTTTCTGTTGCTCGAGTTAGCAATCTATAATTGAAGTTAAAGAATCTCCTAAACGAAAAAAATGGAGAGATAGTTTGTACTGTCATGAAAAATGGAAAGTTAGATGCTTTGAAAGGGAATGTCACCTCATCGCACCAAACAAAACTGTCGAGTTGAGAGCACTTAATTAGAACGGATAATTAATCCGGCATATAATCTAATAAATTAATAGCACTACACTAGGCGCTAAACAAATTACCGGGCGCTGAGACTAACAAGGTATTGGTAAAAACAACTTTGTGCTTATAAATAATAAGCTTGCCTCAATTCAGGCTTGAATCACCTCGACAAGAATTGGAACTGCGCAAACGGATTATTTCACTAGATACTAATTAATATCTCTTGATCTGTTGATTTGTGCAGCTGACAGAGGCAGTTAGGAAACTTTTTCTATACCTCAACAAAAAAACGCAGGTCGCTTAAAATGAAGGAAGAACGGGTTCAACTCAGTGTTCTGACACAACCACAGTTTTGCAGCGTTTTTTAAAGGTGGAAAGTAGATGTTGGGTGCCGGTAACATAAATAATTGATTCTCTCAGTTTTTAAAGATCCAGGTTATTTTTCAATAAATTTAATAAATATTCCTTGGAATAAAAGAATAGTTATGGTAATCATATTTCCCCTCAAAAGGGAATATTAGAAGACTGCTCACTATGAACGAGATCGAAAGATGCGCTGAAGATTGTATCCCGAACAAACAAGTACGGGACAAACCAATTCACCCAAATAACGCATCTCACCTCCATTCAGTTTTTATTTAGTAGGAGTATTTATTTAGACCACCAATTTCGTAAATTCAATCTTTCAGCCCCCCCCCCCCGCCTCGCAACTTAACATTAAGTTGAACGCAAACCAGTCATAGGCATATATTTTTGCCTTTGACTTTTATATTTTATCAGGTTAGACTGGCATACATATAGAGATCCGCAGTGCGTGTGATCTGTAACTGTCGGGTCTGATTTGATAACACTCATAAATGCATAAATGCATTTCGGTTCATTGATTTTAAGTATTGCTTTTTAATCAACACCTGTTGCGATAATAGCAGTTAAATAAACTGCCAGTGTAATAAATTTTAGTGCCCGATCGACACTGGAAAAACACCTCAGCATTAGACTACGAGTTTATCACACTCTTTTATCGCCATTGTTATTAAATAAACAATGGCGATAAAAGAGTGGTGATAAACTCGTACTCTAATGATGGAAACAGTTTGATAAACTTTTAGTCTAAAAAAACTCGTGTGGCGTGTGTGTTGTGTGTATGCGGTGTGTGTGGTGTTGGTGTGGTGTGTGTGTGTGTGTGTGTGTGTGTGTGTGTGTGTGTGGTGTGTGCGTGTGTGTGTTGTGTGAGAGTGTAGTTTGTGTGTGGTGTGTTTGTGCTATGTGTGTTGTGTGTGTGTTGTGCGTGGTATGTGTGTGTGTGTTTGCGAGTGTGTGTTTGTGCTGTGTGTGTTGTGTGTGTATGTGTTGTGCGTGGTATGTGTATGTGTTTGCGTGTGTGTGCGCGTATGTGCGGGTGTGTGCGTGTGTTTGTGTTTGTGTTTGTGTGTGTGTGTGTGTGTGTGTGTGTGTGTGTGTGTGTGTGTGTGTGTGTGTGCGTGGGTGCATGTGTACATGTGTGCTTTGATAAACTTGTAGTCTAAAAAAACTTGTGTGGCGTGTGTGTAGTGTGTGGTGTGTATGTGTGCGGTGTGTGGTGTGTGTGTGTCGCGTGTGTGTGGTGTGTGTGTGTGTGTGTGTGTGTGAAAGTGTGTGTTTGTGTGGTGTGTGTGGTGTGTTTATGGTGTGTGTTTGTGAGCGTGTGTGCGTGTGTGTGTGTGTGTTTGTGTGTGTGTGTCTGTGTGTGTGCGTGTTTGTGTGCGTGTGCACGTGTTTGCGTGCGTGTGCGTGCGTGTGTGTGTGTGGTTGTTTTTGTGGGCGTGTGTGTGTTTGTGCGTGTGAGTGTGTGTGTGTGTGCGCGCGTAGGTGCGTGTATATGTGTGTGCGTCCCTTTCCTTGTGTGTTTGTGTGGGTGTGTGTCTGTGTGTGTATGTGTAAGTGTGTGTGTGTGTGTGTGTGTGTGTGTGTTTATGTATAAGTGTATGGTTGTATGTGTGTGTGGGAGTGGGGCGCATGAGGACAAAACGAAGAACAGATCCGAAGAAATATCACTTACCTTTGAAAATGTAATTGTCCACAAAAAATGAAAATGAAAAACCAATAAAACTGTGTTCAAATTTGAAATGATCGCAACAGGTGTTGATTAAAAAAATTACCACAGGGTTGTTATCGCCCTCGAAGTTATCATAACACCTCGGCTTCGCCTCGGAGTTTGATAACTTCTCGGTGGCGATAACAACCGTGTGGTAATATTCATTAATTGAACCGACTATTTTGCGTAACCAATTGGATTAACTCACGAAACGAGTTTATTTACATATATTGTTCATTTTCAATTTAAAAATGAATGCAAAATAGCATCTCAACCTATCGCATTTCAACTTTTTTAATGATTTTAATGACTGCTTTTTTACTTTTACACAGGAATGGGGTGGGAGGGTTCCTCTGTTCCTGCATGACAAAGGAGACGTGGACATTGCAGTGTGTACTCTCTTTCACAAGGCTCCACTACCCAAAGTCGACAAACTGCTCAACCTCATTGTTAGTACATTCATAAATATTACTACTACCCGTATCAACGCTAAAAACGAAAAATTATGTAACATTGGCGTTGAATTTATGTAAGATCAACGCTTGAGCGTAGATCTTAGATGAATTCAACTCATTCAACGCCAATCCTACATATTTTGCGTTGAATTTAGCGTAGTTCTTACACATTTTGCGTCGAATTTAGCGTAGATCTTACATATTTTGCGTTGAATAAAGCGTAGATCTCACATATTTTCAACACATTCAACGCCAATCTTACACTTTTTTTGCTTTGAATTTAGCATATATCTTACATATTTTGCGTTGAATTAAGCGTAAATCTCATATTTTCAACGCATTCAACGCCAATCTTACATATTTTGCGTTGACACTACTTAATTTTGCTTTTTGATATTTCTGTGGGCCAGCGAACGTGGGGGGAGGGGGGAGAATTTGGAGTACGTCTGGAGGGGGTGGGGCGCAGTCTAGGTGAGTACGTGCGGAAGGGGGCACGTGGGGGTGAGGTTGGGGGGGGGGTACTACGTGTGGGGGGTACGAGTGGGGTGCTGGGAGGGGTTTGTGGAGGGGGTGCGTGGGTGGGGGGCTAGGGGTTACGTCTTGGGGGGGGAGGGGGTGAGTTGGGTGGTCTATAGGGGGGGGGGGGGGGAGGAGGTAGGTTGGGTCAGGGGCAATTTTTTGCAATTTTTTCTATAAATCAGAAACTTAGAGCACAATTTGAACAAAAATCGAATGAGATCTGAGCTGAATTCAACGCAAAATTATTTAAGATCTACGCTTAGAAACGGCAAAATTATGCGAAACGTGATGTTACAGTCCGATTTGTAAAGAGTGCGGATCCTAAGAAAATGCAGGTTCTGTGGCAGCGTGGTAGAAGAGGTGACAAGTAAACAGGAGGTCAGTGGTTCGAGTCCCATACCAAGAGTTTTACGCGTTTAATTTTTTTTGTAAAGTGAACGCTAAATTCAACGCAAAATATGTTAGATCAACGCTAAATTCAACGCAAAATAATTAAGATCTACGCTAAATTAAACGCAAAATATGTAAGATCTACGCTAAATTCTGCACAAAGTATGTAAGATCTACGCTAAATTCAACGCAAAATATGTAAGATCTACGCTAAATTCAACGCAAAATATGTAAGATCTACGCTAAATTCAACGCATTCAACGCAAAATTATGTAAGAAAATTGCGGTGAATTTTCCGACCTGCAACGCTAGTTACCGCTGATCTTAGATAAATTTGGCAAAATTCCTCGGCCCGGGTTCTCTTCAATTATTGTAAGATAAGGTTGTGTATGTGTATGAATGTGTGTCCGTGGGGTGGGGGGGGGGGGGGTCGTAAAGGCCCGATTGCCAAAGAAAATTGATTCTGGGAATTTTTCTGAAAAACCTTTGAAAAGTTTTGCTCAAATGTTTCCTGGCCTATCCGGCTTCCTTCGTCAGAATTTTTCGAGACCTGGACTAATTTTAATCTTTGTATTTTTGTGGTTATAGAATAGTCTTCTGAGCAAAGCCAAAACCAGTTTCGACGCCATTTTTGCCAACAAGTCTCTCATGTCAAACACAAAAGCACAGGAGATGGCCAACACCGTTTTCAACTACATGGAACGCAAGCCAGAGTTCGAGGTGCTGCAGACACTGCAGATGAAGACCAATAATCAGGATGGCGCAACAGGAGGGGGAGGAGGAGGCAGCGGGAGTGGGGGAGGTGCCAGTCACTATAATGTGGCATCGAGACATTCTGTCAGCGGGGCCTCGTCAAGGTATGTGCAATGCCCAAATTTACTCCGGGAGGGGAGGGGGTTCTCTTTTCAGGGGGTTCCAGATTTAGTCCAGCCAATACATAAGGCTGTTGTTTTTGAACTGATGATTTTTTTTTATTGAATTGAGAATTTCAACCATATATTTTTATCATCTTATTTTTACCATTTTATTTTGGTTTAAAAAGATTTTGTGTCTTTTTAATTTGGTTTGGAAAGATTTCTTAGCTGACCATGGACTCTCACAGCTACCCTTCTAGTGAAATTGGTATCCAAAAGTTTGGTTTCAGGGTGATTGCCTGCAGGGTGAAATCCCACATCAACTATCCGGCAACAGACCATTTTCACAATTTGATATTGCGGCATTAAAATTTCAGCAACATGAGGATCTGAAAATTTGAATAATTGCATTTTTTTATCAGTCAAAGATGTTTTAAAATCGGTAGGAATTATATTCTTGGTGCTAGCTATATGCTTTGTCATTGCTTCTTAGGGCGGACCGTCTGTTTGGCGTTGATCTGATGACAGGTGCAGTGCGTGGACGGGAGGACTTGGAACTGACTAGTCCAGACTCACGGAGGACGTTTGCTTTGGCTCAGGGACTCCTCGAACACAACGAACAGCTGTTCCCTGGATATCCGGCAGAGATACACATCAAGTAAAACTTCCATTCTCTTTTTATATGAATTACCCACTTCTTTTTGGCTTTTCTTTCTCGAGCTATAACCCCTATTCTGGGTTTCATAGGGAAGAGGAACATTGATAAAGATTTGTTCTAAAACTGAAGTCAAAATTCTTTTTAATATCTGGTAAAGCGTTTGCAGGTTAGTAAAATACTCTAGGTAAATTTCACGTGTCAGTTTTTGCAAGTTAGCTTTTCGGTATTAGCACCTGCAGTATGCTGACTACAAAGCGCAGATGAAAGGCAGAAATAGAATAGTCAGAAGAAGGTATTGGTATCTGTTTTTAAACAAACTTTTAATAAACATCGAGTCACCACTGTCTTCGGAATTGCTCATTAATAGTTAAAACACTCATGTGCATAATTTGAAATGACTGAAGTCTGTAGGATGCAGGGAATTGTTATAACCAGATATTGTAAATTAGATAATTTAGGTTAGACAAAATATCGTAAGTTAGACAAGTTAATTAGGTGTTTGAAGTAAGGGTTCTTTCTTAAGAGGTTATTGTTTCGAATGCGCCAGAGAGGGGAGTTGAGTGATATATCTTAAACAAACAAATTAATGAACAAAAGCATATTGAGCTGTCGATATATTTCATTTACTTAGCAAAGTTGTATTTGTGCATCAGGCCAAAGTCGAAGTGAGTGACTTATATTTAGAAGTAAACTAGAGTGCGAACATTTGAACTGAACTAGATACTTTGAACAGAATTGGAATTTCAATTTGAAGTAACTGAAAATGCAATTTCGAAATTGCAAAATAATGGGCATTTGGAGATCTGGTACACTCAACTCTTTAAGTTATATTCATCATTGGACTCTGAAATTTTGTGACGAGGTTCCCTTAGTGGTTGTTCAACTATAGTATGGATGCGCGGCCAGTTACACGTTTTCGATCAGAGTTATTAGCACGGGAAGTGGTGTTATTCGAAGTTTCTTTTCATATTTTGCAGTATATATTTGATAGTTTCTGGATGAATTAACGGTATAAAGCAGTCGTACCAGCATATACTGGTGTAGTAATGTATTGGGTGAGCATGGGAATGGTTTAGAAGGTTGTGGGAGAAACTTATTTGCTTTTTGAAATAAGAAAAGTCAATTTATCAGTTTTTCTAAAAACCCTGGGTTTAAAATTTGTCCGACCCCTCCCGGGATGAGAAGGAGTTATTGGTTGATAACTGGTCAATGATGGGAGGAACCCCTAATGGTCCTCTATTGCGAGTATAATTTTCAGGCCAATCCGACCATCCACCCCCGCCCCCCCCCCGTTTTTAACACCGGAAGTAGCGTGATTTGAAGGTTTTTAGGTGTGTTACTGTGAAATATGACTGTTTGATTAAGAAATAAAGGGATTAATCAGTCGTAATGTAATGCACGTATGAATTAAGGATTTTGCATGATCTTGGGAAGGGTTTAGGATGTAAAAAAGCGATTTTTGAGAACATTGGTAATTATCACAGGAATGTAGTTAGCACTTAAATTGAAATAGTATTTTTTCCAGAAGTTGAAGTCGGATTGACCTGAAATTTGGTGGATAGACTAATTTGGGTACGAGGAGTCCGATTTTAATGTCAGACTTGAAACCACACCAACCTGCACGGAATAAGCGCACGCCCGTGCTGCGGAAGGTAAAATTTGAATTGCTTGTGGAGTATCGGTAGTAGCCCTATATTTTTTGGAGGGTGAGTGTAATTTTTCAAGGTCTTTCGATTAGTGATATTTTTAACACCAGATTCCGACCGGTAGTCGGTGTTTCGGGATAACTCGAGTACCGAAAACCAGAAAATGGCCTTTTTGAGCGGCCGAATGAGTTTGATATGGTATACATATGATAATCCAGGACAGTTAGTGACAAAAATACCCAACTCAGTCAATTTTTACGAACTCGGATTTTTCGGGTTTCGGCACTCACGACTCGTTAAAAATTTTCGAATTGCAAACGACTCTCAACAGCTGATCCGTTGGTCATAAAACTTAGCAGGCAAGTTGGTGGCAACCTGTATTTACTAAAAGTTTTTATTCAAAGACGTTTTGACCACTACGTCCCGAGATATTGCGTTCTGAATTTTGAGGTCATCCGGGAAGTTGATGAAAAGTCTGCGCGGTTATTGTTCCTGTTCTATTGGGAGTTAGGTTATGTAAACTTGTAGTAAACTTGCAACTACAAAAGAATTTTCCATGACAATAATTAGTTTTGATAAACTTGACTCCTCATTTTGGAGGGGAGACCTTTGGATGACCCCTAGAGGTCAAATTGTGGGCTTTTAGGAAAAAGAGATTTTTGGGCAGTTTTAACTGGGGAATTGCATGAAATGTTGAGAAAGCTCAGAATAACAGTTGCTCTTAGCCTTGGGGATTGAGATTAGTTATTTATTCAACACATGACTTTCGACAGGGATTGATTGCAGCTAGTTCATTTGACAGCGGAAATAGAAAAATATGAACTTTACAGAACAACGTTCAATGTTTACTAAGCAAACACTGATTGACATGTCAAGTGCATGTTTGAGATGAAGCGAAGTAGGTTTGTTTACATAAGAGTCCAAAGGTCATTTCCTTAAGATAAGGAGAAAGTTGAACAATGGCTGGTAGCAGTTGAATGACAGCATAATTTGATACTGATTTGTTTGCATAGCAAACAAAGCCTTCCTACAGAATGTGACAGATTTCAAGTATAAGTTGCAATGTTTTCATAAGAGATTAAGGTTTGTTTGCTTAAGATAAGAGCATATTGGTTGAGTATAAATTGAAGTGACACAGGGAAATTTTGGCACAGGCGGATTTTGGAGATTTTGGGAGAACTTCAGAAGCGAGAGAAAGTAGTTGGTTTAGTGGGACTAAACTGTAACAGATAGTGTGAGAAGCAAGGAAGAGATTGAGAGTGAGATTGAACTCTGGAATTTTGTAATTGCAAGACCAGTTGGGATACTTTGAGCGTTTTTGATTTAGTTCGTTTGGGAAGTGAACCAAAGATACTGTTATTATTAATTTAATTACTATTATAAATTGTCTGTGAGTTTGTCTTTTCCACTGATGTGCAAGTAATTCTCCTACCTTTGTTATCCAATTAAATAGAATTTAGTTTACGAGCCCCATTGTGAATTAACTTATTTCAAGGCAATCTAATTTGCAACAGTATACAAGAGTGGAAGAGGGGAAATAGAAGAGTAACAAAATAACGCTCGCTTCACCAATTCAAAACCTTTGGTTTATTTTATTTGATCGATCTTCTGGGCGACAGAGTCCCCTCACTGTTCAGCCTAGCAGAAATTAAGATGAAGACAGTGGCACTCCTGGGTGGGCTTCATTTCTTTGTTACTTTCTGCTGTGATTTATTTTCCGATTAGTTGGAGAGCGTGCGATATTTTTCGTCGCTCAAACTGCTGAGAGCACACCGAAAGTTGGCTTAAAGTAGCGATTTGGGTTACCAATAGCTTGAATATGTTTGCTTATCAATTAGTGAAGCGTTTTCCTACACCAGGCTGGCTACGAAGTTTGGGAAGTTTGGCGTGAACATTATTTGAGCCTGGCATGAAGCTGGGATGAAAAGATGAAGAAATGATGAAGTGGTTGCCTACAAAATTGCTGGGCCTTGAATGCAGTAAGTGATTTACCAAGAAGTTGTTGCCGGTCGACTCCAGGGAAGCAAGCATGGACACTGACAGTGACGCTGTATCAGTTTGACATACGATTGTCTGACGATCCACTTTTTTATGAGCGAAGCTACAATTTTTTTGTTAGAGAGAAAGCGGAAAATAGGGAGGAATTCATTGAAAACAGTGATACTACGGATCAGAGAACACGACAGCAGTGTTCTCAAAGGCAGATAATTGATACAAGTAAGGGCGTTGACATTTCTTCAATAGATAGATTTCGGCAATCCGGCAAAAGTTCTGAAGCGTTTGGCATTTGGTCCAGCATTGGTGTATCAAGAAAAGGAGTTTTCGGTAATGATCTGTTTGGAGAAGTGGAAGATACGAAAGTTGCTGAGAGTGGTAGTAGATTGGGAACTCCAGGTTACGGCGATGAAGTAAGCCTAATAGTAGTGTTTCGGTCGAACCAGCGGATGAGCATCAAGCAGAAAGTGCTAGAATTGACAGAACGGGGAAATCCGATTAGAAGTCAATGGCTAAAGTGTTGCACAGTTGGGTTCATGATGATCAACAGCCTGGGAGTGAGGAATCTAGACTGTTTTCGATGGATGCTGAGCAGAAAATGGAGAGAAGAATTGTATCGCGTTTTCCGAACATTGCAAGGCTTTTGCTGGAGAACCGATGGTTGAGCCGGAAAGAGACGTGGAGCCGTTTGGAAGCATCAAGACAGCAGTGATGGCAGGATTAGAGGAGAAATGGAAACTTCAGTGGAGGAAGAGGTAGACATCTATTCAAGCATCAGAGGAGGAAGGTTTTCATGTACAGGTGCACGAGTGTATGACGAAAAGAACGTTGAGAGCTAAGTTATTCAAGCCTTTTTACCCAATTGTTGCCTACATTGTATTAATCTATTTTATCGAGACAAATTGATCAAGCACAATAGCCGTAGAGAAAAATTTATTCTTAAAAAAATGATATAGGGAAAAGTGTAAATTTAGTAAATATATTTTTAGGATTTGTCTTTTTTACATTAGTGATTTTGGGGTTACCGGGGAAGATGTCTGTCAGAGGCAATAGAGTTTGATCAAAAATCAATGTCGATGATTTAGGTAGAATATGTAAAAATGTGAAAAGGCGAAAGTATTTTCAAATCTGATTTAATCAACCGCGTTTGAAAATTTGGTGCAGTTAGTTTATATTACCCGGAGCTAAACTCATGGACTCCTCGAACACAACAACCAGCTGTTTCCTGGATATCCGGTAGAGATACACATCAAGTAAAACTTCCATTCTCTTTTTATATGAATTACCCACTTCTTTTTGGCTTTTCTTTTTTGAGCTATAACCCCTATTCTGCGTTTCATAGGGAAGAAGAACATTGATAAAGATTTGTTCTAAAACTGAAGTCAAAATTCTTTTTAATATCTGGTAAAGCGTTTGCAGGTTAGTAAAATACTCTAGGTAAATTTCACCTGTCAGTTTTTGCAAGTTAGCCTTTTGGTATTAGCACCTGCAGTATGCTGACTACAAAGCGCAGATGAAAGGCAGAAATAGAATTGTCAGAAGAAGGTATTAGTATCTGTTTTTAAACAAACTTTTAATAAACATCGAGTCACCACTGTCTTCGGAATTGCTCATTAATAGTTAAAACACTCACGTACATAATTTAAAATGACTAAAGTCTGTAGGATGCAGGGAATTGTTATAACCAGATATTGTAAATTAGATAATTTAGGTTAGACAAAATATCGTAAGTTAGACAAGTTAATTAGGTGTTTGAAGTAAGGGTTCTTTCTTAAGAGGTTATTGTTTCGAATGCGCCAGAGAGGGGAGTTGAGTGATATATCTTAAACAAACAAATTAATGAACAAAAGCATATTGAGCTGTCGATATATTTCATTTACTTAGCAAAGTTGTATTTGTGCATCAGGCCAAAGTCGAAGTGAGTGACTTATATTTAGAAGTAAACTAGAGTGCGAACATTTGAACTGAACTAGATACTTTGAACAGAATTGGAATTTCAATTTGAAGTAACTGAAAATGCAATTTCGAAATTGCAAAATAATGGGCATTTGGAGATCTGGTACACTCAACTCTTTAAGTTATATTCATCATTGGACTGTGAAATTTTGTGACGAGGTTCCCCTAGTGAATTAAGGGTTTTACATGATCTTGGGAAGGGTTTGGGATGTGAAAAATCGATTTTTGAGAATATTGGTAATTATCAAAGGAATGTAGTCCGATTTTAATGTCAGATTTGACACCACACCACCCTGCACGGAACTAGCGCGTGCCCGTGCTGCAGAACGTAAAAATTGAATTGCTCGTGGAGTATTGGTAGTAGTCTTATAAGTTTCGGAGGGTTAGTGTAATTTTTCAAGGTCTTTCGATTGGTGATATTTTTAACCCCAGATTCCGACCGGTAGTCGGTTTTTCGGGATAACCCGAGTGCCGAAAACCGGAAATTGGCCTTTTGAGTGGCCGAATGAGTTTGATATGGTAAACATATGATAATCCAGGACAGTTAGTGACAAAATTACCCAACTCGGTCAATTTTTACGAACTCGGATTTTTCGGGTTTCGGCACTCACGACTCGTTAAAAATTTTCGAATTGCAAACAACTCTCAACGGCTGATCCGTTGGTCATGAAACTTAGCAGGCAAGTTGGTGGCACCCTGTATTTACTAGAAGTTTTTATTCGTTTTTTAAGACGTTTTGACCGCTACTTCCCGAGATATTGCGTTCTGAAGTTTGATGTCATTCGGGAGGTCGATGAAAAATGTGCGCGGTTATTGCTCGTGTTCTATTGGGAATTATGTAGTGAAAATTTTTGGGTAGGTGCAACTACAAAAGAATTTTCCATGATAATAACTAGTTTTGATCAATTTGACTCCTCATTTTGGAGGGGAGACCTTTGGATGACCCCTAGAGGTCAAATTGTGGGCTTTTAGGAAAAAGAGACTTTTCGGCAGTTTTACTGGGGTAGTCTAAGCTGGCTACTTACGAAGCCAATCATCCCCCAGTCGATTAAGATCAATTCGTCTAAAAATTTGTAGTGAAAATTTGTAGTTAGGTGCAACTACAAGAGAACTTTCCTTGATAATAATTAGTTTTGATCAATTTGACTCCTCATTTTGGAGGGGAGACCTTTGGATGACCCCTAGAGGTCAAATTGTGGGCTTGTAGGAAAAAAAGACTTTTCGGCAGTTTTAGCTGGGGAATTGCATGAAATGTTGAGAAAGCTCAGAATAACAGTTGCTCTTAGCCTTTGGGGTTGAGATTAGTTATTTATTCAACACATGACTTTTGACAGGGATTGATTGCAGCTAGTTCATCTGATAGCGGAAATAGAGAAATAAGAACTTTACAGAATAACGTTCAAAGTTTACTACGCAAACACTGATTCACATGTCAAGTGCATATTTCAGATGAAGCGAAGTAGGTTTGTTTACATAAGAGTCCAAATGTAACTTACTTAAGATAAGGAGAAAGTTGACAGGAGAAAGTTATTGCCACAGTTCAGTGTTCAGATAACCTATAGCCCCCAATCATGATAAATATAAAATAATGGGGAAATTATAATGGGAAAAACCCAATAATCAGGGGGCAATATGTTCTCATGGAGTTTTTCAGCTCAACTTCTCTAAATATGTAATTCTGGAATTTGTTTAATAGATATAAATTCGTTGTGTGAAGGGCGATTTGTCGAGTTTTATTCTCTGACTTAACCGCCCCCCCAACCCCAACACAAACACACAAACACAGACACACTTACACACACGCACGCTCTTCGATCCCCACCATCAGTTCAAACCACCCCCCAAACAACATTTCGCCGCTACTTCTTTTCATTGGTATCCCCGACCGCTCCACCCCCACACCCGCGCTTGCAACCCACAACCCCTTCACCCATGCTCACCCCGCACAATTATTTAAGCTAAAGCTAGCCTCCCTAAGCCTAAGCTGGCTACTTACGAAGTCAATCATCCCCCAGTCTATTGAGATCAATTCGTCTGAAAATTCGTAGTGAAAATTTGTAGGTAGGTGCAACTACAAGAGAACTTTCTATGATAATAATTAGTTTTGATCAATTTGACTCCTCATTTTGGACGGGAGACTTTTGGATGACCCCTAGAGGTCAAATTGTGGGCTTTTAGGAAAAAGAGACTTTTCGGCAGTTTTAACTGGGGAATTGCATGAAATGTTGAGAAAGCTCAGAATAACGGTTGCTCTTAGCCTTGGGGATTGAGATTAGTTTTTTATTCAACACATGACTTTCGACAGGAATTGGTTGCAGCTAGTTCATTTGATAGCGGAAATAGAGAAATAAGAACTTTACAGAACAACGTTCAATGTTTACTAAGCAAACACTGATTGACATGTCAAGTGCATATTTGAGATGAAGCGAAGTAGGTTTGTTTACATAAGAGTCCAAAGGTCGTTTACTTAAGATAAGGAGAAAGTTTAACAATGGCTGGTAGCAGTTAAATGGCAGAGCATAATTTGATACTGACTGGTTTGCATAGCACACAAAGCCCTCCTACAGAATGTGACAGATTTCAATTGTAAGTTGCAATGTGTTCATAAAAAATTAAGGTTTGTTTGCTTAAGATAAGAGCATATTGGTTGAGTATAAATTTGTGTTGAGACACAGAGAAATTTTGGAGATTTCGGGAGAACTTCAGAAGGATTCTCACAAGTGAGAGAAAGTAGTTGGTTTAGTGGGACTAAACTGTAACAAATAGCGTGAGAAGCAAGGAAGAGATTGAGAGTGAGATTGAACTCTGGAAGTTTGTAATTGCAAGACCAGTTGGGATACTATGAGCGTTTTTGATTTAGTTCGTTTGGGAAGTGATCCAAAGATACCTTTATTATTATTTTAATTACTATTATAAATTGTCTTTGAGTTTGTCTTTTCCACTGATGTGCAAGTAATTCTCCTACCTTTGTTATCCAATTAAATAGAATTGAATTTACGAGCCCCATTGTGAATTAACTTATTTCAAGGCAATCTAATTTGCAACAGCATACAAGAGTGGAAGAGGGGAAATAGAAGAGTAACAAAGTAACGCTCGCTTCACCAATTCAAAACCTTTGGTTTATTTTATTTGATCGATCTTCTGGGCGACAGAGTCCCCTCACTGTTCAGCCTAGCAGAAATTCAGATGACGACAAAGTCTGCAGTGCCAGAAGTTAAAATGTGAAAGGTTGCTACTTACCTTGAAGTTGACTTCCGTTGACTTTCGTCATTTGAAAACGTGCGCATTGCGTATTTTAAGTATAGTTACGTGACTCTGTAGAAGTTACTTCGAAATTCTGACTTAATACCTTGAACCGCTTCGCGGATTTCGATAAACGCCAGAAGTTTTCAGTGATGTTTCAGTTTTCGTTTTCTCTAACTTAGCGTTTTCTCTTACAGATAGCGGAGCTACTTTACGGGTCCAACACCCAACCTATTCGAGCCTCGAGTTAGTATAGTGCAGATTATGGCTCCAATTTTTCTAGGTTGTGCGGTTGTTAACTAATGTGCAATGTGCAATGGTACTCCTAGTCCACATTGTCCATAACCAGCAACAAATACTCGGATTTTTGAAAAATTGCACGTGCGTGTCGGGGGTGCAAATAATATTAACCCAATAAGCTGGGGGAGGGGGGGGGGTGACGCAAATTTAAAAAATGTCACCTATTTGTATTTCCTTACAAAAATAAACACCATTGAGGCCATATCAAGCTTGGAAAAATAAGTTTCAAAGGAATTTGTAGTAGGCAGAAAGAAGTGGGTTTTTGCACCAATTATAATAGTCCTGCTCGCTTTTTGATGCAATTTTTTTGCAATACCAACATTTTGTCAAATCGTTTTTTGTTTGACCTTTCGACTTTTTCTCCTCATAAATGAGATAAACAGGTATAGATCTCATTATAGCCACAGTTCAGTGGTCAGATAACCTATAGCCCCCAATCATGCTAAATATAAAATAATGGGGGCGTTATAATGGGAAGAACCCAATAATCAGGGGGCAATATGTTCTCATAGAGTTTTTCAGCTCAACTTCTCTAAATATGTGATTCACCGAATTTGTTTAATAGATATAAATTCTTGGTGTGAAGGGCGGTTTGTCGAGTTTTATTCTCGGACTTAACCCCCCTCCCCCCCCCCCCCCCCCAACACAAGCACACACACAGACACACAAGCACACACACACACACTTACACGCGCACGCTCTTAGTACACATTTTTTCTTTAAATTTGTGGAGTTTTGGACATCAATCTCACGACATTAGCAAAGAAAAGATACACTTCAAAATTGAATAGATGTATTTGAAATATTTTCGAACTAATCTCAGAAATCGTACGTGAATCTAAAGTTTCAATTACAGAATTGAATGTTACACATACAGTGAAAAATATAAATTTACCATTAACGAGTTCATGAAAAACCATTATAGTTGTTTTGTCGCTTGTTTCAATATCAACAATATCATCCAATTTCGTAAGACTTCGATTAGCCGGTACCAAAAAGGTTTAACCATCATTATGCTCTGGACAGAAATTGCAATTGACAACCTATTGACCATCACTGAAATTATAATAACGAACAGTTAATTTCCTTATTATGCGTTTGTAAGGCGCTACCCAGGTCGAGGTCCCAGACGAAAATGACCTATGATCAGCCCAGAGATCAGATGACCTATGATCAGACCCAAGTCCATGTCGACCGCACACGGTGCTGTGTTTCCAGACATAAATATAGGGTCTAATAATAGGTTCGAGCGCATGAAAGTCTGCTTAAACGTGTATCTTTTTCTCCATTCAGATCTGCTAATTCGTACCAGAGTGTGTACTCTATGGGCGATCACATGGCATTCTACGAGCACGTGTTCCTGCCCAATGCAGTCCATGACAACTCACTGCCAGCCATCATTATGAGAATGGAGAAACAGGCACTCGACACTGCTAAATTCAAACAAAACAACAACTCCTCAAACAACAGTTAATTTATACAAGAATCATGTCTGCTAATGTAAAAGTACGAGCCAAACTAATAAATCGCAATCGAATTATGACTTTAATTTAATAGAGCTCAAACATTAAACTAAAATTTTGGTAATTTATTAAGGTAAGCCAGAACTCTGCGTGAAGATATATCATCATCAGTTTCATCAGTTGTAAATATTTCGACACCCATGAGTTTTCGACTGTAAATAACAAATCATATTGTTCACACAGCGATCGCCAATTTGGCCGACATTGAGCTCAGCCGTCAATTTAAAAAAAAGAAAGTAAGTCGACAATGCGACAGCGCACTAATTGTAATGACTGGACGAACTAGTGGATTATAATCAGATCTGTCGACCAACCAGAATTAGGTTGTCGGTTATACTTCTTCTCTTTCCTTTTTGTCGAGTAAACCGGCTGTTAAGCAATATTCAAAGAACCAATCTACAAAGTCGCGTTGCGACAGTTCCACTTCCAGTTTATTATTAATTAGGAAAATTAATTGTTTTTTTGGTTAGATTTTATGTTGCCATTTGGAGGCAGCATGCAAAGTGTCATCGAATGTAACTGTTATGTTTGGGAGAAAGTTTGCAACTTTTGGGCTTGGGTCTTATTTTGAGGAAAATAAAATGGAGGAGGGTCCCTCACCTCTGCCAACAGGGGTGAATTGGTTTACAACAAAAAAGGCGACCACAAAAATCACTGGTGCTAACAAAAACTTTAGTTTCTGGTAATTCTCCAGATTAACTCAGGAAATATATTTGTAAAATTTTTATGTAACTCGATATAAGTCAAATTTGTAATGTCACCGAAGCGGAAATTTTGACATATCTCCTGAACCGTCTGTTTCTAATGACTATTTAATTTCCCTAATTAATAAGAAAAGACAATGCACTTTCTGTTTAAAATGAGACCGCCAAATATTGTATGCGAGCTTATTCTTAAAAATTAGCCAACAGGAATTGTAGTGAGTAAGAAAAACTCCACACCGCTCAAAATGGAGACATGCGAGCAGTTTAAATCAACAAGAACGAGTATTACGACTAATCAGACAAATAACCTCATGTTTCTGGATCAGGTCCAAAAGCTTATATTGTAGCGAGGTTAACCTTCTCTTTGATGCATTGGTAGAGGCTGGTGGAAAAACATTAATAGATTTAAGAATCAACTGCAACTGAGAAAACCGAATGCTCTTTTAAAACGGGAACGTAAACCTGATAAAATGCCTAAAGTTCTCTATACATAGACCGAAAGTGACCCTTCCTTGAATTTCCTTCTTTTTCAAATAAAGCAGGTTGAGTGTTTTACGCAAGGTTAACTGACTTTGTAGACGTCACTTTTAAATTCTGGCTTCACATTGCATTTCCTGACGTCAGAATTTCTCAGTGTCTGCAAGCAGAGTCTAATAACCTATTCTTGAATGACAAAAGAGATAAGGCAAATGGAATTATTTTTATTTGGGGTCACCAAGCCCTGCTAATCGAGGCATGATAAATCCAAAGCAATGGAGCTGGAAACTGTCTTCGTGATCAAAGTCATGCAATCCCTTTCTCTCTGTGTGATCGCAACGATTAACACAATTAGAACACATGGTTTCCTGTTCAGCACATTTTACTTATTTCTCCATGACAAAGGAGAACAGACTAAAATTTTGTTTGGCCTCTGTCAGTTCGCTCATTGAACGAGTCCAGACGAGACAACATTTATCACAGAGAATTCGTTTCAAAATTCAAACTTTTTGAGCAAAGTTCAGAAATAGAAAAAAGTCGAAAACATTGACTCTCTGAAAAAGCTGATTTCAATGACCTCTCATTTCTCTGCAATTTATGGCAGCCCTTCCTATGCCTGATTGAAAATATTGCGTACTAAAAAAAGCAAAAACCACAAAAAAGTGTCGTCGACAATAAATGTCAATTTTAGGACAATGTTTGTGCGACTTCGGCTAATGAAAATGAAATGGCGGAGGGTCCCCTACCTCTTCAACCACCGATGATTTTTTTATAATGTAAAACGCACCCGCAAAGATCTCTGGTGACATCATCGACCCTAGTCCTTAGTAATTCTCCAGATTAATTTGCGTATATTTAAGACTACGCGGTTTTTGCGGCACAATATCAGATTAATATGTATACGGAAGGAACAGAAACCATATTCCAGAAAACAGGAGCCGTTTAGCACCTCAATGTTAAAACCCTACCTCAACTATTTGTCAATTTTTAAACTTGAGTTATCCCATTTTTGAAGCAAAAGATACAAAATTGTGATTGCTTGACGACTCTTTACAATGGTTGACAATTGCTATAAGTACCTGCGATTCCATTTTAATTGTTTTTAATATCTTTTTTGCCCGAAATGCTCATAGAAACCACCTCGAGCTACAAAAAAAATTAATTGAAGAAATGGTGTTTTCAGAGACAACCTTCAATCAATCTGCCATCAATCTGAATTCAAAACATAATGAGATAGTACTATAAATGTTTTTTGAGTTGGTAAAGAACGATTTTGAGTAACCACAAAATGATGAACAAAATGAACCTAATTTAGATGCAATCATTATCGATATGACAATACGTTTTTTTTCTATATTGTTAGCAAAATTTTGAATACACTACATAGAGCCATTTTTCGAACTGGTCGTTAAAATTTTGATGAATTTAATAAAGTGAAGACACGTAAAATGATAGGGTCATTTTTTATTGGGTAAAGATGGGATGCAAGGATTTGGTTCAACCAAAGAAGACCTTTGTGTTTGACATCTGATTGATTGAATTAAAAAGTGTTTGTTTTTGGTGTCTAGCAACAAAAAAGATTTCATCATTAAACTGATAATCTTTTCAAAGAAATTGATAAAAACAAATAGTCAAGTTAAATCAGAGATTATTGAGAAATGTGAAGAACAACATTTTTTACTCCTGTCGTGGCATAGCATTAAATTAGATTTTTGAAAAGACAGCTCAACATTGCTGGATAGCAAATGCCAATAATAACTGATCACTGCAGAGCCAAGCTGCAAAAAAGAGTGCAGCTTTCATTTAATTGCTGAATCTGGTATTGAAAGGAATGCTGCTGAAAACATTGACTTCACGGCAAGAAATCTGATGGTTCAGACAAAAAATACTAATTCACTCTAAAACTTTGACTGGCATTATTGCTTAGAAAAGTGTCAATAGTCATATGACCGCGTTTGGGAGCTCCCAGTTTAGTTCATTTTGCTTGGATTATGCGAGAAATTGTAAACGAATATATTTTGAATCACCGGAACTCGCTCTGTAAGTCTCAGCAAACAAAAAAAATGGTCAACGCCTATCCGTCTTCAATAGCCAATTTGCTTACTTGATTCCATGAATCATAAAATTTTAAAATCATATCCCTCAAAATCTAACTAAAAAAACAGTAGAATTTTTTCTGGATATTGATTAAGACTTTTTATAAACATAATATTCGAAAGATCCCGAGTTTGACAAAGATTTGAATTAAATAAACTGAACTTTACGAAAAAACAAAAAGAAAACCAGAATTTAGGACAGCGACGAAACATGGGAGTATAGGGTGTTCCGCTAAGTGGGTATCCCCTGGATACTCAAAATGGGATTGAATGGGGGATATTCTATGTGAACCATTTGCATCCTAAGGAATTTCAAAATGAGTAATATAGGGGTTATCCTACGTGGGATTAGGTTTGGTTAATGCTAGATCACTATGGCTCTGTTTCTTTCCTACTTGACATCAACAGAAACAGAGCGATCAGTTTTGGAATTTTATTTGTCAGGGAGCACTCGATGGCAACAATTGAGACGGCAGATTTGAAAACTATTCACAAGACATATCAGGAAGTGGACAAAAAACCTAAGTATAGTAAAATATATTTGTATTTCTTAGCAACTTGTTTCTACCGGGATACTGATCTCGATTTGCATATTGCATTATGTCTCAGACCCTATGGAAGGGCCATTGGTATTGGTAATTCTAACCTTGACAAATATTTCAACTTGTGCAAAATTTGAGATTGCACGCTCTTGTCCATATCGCTTCTGGTTTTGTCTTCGAACACAGTAAAACAGGAACAAGTTATTCTTAAATCCTACTTTTGCCAGGCAGGAATGAGCAAGTCGATGACGTGACAGTCTTTTTTGTCTCTACGAGAATACTTTTAAGAGAGAGTTATCCAGTTTGTTGAAATGTTGAAACTACGGCCAATCTTTTTTTATTTTAAGACTTTCGACATCAAAAAATGCCACATATAATAAAAAAGTTTTCTGTTTGCACCTAATATTGCAACAATATATTTTAATTTGTACCCCAAAATCATTCAATATACTGACTTCTAGTGAAAAAAGATCTTATCAGTGTGTTGAAAATTTCCTCATGTTTTGCCTTGGAAGAGTGGAGATTACCCGTATTGCTACTTAGAGCAAATTATTCACAGCGTTTCACTTCGTTTTCTCTTTGACGAGTTTTATGCAAAAGTAACGGAAAAGATGGAGAGTTTAAAGTATTTACTTGGAAGTGACGTTATCAATTTAGATTCTTTGTTATGCCCAAAAGTTTTATTACCTAAAATTACATGGCAACATACCAGTTTGAGATTCACATCTAGTAAGTTGTTGCAGAGAAACAGAGAATTGAACACTGTGTTTTTTTAGAAGATATTGTTTTAAATGTGTCAACTTGGCGACAAAATTGACGCTGATGAAGCTATAATTGATCTTGGCCGTTTTGTAACACAACAGTTCCATAATCCAAAATGGTTTATTTTTTATTTTACCCAGCTCCTCACTATATTTATTCTTATAGCTATTTCTTACTCAAATTGGTGTTTTTGAACTTGATTCTGATTTTCTTTACTCTCCTGCACAGTTGAATACACTACGACAAAATTATGAATAAAATAATTTTTTCTGCTGGTAGAGGTTTCATAGCTGTTTGTGGTCGATCATGTTCTGGAGAAACTGAATTGATTCACAAAATATTACTTCAGGACACGTTCTCACCCAAATTCCAGTCAATGTTTTAACTCTACCATCATTATCAACATAAATTTCAGCTCTTAGAGAGAAAAAATAACATCAATTTTTACATAATTTCTAATTTTGAACAAATAACAGAACGAGATGATTTTCTCTTAGTATTTGACTATTTTTTTGAAGATTTTTTTAAATATAAAGAATTTTCCAAATTAACGACGGCTGGGCGTCATAACTTAAAAAACCCACATTACCACGTGATGTCCAAGAAATTGGTGTAATTGGTCGAAAACTTAACTACACATTTAGTTATCGAGTTAGTTACCGAGCAACCTTTTGATCATTAAATTGTTAATAAAGACCCAAAGTCTTTACTTTTCTGCGAACCGCTTAACGGTTCTCTAATATTGCGACCGTTGGGCCATCAATTTTTTACTTGCCTCCCGCAAAAGTTGTCATTATAAACTGAACGGATGGAAAGGAAACAATGTACGATTCAGCAAATGCGACAAGCATCGGATACCAGATTGAAAAAATTAATCAGAAATGCTTCTAACAGTCATATTTATCATCTTTTTGATTGCTTCCTGAACGTGGTTAATGGCAACGTTCCCAATAACAAAAATTTCACAAAACAGAAAGTTTAAAAAAGTCTTTCTAAACGGAAAAAAATGAAGACAAACTTCTGTAAGAGATACAGAACCAGTAAAAAACGCTGCTTGTTTCTCCTTGTCATATGTACTGGAAGAAATAATAATTCATTCAGAATAGTTTTTTCTGATTGCAAAACGAATACTTTTGTTAAAAAAGCAGTAAAAAAACGAAATTCTTGTAAAACCTGTATATAGTAATGAAGGAACTCAGTAAACATTCATGCAAAGAAAGAATTCAATTTTTGAAGACAATGTAGAAAAGTCAGATGGATGGATCAGTCCAAAAAGAGCCACTAGTAACTGAACAGGAAGTAGAAGAGCCCTTAAAATTGAACTCGGTTGGTGATGACTGCAGAATCGGTCCAGTTGTCACAATAAAACGGAAAGTAAACCAAATTTTTATTCTTTAATGGCACAATCAAAACTACTGAAGGAGAAACACAGGATCACACGGGCAGTAAAAATACTCGATCCTATCCTCCGTTAAGACATCAGTGCAATTTGAGGGCAAGCAAATTACCATATTTTAGCGAAAAACCACAAAATGTACAATTTTTTTTAATTAGATATGATCTGCAACAGCCTACTAAAAGACTGACGAAAAATAGGTAGTCATAATTTATAAAAGTATTCCCAATCAAGCACGAATTTAGTTTAAGCACTGGTGACAAGCAACTTTTTCGCGCCTAAGAGAGTGAACATGAATTCTTCCTGCCTCAAAAAAGTCTACAATAAGAAAGCCGTAGCCCAAAACGAAAGACAACAGAAATAAAGGAAAAATTAAAAAGACAAAAAATAAGCCGAACCGAAATAAATTGGACTTCTTGTTTTTTGAAAAAAAGAGCTTGGAGCAATTGCTTAGCATCCTTTAACAGCCCAAAAGCAACGGCATGCACACAGCAAATAGTCAATGACTCAGGCGAAGTCATATTTAGAAACAAAAGCGTCCTTCACAAAAAACCTTCACAAAAATATTGCTATTTTGATAAATCGGATCAAATTCTGAATACAGTAAAAACATTTGTTACTTGAGTCATTAAACTTGCACCAAAAAAGTTTTTAAATAAGATGTGCCACAATTTGTCTCCTTGAGCGCTCGAACAGGCACACTTAGGAAACTAAAATTTTTCATTAAGATTTTGTTAGAAATTGCAAAAAGGACTAAGCTCTCAGAAAGGGATACAAGAGATCATTCAACAAGGTCTTAAAACTAACAGATATTCCACCGTATTCAACGGCAATGTATTCTCTCCTTTATGCAAAAAAGAAAGATTAGAAGAAAAATTTTGGAGAATTATATTAAAACAGACAAATTTGAAGGCAAATTAAAATATTTTTGCGAGAGAAACAGAAATAGTAAAAGCGTTTTGATTTCCTTGTCATCTGTAATTCAAGAAATCATAATGCATACAAAAGAGTTTGCTCTGATTGAAAGACGAATGTTCATGTCAAAGCAACCAGAAAAGGAAACGAAACTCCTGACAACCGTGTACAGAGTAATAATTCAACTAAGTTAACATTCATGAAAAAAAAACAAAGCAATTTATGCGGAAAATGTGGAAGAGCAGATGCATCAGTCCAAATAGAGCCTTTTGTAACTGAAAAAGAAGAATAAGAGCCCAAAAATATCGACTCGGTTAGTGATGGCAACAAAAATGATCCAGTTGTCACAAAAATAACCAGAAAGTAAATCAATTTTAATTCAATAAAGGCACAACTAAAATTGAAGAAGAAACACAAAATCCAACAATCAGAGTTAATGCTCGATCTGATTATCGATTCAGTTACCAGTGCAATCAGGGGAAAACAGATTATTATATATCAGCGGAGAGTCATCAAATGTACAATTTTAATCATTTTTTAATTTACAGCATGCTACTGAAAAGATTGATGAGTCAAAGTACTCACCTCTTTTAACTGTTGTCCTAATCAAGCCCAAACTCTTAAATATTTTTGCCAAGCAAGTTCTCCGAGCCTATAAAGAGTGAACAAGAATTCTTACCAACTCAATAAGGTCCGCAATTAGGAATGTGTAGCCCAAAACGAACGACAATAGATAGAAATGACAAAATCAAAAAGACAAAATGGCCTCTCAGAAAGATTGAGATTTTTTCTTCTTTTGAAAGAGAGATTTCGAGCATATTTTATCAAAATGCTCTGCGTGTTTTGGAAGTCCTAAGCAGCTGCATGCACAGAGCAAGTAGTCAATGGTTAAATTGAATTCATACTCAGAAACGAAAGGCTCCTTCACAAAATACCGGAGGCTTTACTAAATTTAAATTAAAAGTGATTGTCGTGTTGATAATTTTACAAGTTAAAAATAGAATTGTCAAATACATTTTAGCACTAGTTGGATAGCTATTGCGATACCTAACAGTGGGCCAATGAAAAAGAATTATGCAACAGTATAAGCTGAAGTGCTCAAAAAAAGATAAAAAACAACTATCACGAATTGTGTTGCAGGCCTTTTTGAGCTTTCAAATGCTTCTGCTTTGCTAGACGGGACAAATTTGTTTACATAGAACCTCTAATACTTCTCATATTATTTCTATTTTGAAAGAAAGAGCTTCGAGCGACTTTTTTCAAAAAACTCTGCATCTTTTAGAAGCCCAAAGCAGCTCATGCGCAAGCACAGAGCAAATAGTCAATGGATAAAGTGAAGTCATATTCAGAAACAAAAGCCTTCTTCACAAAAAACAACTCGATTCGATAAATGTTTCCTCGACTAAAAGTGATTGTAAAGGACATTTTTAAAATTTGGTTTCTCGTGCTGATAAAATTTCAAGTTACAGTTCAATTGTTCAAAACATTTTGACTCTAGACGGATGTCTATTGCGATACCTAATAGCAAACCTCTGAAAAAGAGTTATGCAACAGAATCAGCTGAAATGCTCAAAAAATGTCATGTACATACAACTATCAAGAATTGGGTTGACGATGAGTTGAAAGCTCCCAAAAAGGATGGGAACTTTCATTAATTTCTGCTAGACAAGAGAAGGATTTGTTCCTATAGAACCTCTAATAAAAATTAAAAAAGTCCTGTTGTGCGGAGAGAAATATTCTTTCTTCAAAAAACATTATCTACAGAAGCCTTGAGGAAAAGTGGACATATTCTTATGTTGATAAATTGGATCAGATTATAAATACAATAAACTCAGGTGTGAACCAAGTCACTAAACTTGCACCAATCGAGGTAGCAATGAACAGGAAAATTTGCCGTGTCTACTTGTCTCCTTGAGCACTCAAACAAGTACTCTTCAAAAATCAAAAATTTATATTGGAGATTTTGTTAGAAATGATAAAAAGGACAAGGCTTTCAGAAAGGGATACAAGCAATCACTTACCAACAAACTTTTCAAAAAGACACGTATTCCATAGTATTTGCCGCCAATGTTTTGTCTCATTAACGCAAGAAAAGAAAAAAATAATAAAGAATTTCTATGAAACAGAATTGCAACTGGTTCGTGAACAGAACAAACAAAATGAATTGCAATACATTTTAAGATGAGTTTACAGTACATGTCATATAGTTTGCTGCGATGGAGGCAATTGAATCAATTACTTTTGCTTCACTTAAAAAATTTTTCAATGACGAATTTCGATTGAGATTTGCGCTATGTGAAATTATTGTTCTAACGAAAATATGATTGGACTTTTTTTTGGCTGCAGCTTATCAAAAATAAAAAAAGTTCATATAAAGCACAGAATCCAATGTTATCTCCCGACCACACAATGGATATAAGCTGGTTTTGTTTTCCAGCGACCTTCAACACAACTCATCAGATTTTCAATTTATTGAGATCAATGAAATATGGTTTCTCATGTTGATAAATTTTCAAGGTACAACCAAGATATCAAGTACATTTTGGCAGCAGTTAACTGTCTATTGTAATACCTAAGATTGGAATCAATGAAAACAAAATTTGCTACAGAAGCAGCTGAAGCTTTCAAAAAAACTGAAAAATGCAAGCAATCATCAAGAGTGTGTGTTGGCAAAAGTACAGAGTTTTTGGAGCTTTCAAAAGCTTGTCTGAGACACGGTGGACTCATTTATATAACACCTCTATAAAAAAATGTCCGTTTTTGCCAAAAAACAGATTCGTTCTTGGAAAAATGTTGTCTAGAGAAAACTTGAGGAAAATTGGACGTATTCCTAAATTGATATATTGGATCAAATTACGAATACAATAAAAACAGTTGTTAATTGTGTCAAAATTTGCACCAAACAAAGTATTTAGAAAAGACCACATGTGATTTCAGATTTTTATCACAAGATGACTTCAGTCTTCAGTGTGGGCAAGCAAGTGGTTAATTTTCTTGTTGTAAAGTGGATTCAGATATCACACAGTTTCTGAGTCTACTCGCAGGCGTTTGAGTGATGTTTCTTCTGTATCGAATAAAAAAAAGATTAAGTTCATTTTTGTTGAAGATTATAATTGTTTTGAGAGTTTGTTAATTTTAAGGGGATTTGCTGTAATCTTCTTTTGTTTTTTGGCTGTTTTTTCCTACGTCTCATTAACAATACTGGAAGAGCACTCAGTTGGATACCACTTTTCAGTCAATATCTCCTAATTGTTCTTTGGGCTACATCAAATGATTGCCAATCACTAGTTGTTTTGAGAATCCTACCTAGAGCCCCTTAAATCAAACTTTTTTATGTTGTAACAGTGGGTGCACTGCTACGGAAATTTAAGGTTTTGCCAGTGTCGGTAGGTCTCTGCTACCAATGACAGCTAATTTGTCTTTCGCCGTTTAACTTTGTGTTCAGATCTGGGAACTCCAGGTTTCCATTAGAGTTGGGTGTCTGAAGAGTGAACTTTAAGTTTTTGTGAAGAAAAATAGCACACTCAAGGTACTCTAGAGCGTCGGCCTTAACAGTGCACACGACGTGATCGACATACTTTTTGAACCAATTTAATTCCTGTGTGTCCACCGTTGTACATTGTTTCCGCACAATAGGAACAGATCCCATCCAAACAATTTCCTGCATGTTTTTATACAGCGTGTCAGTAATAACTTGTCAATTTGCTTGGAAACAGTTCTCAAAAACTCGAACTTGATTCCTTTTTCCTTGGAAAACAACATGTCGGTTACAATCAATTCACATTCTCTTCGTGTCAAGAGATTTGATCTCCTTTCCCTCATTTTGTTTCTGCAAGGATTTCTCAAATGTTTTCATACATAAAATTGCCAAAATTGATGCCAATGGAGCACTCGTTACTAAAACGACTGATTCAGTCTACCACACTTTTTTGTACTTAAAATGAACATTCGTTACGGCTAGTCTCAAGAAGAGTTTCAAAGCTCATCTGAGAATGTCGGGAACCTTGTCACTGTAGTACAGGTACAATGGATATATTGGGTTCATTGGTGTAAAAACAATTAACATCGATAGGTACTATTAGCTCATGTTCTGCAAACCCGCGTAATATCTTTTTCTTTGTTCTTAAATTCGCAGCTATGTATCCTTTTGTATCCTTTATCCGGTTATTTGTATCCTTTACAATCTTTCCTACTTATTGCCAAAGATACTGATTACGTTCCCAAATTTCATCATTTTTTGTCATCGCTTCAAGGAACGCTTTCCAATTGCTCTTGGCTCGGAAAATGCGGTGTATTGTTCCCTGTATTGTGCTTTCCTTATGTTGAAGGGGTGCACAGCTACGAGAGCTCAGAATTGTTCCAGTATCTGATGGTTTTTGATACCATGTGCAGAATATTTTCCCCTCCGGTTGTACGATAATTGACATGTCCAGAAAGGGCAAACTGTTTTTGTCATCCGTTGTTTCTAATGTAAATTAAAAATTTGGATGACCGCGTCTAACAGCTCTTTTTTGTCACTTGTAACTTTTCTCACAATATCGTCGACATATCTTAGATAAACTTTTGTTTGGGACAAATGTTTATTGTCAATCTTATCGTTTTCTCGGCAGAATGAGCTCATCCAAAACTGGTTTTTCATGCTATCATATTCTGTTTTACTGATTTGCTGACATATTGCGTGGAACCATCTATTGCAAAATTCACACTCAACACCCCTGGATCGTGCTGTTACACCGTGTTCGCAATTGAGACAAGTGCTAAGTGGTGTGTTGGTTTTACATTTAGGTGTTTGTAATTTCAAACGTAGCTCCCACGATTTCATCCAAAATCACTCTCAAGGACTGACCAATTGCCAACCCGTCTTTCTGACAGTACCAATTTTCATTGCATTTGAAATGGACGTTTGTGACGGCTAATTTGAGCAGACGTTGATGTTCCAGGTACGTCTGGTGTATTGTCCCTATCATAAAGCAATCCCAGGGCAATTTTAATGGCCTCCTTTGCGGGAACGTTGGTTTATAAGTTTTTTACATCTAATGATAGGACTTGTTCTTCTTTTTCATGTTTTATTTGCTCATATTGACATAAATTACCTTAAAATTACTTTGGCTTTGTTCAATTGTAAAATTGAAATTTTTGTTTCATAACGTGTTGTTCTTTCAAGTTGGAATTTCACTACAGCTCTTTCAAGACAAGGCACTATAGCTCTTTTAGAGCTGCGTCAAAAGAATTGAATTTCTGTCTAAGCTAATTTTTTATGAATCTAGTTTCCCCTCCCGCACTATGGCACTGTTTGGAACCACTGCACCCTCTGTGGCATATGATAGCGACTATGTTAGTTCTTGCGCTCAGTTGGTTCTTGACCAGAAGGTTCTGTGCGTTTTTCAGCCAATTTTTTATTGATGTTAAAAGAAATTCAAAACTCTGTTGTTGTCCTTCTTTGCATTCAGTGCTATTAAATTTTATTTGATAAAAATATGTTGTGGGATTTTTTTTCCTAGAAAATGTGCAGCAAAGCCTTTGGAGCTATTTTTTAATGTGGATATGTTTAAATCCAATGTCTTAGATGGACCAAAGCTGCCCCTTGAAATGCACCATGAACTCCTAATAAATATTATATTTCACACCTCCTATGAGTCTTTTGCGCTGACTTCAAGTCCATATCAAAACAATGTTATTTTTTAAAAACTAAACTTAAAGTAAATTGAAAATATAACCCAGGGGTTGAATTTTACAAGTTTTAAATGTTATATACAAATTTAGTACAATGTTAAAAATCCAAATTAGTGGTTCCGTTTTGTAAAAGTTTAAAAATTTTTCGAAGCCACCAACGTTCCTTTGCGACGGTACATGTTTGAACTGCTGGAGCAGATGCTGTTTTAACATGCGTGATCTGATAGTCCGGAATTCACGCTGACATTCATCCCAGTTTCTGATGCTTCTTTTTAGTAATGATCGACTGCTTGACCTTAGGAGAATTAGCTGTTCAATTCTGTTGCTTTTTCCTACCAGGACATTACCACTTAAAAAAACTCTTAGTGTCGTCTTATTTCAATAATGAAATATCATTTTTAAGTTTTGAAACACTCATCTGGCTTATTAAAAGTTCTGCAGGCAAAATATCAGATTTTACTAAGGGATCTGTAGATCTCTCAAAATTTTTTCTCATGTAGCAAACTTTAATTCCCCAATTGATTTGTCAATTAATTCTCTGCATTGCAGAGAAATGCAAGTTCTGAGGAAATAGAGCACTGAATGTTAAATTAGCGAGGACTAGTGATTTGAAAATCATCAATCGTGCTTTCAGAGGTAACTGATAACATAAACGGCATATGCATCTAATCGCTGTGGACATATTTGATAGGACTATGTTGAGTTGTATATGAAAGTTTACTTTAGAATCGATCATTATACTCAAGTATCTGCACTGACTTTGTGGCTTAATTTCTTGTCCCCGAAAAACAATTGGACCAAAAATTTTCATTTTCTTTCGAGACGCAAAGAACTTCAGCTTTGCCGGTATTCATGGCTAATTTGTTTTGCTTTAGATAATTATTTGTTTTCTCCAAAATTTCGGAAAAACATTTTTCCAGTTCGCTGACATTGTTTCTGCTAAAAATGAAAACTTGTGTCATCAGCAAATTGAATGATTTCAAAATTTCCTTGTAACTTTTTGTCGAAAATCATCAATGTAGAGAAGAACTAGTGCTCCTAAAACCGTTTCCTAAGTCCTAAAGGTGTGTTGTATTTGCATTTAGATGTTTGTAATTTCAAATGTAGCTCCCACGATTTCATCCAAAATCACTCTCAAGGACAGACCAAATGCCAAAGCGTCTTTCTGACAGTACCAATTTTCATTGCATTTGAAATGGACGTTTGTGACGGCTAATTTGAGCAGACGTTGATGTTCCAGGTACGTCTGTTGTATCGTCCCTATCATAAAGCAATCCCAGGGCAATTTTAATGGCCTCCTTTGCAGGAACGTTGGTGTATAAATTTTTTACATCTAATGATAGTACTTGTTCTTCTTTTTTATTAGCTCATATTGACATAATTTAATAAATTACCTTAAAATTACTTTGGCTTTGTTCAATTGTAAAATTGAAATTTTCGTTTCATAACGTGTCTTTCTTTCAAGTTGGAATTTCACTATAGCTCTTGCAAGACAAGGCACTATAGCTCTTTTAGAGCTGCGTCAAAAGAGTTGAATTTCTGTATAAGCTAACTTTTTATGAATCTAGTCTCCCCTCCCGCACTATGGCACTGTTTGGAACCACGGCACCCTCTGTGGCATATGATAGCGACTATGTTAGTTCTTGTGCTCAATTGGTTCTTGACCAGAAGATTCTGTGCGTTTTTCAGCCAATTTTTTTATTGATGTTAAAAGAAATTCAAGACTCTGTTGTTGTCATTGTGGGACGCTCCTTCTTTGCATTCAGTGCTATAAAATTTTATTTGATAACAATATGTTGTGGGATTTTTTTCCTAGAAAATGTGCAGCAAAGCCTTTGGAGCTCTTTTTTAATGTGGATATGTTTAAATCCAATGTCTTAGATGGACCAAAGCTGCCCCTTGAAATGCACCATGAACTCCTAATAAATATTATATTTCACACCCACCTCCTATGATTCTTTTGCGTTGACTTCAAGTCCATATCAAAACAATGTTATTTTTTAAAAACTAAACTTAAAGTAAATTGAAAATATAACCCAGGGGTTGAATTTTACAAGTTTTAAATGTTATATACAAATTTAGTACAATGTTAAAAATCCAAATTAGTGGTTCCGTTTTGTAAAGGTTTAAAAAACTTTTCAAGCCAACAACGTCCCTTTGCAACGGTACATGTTTGAATTGCTGGAGCAGATGCTGTTTTAACATGCGTGTTCTGATAGTCCCGACTTCACGCTGACATTCATCTCACTTTCTGATGCTTGTTTTTTGTAATGATCGACTGCTTGACCTTAGGAGAATTCGCTGTTCATTTCTGTTGCTTTTTCCTACCAGGACATTACCACTTAAAAAAACTCTCACTGTCGTCTTTTTTCAATAATGAAGTATCATTTCTAAGTTTTGAAACACTCATCTGGCTTATTAAAAGTTGTGCAGGCAAAATGTCAGATTTTACTAAGAGATCTCTAGATCTCTCCAACTTTTTTCTCATGTAGCAAACTTTAATTCCCCAATTGATTTGTCAATTAATTCGCTGCATTGCAGAGAAATGCAAGTTCTGAGAAAATAGAGCACTGAATGTTAAATGAGCGAGGACTAGTGATTTGAATATCATCAATCGTGGTTTTAGAGGTAACTGATAACATAAACGGTATATGGATCTAATCGCTGTGGACATATTTGATAGGACTATGTTGAGTTGTATATGAAAGTTTACTTTAGAATCAATCATTATACTCAAGTATCTGCAGTGACTTTGTGGCTTAATTTCTTGTCCCCGAAAAAGAATTGGATCAAAATTTTCATTTTTTTTGAGACGCAAAGAACTTCAGTTTTGCCGGTATTCATGGCTAATTTGTTTTGCTTTAGATAATTATTTGTTTTTTCCAAAATTTCGGAAAAACATTTTTCCAGTTCGCTGACATTGTTTCTGCTAAAATGAAAACATGTGTCATCAGCAAATTGAATTATGTCAAAATTTCCTTGTACCTTTTCTCGAAAATCATCAATGCAGAGAAGAACTAGTGCTCCTAAAACCGTTTCCTAAGTGCTAAGTGGTGTGTTGGTTTTACATTTAGATGTTTGTAATTTCAAATGTAGCTCTCACGATTTCATCCAAAATCACTCTCAAGGACTGACCAATTGCCAACCCGTCTTTCGGACAGTACCAATTTTCATTGCATTTGAAATGGACGTTTGTGACGGCTA
The DNA here is from genome assembly GCF_964194025.1 of Convolutriloba macropyga. Lineage (NCBI taxonomy): Eukaryota > Metazoa > Xenacoelomorpha > Acoela > Convolutidae > Convolutriloba > Convolutriloba macropyga. The sequence goes on from NC_134475.1 coordinate 37,461,311, forward strand.
ATTCGAGCAGACGTTGTTGTTTCAGGTACGTCTGGTGTATCGTCCCTATCATAAAGCAATCCCAGGGCAATTTTAATGGCCTCCTTTGCAGGAACGTTGGTGTATAAATTTTTTACATCTAATGATAGTACTTGTTCTTCTTTTTTATTAGCTCATATTGACATAATTTAATAAATTACCTTAAAATTACTTTGGCTTTGTTCAACTGTAAAGTTGAAAATTTCGTTTCATAACGTGTCTTTCTTTCACGTTGGAATTTCACTATAGCTCTTTCAAGACAAGGCACTATAGCTCCTTTAGAGCTGCGTCAAAAAAAATTGAATTTCTGTATAAGCTAATTTTTTATGAATCTAGTCTCCCCTCCCGCACTATGGCACTGTTTGGAACCACGGCACCCTCTGTGGCATATGATAGCGACTATGTTAGTTCTTGTGCTCGATTGGTTCTTGACCAGAAGATTCTGTGCGTTTTTCAGCCAATTTTTATTGGTGTTAAAAGAAATTCAAGACTCTGTTGTTGTCTTTGTGGGACGCTCCTTCTTTGCATTCAGTGCTATAAAATTTTATTTGATAACAATATGTTGTGGGATTCTTTTCCTAGAAAATGTGCAGCAAAGCCTTTGGAGCATTTTTTAACGTGGATATGTTTAAATCCAATGTCTTAGATGGACCAAAGCTGCCCCTTGAAATGCACCATGAACTCCTAATAAATATTATATTTCACACCCACCTCCTATGATTCTTTTGCGTTGACTTCAAGTCCATATCAAAACAATGTTATTTTTTAAAAACTAAACTTAAAGTAAATTGAAAATATAACCCAGGGGTTGAATTTTACAAGTTTTAAATGTTATATACAAATTTAGTACAATGTTAAAAATCCAAATTAGTGGTTCCGTTTTGTAAAGGTTTAAAAAACTTTTCAAGCCAACAACGTCCCTTTGCAACGGTACATGTTTGAATTGCTGGAGCAGATGCTGTTTTAACATGCGTGTTCTGATAGTCCCGACTTCACGCTGACATTCATCTCACTTTCTGATGCTTGTTTTTTGTAATGATCGACTGCTTGACCTTAGGAGAATTCGCTGTTCATTTCTGTTGCTTTTTCCTACCAGGACATTACCACTTAAAAAAACTCTCACTGTCGTCTTTTTTCAATAATGAAGTATCATTTCTAAGTTTTGAAACACTCATCTGGCTTATTAAAAGTTGTGCAGGCAAAATGTCAGATTTTACTAAGAGATCTCTAGATCTCTCCAACTTTTTTCTCATGTAGCAAACTTTAATTCCCCAATTGATTTGTCAATTAATTCGCTGCATTGCAGAGAAATGCAAGTTCTGAGAAAATAGAGCACTGAATGTTAAATGAGCGAGGACTAGTGATTTGAATATCATCAATCGTGCTTTTAGAGGTAACTGATAACATAAACGGTATATGGATCTAATCGCTGTGGACATATTTGATAGGACTATGTTGAGTTGTATATGAAAGTTTACTTTAGAATCAATCATTATACTCAAGTATCTGCAGTGACTTTGTGGCTTAATTTCTTGTCCCCGAAAAAGAATTGGATCAAAATTTTCATTTTTTTTGAGACGCAAAGAACTTCAGTTTTGCCGGTATTCATGGCTAATTTGTTTTGCTTTAGATAATTATTTGTTTTTTCCAAAATTTCGGAAAAACATTTTTCCAGTTCGCTGACATTGTTTCTGCTAAAATGAAAACATGTGTCATCAGCAAATTGAATTATGTCAAAATTTCCTTGTACCTTTTCTCGAAAATCATCAATGCAGAGAAGAACTAGTGCTCCTAAAACCGTTTCCTAAGTGCTAAGTGGTGTGTTGGTTTTACATTTAGATGTTTGTAATTTCAAATGTAGCTCTCACGATTTCATCCAAAATCACTCTCAAGGACTGACCAATTGCCAACCCGTCTTTCGGACAGTACCAATTTTCATTGCATTTGAAATGGACGTTTTTGACGGCTAATTCGAGCAGACGTTGTTGTTTCAGGTACGTCTGGTGTATCGTCCCTATCATAAAGCAATCCCAGGGCAATTTTAATGGCCTCCTTTGCAGGAACGTTGGTGTATAAATTTTTTACATCTAATGATAGTACTTGTTCTTCTTTTTTATTAGCTCATATTGACATAATTTAATAAATTACCTTAAAATTACTTTGGCTTTGTTCAACTGTAAAGTTGAAAATTTCGTTTCATAACGTGTCTTTCTTTCACGTTGGAATTTCACTATAGCTCTTTCAAGACAAGGCACTATAGCTCCTTTAGAGCTGCGTCAAAAAAAATTGAATTTCTGTATAAGCTAATTTTTTATGAATCTAGTCTCCCCTCCCGCACTATGGCACTGTTTGGAACCACGGCACCCTCTGTGGCATATGATAGCGACTATGTTAGTTCTTGTGCTCGATTGGTTCTTGACCAGAAGATTCTGTGCGTTTTTCAGCCAATTTTTATTGGTGTTAAAAGAAATTCAAGACTCTGTTGTTGTCTTTGTGGGACGCTCCTTCTTTGCATTCAGTGCTATAAAATTTTATTTGATAACAATATGTTGTGGGATTCTTTTCCTAGAAAATGTGCAGCAAAGCCTTTGGAGCATTTTTTAACGTGGATATGTTTAAATCCAATGTCTTAGATGGACCAAAGCTGCCCCTTGAAATGCACCATGAACTCCTAATAAATATTATATTTCACACCCACCTCCTATGATTCTTTTGCGTTGACTTCAAGTCCATATCAAAACAATGTTATTTTTTAAAAACTAAACTTAAAGTAAATTGAAAATATAACCCAGGGGTTGAATTTTACAAGTTTTAAATGTTATATACAAATTTAGTACAATGTTAAAAATCCAAATTAGTGGTTCCGTTTTGTAAAGGTTTAAAAAACTTTTGAAGCCAACAACGTCCCTTTGCAACGGTACATGTTTGAATTGCTGGAGCAGATGCTGTTTTAACATGCGTGTTCTGATAGTCCCGACTTCACGCTGACATTCATCTCACTTTCTGATGCTTCTTTTTTGTAATGATCGACTGCTTGACCTTAGGAGAATTCGCTGTTCATTTCTGTTGCTTTTTCCTACCAGGACATTACCACTTAAAAAAACTCTCACTGTCGTCTTTTTTCAATAATGAAGTATCATTTCTAAGTTTTGAAACACTCATCTGGCTTATTAAAAGTTGTGCAGGCAAAATGTCAGATTTTACTAAGAGATCTCTAGATCTCTCCAACTTTTTTCTCATGTAGCAAACTTTAATTCCCCAATTGATTTGTCAATTAATTCGCTGCATTGCAGAGAAATGCAAGTTCTGAGAAAATAGAGCACTGAATGTTAAATGAGCGAGGACTAGTGATTTGAATATCATCAATCGTGCTTTTAGAGGTAACTGATAACATAAACGGTATATGGATCTAATCGCTGTGGACATATTTGATAGGACTATGTTGAGTTGTATATGAAAGTTTACTTTAGAATCAATCATTATACTCAAGTATCTGCAGTGACTTTGTGGCTTAATTTCTTGTCCCCGAAAAAGAATTGGATCAAAATTTTCATTTTTTTTGAGACGCAAAGAACTTCAGTTTTGCCGGTATTCATGGCTAATTTGTTTTGCTTTAGATAATTATTTGTTTTTTCCAAAATTTCGGAAAAACATTTTTCCAGTTCGCTGACATTGTTTCTGCTAAAATGAAAACTTGTGTCATCAGCAAATTGAATTATGTCAAAATTTCCTTGTACCTTTTCTCGAAAATCATCAATGTAGAGAAGAACTAGTGCTCCTAAAACCGTTTCCTAAGTGCTAAGTGGTGTGTTGGTTTTACATTTAGATGTTTGTAATTTCAAATGTAGCTCTCACGATTTCATCCAAAATCACTCTCAAGGACTGACCAATTGCCAACCCGTCTTTCGGACAGTACCAATTTTCATTGCATTTGAAATGGACGTTTGTGACGGCTAATTCGAGCAGACGTTGTTGTTTCAGGTACGTCTGGTGTATCGTCCCTATCATAAAGCAATCCCAGGGCAATTTTAATGGCCTCCTTTGCAGGAACGTTGGTGTATAAATTTTTTACATCTAATGATAGTACTTGTTCTTCTTTTTTATTAGCTCATATTGACATAATTTAATAAATTACCTTAAAATTACTTTGGCTTTGTTCAACTGTAAAGTTGAAAATTTCGTTTCATAACGTGTCTTTCTTTCACGTTGGAGTTTCACTATAGCTCTTTCAAGACAAGGCACTATAGCTCCTTTAGAGCTGCGTCAAAAAAAATTGAATTTCTGTATAAGCTAATTTTTTATGAATCTAGTCTCCCCTCCCGCACTATGGCACTGTTTGGAACCACGGCACCCTCTGTGGCATATGATAGCGACTATGTTAGTTCTTGTGCTCAATTGGTTCTTGACCAGAAGATTCTGTGCGTTTTTCAGCCAATTTTTTATTGATGCTAAAAGAAATTCAAGACTCTGTTGTTGTCTTTGTGGGACGCTCTTTCTTTGCATTCAGTGCTATAAAATTTTATTTGATAACAATATGTTGTGGGATTTTTTTCCTAGAAAATGTGCAGCAAAGCCTTTGGAGCTCTTTTTTAATGTGGATATGTTTAAATCCAATGCCTTAGATGGACCAAAGCTGACCCTTGAATTGCACCATGAACTCCTAATAAATATTATATTTCACACCCACCTCCTATGAGTCTTTTGCGTTGACTTCAAGTCCATATCAAAACAATGTTATTTTTTAAAAACTAAACTTAAAGTAAATTGAAAATATAACCCAGGGGTTGAATTTTACAAGTTTTAAATGTTATATACAAATTTAGTACAATGTTAAAAATCCAAATTAGTGGTTCCGTTTTGTAAAGGTCTCACTTTCTGATGCTTCTTTTTTGTAATGATCGACTGCTTGACCTTAGGAGAATTCGCTGTTCATTTCTGTTGCTTTTTCCTACCAGGACATTACCACTTAAAAAAACTCTCACTGTCGTCTTTTTTCAGTAATGAAATATCATTTCTAAGTATTGAAACACTCACCTGGCTTATTAAAAGTTCTGCAGGCAAAATGTCAGCTTTTACTAAGAGATCTGTAGATCTCTCGAACTTTTTTCTCATGTAGCAAACTTTAATTCCCCAATTGATTTGTCAATTAATTCGCTGCATTGCAGAGAAATGCAAGTTCTGAGAAAATAGAGCACTGAATGTTAAATGAGCGAGGACTATTGATTTGAAAATCATCAATCGTGCTTTTAGAGGTAACTGATAACATAAACGGTATATGGATCTAATCGCTGTGGACATATTTGATAGGACTATGTTGAGTTGTATATGAAAGTTTACTTTAGAATCAATCATTATACCTAAGTATCTGCAGTGACTTTGTGGCTTAATTTCTTGTCCCCGAAAAACAATTGGATCAAAATTTTCATTTTTTTTTGAGACGCAAAGAACTTCAGTTTTGCCGGTATTCATGGCTAATTTGTTTTGCTTTAGATAATTATTTGTTTTTTCCAAAATTTCGGAAAAACATTTTTCCAGTTCGCTGACATTGTTTCTGCTAAAATGAAAACTTGTGTCATCAGCAAATTGGATTATGTCAAAATTTCCTTGTACCTTTTCTCGAAAATCATCAATGTAGAGAAGAACTAGTGCTCCTAAAACCGTTTCCTAAGTGCTAAGTGGTGTGTTGGTTTTACATTTAGATGTTTGTAATTTCAAATGTAGCTCTCACGATTTCATACAAAATCACTCTCAAGGACTGACCAATTGCCAACCCGTCTTTCGGACAGTACCAATTTTCATTGCATTTGAAATGGACGTTTGTGACGGCTAATTTGAGCAGACGTTGATGTTCCAGGTACGTCTGGTGTATCGTCCCTATCATAAAGCAATCCCAGGGCAATTTTAATTGCCTCCTTTGCGGGAACGTTGGTGTATAAGTTTTTTTACATCTAATGATAGGACTTGTTCTTCTTTTTCATGTTTTATTTGCTCATATTGACATAAATTACCTTAAAATTACTTTGGCTTTGTTCAATTGTAAAATTGAAATTTTTGTTTCATAACGTGTTGTTCTTTCAAGTTGGAATTTCACTATAGCTCTTTCAAGACAAGGCACTATAGCTCTTTTAGAGCTGCGTCAAAAGAATTGAATTTCTGTATAAGGTAATTTTTTATGAATCTAGTCTCCCCTCCCGCACAATGGCACTGTTTGGAACCACGGCACCCTCTGTGGCATATGATAGCGACTATGTTAGTTCTTGTGCTCGATTGGTTCTTGACCAGAAGATTCTGTGCGTTTTTCAGCCAATTTTTATTGGTGTTAAAAGAAATTCAAGACTCTGTTGTTGTCTTTGTGGGACGCTCCTTCTTTGCATTCAGTGCTATAAAATTTTATTTGATAACAATATGTTGTGGGATTCTTTTCCTAGAAAATGTGCAGCAAAGCCTTTGGAGCATTTTTTAACGTGGATATGTTTAAATCCAATGTCTTAGATGAACCAAAGCTGCCCCTTGAAATGCACCATGAACCCCTAATAAATATTTTATTTCACACCTCCTATGAGTCTTTTGCGTTGACTTCAAGTCCATATCAAAACAATGTTATTTTTTAAAAACTAAACTTAAAGTAAATTGAAAATATAACCCAGGGGTTGAATTTTACAAGTTTTAAATGTTATATATAAATTTAGTACAATGTTAAAAATCCAAATTAGTGGTTCCGTTTTGTAAAGGTTTAAAAAACTTTTGAAGCCAACAACGTCCCTTTGCAACGGTACATGTTTGAATTGCTGGAGCAGATGCTGTTTTAACATGCGTGATCTGATAGTCCCGACTTCACGCTGGCATTCATCCCATTTTCTGATGCTTCTTTTTTGTAATGATTGACTGCTTGACATTAGGAGAATTCGCTGTTCATTTCTGTTGCTTTTTCCTACCAGGACATTACCACTTAAAAGAACTCTCAGTGTCGTCTTTTTTCAATAATGAAATATCATTTCTAAGTATTGAAACACTCATCTGGCTTATTAAAAGTTCTGCAGGCAAAATGTCAGCTTTTACTAAGAGATCTGTAGATCTCTCGAACTTTTTTCTCATGTAGCAAACTTTAATTCCCCAATTGATTTGTCAATTAATTCGCTGCATTGCAGAGAAATGCAAGTTCTGAGAAAATAGAGCACTGAATGTTAAATGAGCGAGGACTATTGATTTGAAAATCATCAATCGTGCTTTTAGAGGTAACTGATAACATAAACGGTATATGGATCTAATCGCTGTGGACATATTTGATAGAACTATGTTGAGTTGTATATGAAAGTTTACTTTAGAATCAATCATTATACTCAAGTATCTGCAGTGACTTTGTGGCTTAATTTCTAGTCCCCGAAAAACAATGGGATCAAAATTTTCATTTTTTTCGAGACGCAAAGAACTTCAGTTTTGCCGGTATTCATGGCTAATTTGTTTTGCTTTAGATAATTATTTGTTTTCTCCAAATTTTCGGAAAAACATTTTTCCAGTTCGCTGACATTGTTTCTGCTATAATGAAAACTTGTGTCATCAGCAAATTGAATTATGTCAAAATTTCCTTGTACCTTTTTTTCGAAAATCATCAATGTAGAGAAGAACTAGTGCTCCTAAAACCGTTTCCTAAGTGCTAAGTGGTGTGTTGGTTTTACATTTAGATGTTTGTAATTTCAAATGTGGCTCCCACGATTTCATCCAAAATCACTCTCAAGGACTGACCAATTGCCAAACCGTCTTTCTGACAGTACCAATTTTCATTGCATTTGAAATGGACGTTTGTGACGGCTAATTTGAGCAGACGTTGATGTTCCAGGTACGTCTGGTGTATCGTCCCTATCATAAAGCAATCCCAGGGCAATTTTAATGGCCTCCTTTGCGGGAACGTTGTTGTATAAATTATTTACATCTAATGATAGGACTTGTTCTTCTTTTTCATGTTTTATTTGCTCATTTTGACATAAATTAATAAATTACCTTAAAATTACTTTGGCTTTGTTCAATTATAAAATTGAAATTTTTGTTTCATAACGTGTTGTTCTTTCAAGTTGGAATTTCACTATAGCTCTTTCAAGACAAGGCACTATAGCTCTTTTAGAGCTGCGTCAAAAGAATTGAATTTCTGTATAAGGTAATTTTTATGAATCTAGTCTCCCCTCCCGCACTATGGCACTGTTTGGAACCACGGCACCCTCTGTGGCATATGATAGCGACTATGTTAATTCTTGTGCTCAATTAGTTCTTGACCTGAAGATTCTGTGCGTTTTTCAGCCAATTTTTTATTGATGTTAAAAGAAATTTAAGACCCTGTTGTTGTCTTTCTGGGACGCTCCTTCTTTGCATTCAGTGCTATAAAATTTTATTTGATAACAATATGTTGTGGGATTTTTTTCCTAGAAAATGTGCAGCAAAGCCTTTGGAGCATTTTTTAACGTGGATATGTTTAAATCCAATGTCTTAGATGGACCAAAGCTGCCCCTTGAAATGCACCATGAACTCCTAATAAGTTTCATTTTGTGGTAGCATTTCTTGATCAGATCTTTTGGAGCAGACCTTTTTCCAAAAAGAAATCTCCTATAGCGTTGCAGGCCGGTTCATAATGTTTTGTTCCGGATCTCGGATAAACTTTTCTGCGTGGCCTTTGTTTTGGCTTTTTCGTTTCTAAGAGTACTCTTTTGTCGATCAATGAAAGAATCTTTTTTGAGCATTCGTTGGCCAAAAACTGGTTGTGGTGTTCCAGCTGCTCAAGCTCTGACCTCAATTGGTTATTCATTATCTCCATATTTTCGATGGCTTCGCCCTTCATAGCAGCTTTGACTTTCAAATCGGCCAACTCTTGCTTCAATACCTCAATGGATTGCTCCCGTTCAGCATTTCTGTCTGCTGCTGCCTCTAAATTATCACGTAACGCCTCAAACTCGGTGCTCAATTTACCCAAAACTTCTTTTGTTGCCTCTTTGGTTTGTTGCAATAGTTATCCAGTTCCTGTCGAAGCTCGACGAGGTCTTTTTGAAGTGATGACTTAGTAATCTTCAACTTCTCTGACTGCAAGTACTGGCTTTGCAGTTCCACTTCAGTTTGCAGAGCACGCGACTGAATATTGGCTGGTGCCAGATGTTCTAGCGTAGATACTTTCCAAGTCCGCGACATACAAGATTCCATTCGATGCATTCCCGGGAAATCTCGCAAATAACTTTCCACAATTCTGGCATGAAGTGCACATATTCACCAATCTCTGGAATCTCGTTACCCACTATATTGGATAAAAATTTTTCGCTTCTAAAGTTTCTCAATATTTTCAATCCTGAACTCACGATTTTTCCTTTTTTCTTTTCTTTTTTTTCTTTTTTTTTCGTCTATTTGGTCTCGAACTCGAGACAATTTTTTGTCTTGAACTCAAGACAATTTTTTTGGTCTCGAACTCAAGACAAAATTTTTTGGTCTTTGAACTCGAGACGTTCCTTGCTTTTTTTGGTCTTGAACTCAAGACAATTTTTTTGGTCTCGAATTCGAGACGTTCCTTGCTTTTTTGACCTTGAACTCAAGCTACTTATTTTTCTTTTTCTTTCTTTTTTTCCTTTTTTTTAAACAACTGATTCTTTTAAGGACTCTTTTTCCTCAATATTTGTTTGTTCTCAGCGTTCATTTTTTAATTTGAGCAATTGATTATTCATACGCGTTATGGGGTCAAGACTCGGCAATAGTTGTTGCCAAAACGCTCCATTAATAACTAACCCTAAATAGCTGAACAGCTCAGGAAAATTTTTCACAAATTGAAAAATGAGTAGACTGTTAAGACTGACACAGCAATGTCCTTCGCTTTTAACCAAATGTATAAGCTTTCGGTTCCGAAAGCTTATACATTTGGTTTGAAATAACAAATGAAATAACAAATTTCCGAAAAATTGTTATTTCATTTGTTAGAAAAAATTGTTGTTGGAAGTGGTCGTTCCAGTGAATTAAATTTTCATGACTGTATTTTCCATCCGAATCTCGGAATGCCTCCCGACTGATAAGTCCTTTACTATCATGGCGAATTTTTCGAGCAATTTGACTCTGTTTACTGCTGATGTGGAGAAAATGCTGCGATGCAGGTTTTCCTCACTTACATTTAAGTTACTATTCATTGACCGCTGATATATCTAGCAATTGAATTTCTTCAGCGTTTCTCCATGTTATTGAAAATTGCCGTCTTCTAACTTGACAACATTTGGATACAGTGGGTTGCCTGCAGTGATTGTATAATTAAGCTACAAAATTTTTGTAACAGGGTCCATATAACTAATAGAGGAAAAATTCTGACCCTCTACTAACACAGGAACTTCTTCTGTGCAAAAAAGAAGTTTAGTTACTGTTGCTACCATCTTTGCACATTTATGAACATATAACACAGATCCTGCTCTTTCGACGTGAGTTCCTTTCTCGAAGAGCGTTACCGATAGACTAACAATGTTTTTTGATATTTCAATCATAGTTTGAATTTTTAGTCGTTGAATCTCGCATTGGAGTGTTCTAATTTTCATATAAAAACTTTCTTCTCTTTGAGAAGTTCGAAATTAAAGTTGTCAACAGCGCTTGAAAAAATATATGGTTTTCTTAAGATTACCAGTTTTCAGTTCTGAGTTTTCCTCGGAGTAAAAAACACCTGGAACTCCGGTTGTTTTCTCCTGCTGTCTGCAAAAACTAATTGCTTTTTGCTCTAAAATTTCTAATGCAATACCTTCATAGTTGTTTTTGTCTACATTTTTTCCGCTGATAAAAGTGGTCTTGTTGTTGCCAACAATTTTTTCAGGGTCCTCCTTATTAAAGTGTTTGATCGTTTGACATGTTGGCTCGCCTTTATTTTCAAAAAATAGTTTACTAAGTCGTCTTCAAATAATATGTGGTTTTGATGAAAGAAGTTTTCGAGAAACCTAGGGGATTCTTAAAATTTAATAGGTTTCTTTGTAGCAGCTTCCCCCAAGTTGCTCCGATGTAAATTTTTGCCTTGATTATTATATTTCCAATCAGTTATTCTCCTTTAGGTGAAACCCACTCTACAGGCTCTGCACACATAGCGCCTTCGCGTCTATTTTTTGCCGTGAAGCTTTGACTACGCTCTTCGACAAAAGTAGTTTCCCTGGCTTGTCGTAAAATTGTTTCACTTACCGACCTGTCGACTTTAAAGGTTATATCTCCAAAACCTGGTTTGGCAAAATTTGTGTTCTGCCAATTGTTCCTAAAAACTCCTTCATTTAAAGAGTATATTGATTTTAGTAGTCTTGAAGTTTCTGTGAGAAAAACAAAAACGTCATATACGTTGCTTTTTTGAAATCTTTTCTTCAGTACTTTTTGTTTTACTACTAGATTCCTGTGGTTTTTTTGGTTTTGGAATTTTTGTTTCTGCTAGTTTTTTCCAGTCTACTCTTTAGGTTTTGAAGGAGTTGCACCTCCTCCCTCGGCAACATTTTTTTGCCTTCTCTTGCCCTTTAGTGGTTTTTTGCTCTTATTCTTTAGCTTCATTCTCAGACGGGTCATTTGTAACATTTAGTGAATCGTTAGCATCCTCAGCTTCGGATTGATTTTCTGTGTTTAGATTGCTTTCACTGTCTGTAGATGATTCTAATTCAATTATATCATCATCGTCTGAGCTGTTCAAATAAGTATTCTTCTGCTCCTTATCTGTTCTTTTTCGTTTCGCTTGAGTCGCAAGCGTGAATGGCTTTTCACGTGTTTTATATTTTTTCAGTCTGTCATAATGGACCTTAATAGTTTTCCCCGTCTTTTTATCATTACCTTGAATTTAAAATCGTTTATAATTTCAATTAATTTGTATGGTTGTCTATAGAAAGAAGTAAATTTTCTTGGTTCTCCTTTTTTAACCGTAGGGGTGAAAACTAACACTTCTTCGCCAAGTTTATAGCTCGGTCAAAACCTACTGCGATCATAATAGGTCTTCTGGCGTTCTTGTTTGACATCCATATAATCTCGCATCAACTGATGCGTTTCCTGTTGTTTCTGTTTCATTGTGAAAACATAGTCACTTGATGTTGCGTATATTGCTGTCTGTGGTGCGCTATAGATGCAATCTATAGATAGCGACAGTGGAAAACCCAGTACCCAATACGCTGGGCTGTATTTTGTTACACTATGGATTGATGATCGATAGGCCATCGTCGCTAAAGGTAGAAATTTGGTCAACTCATGTTGATATTGGACTATGTATTTGGAGAGACATTCTTATATTGTCCGATTTGTTCTTTCAATCATCGCGATCCCTTGTGGATGGCAGGACGTTGTTGATGTCCTCTGAATTCCTAGTTCACTGCAAAGACTACGAAATAATTTTGACATAAATTTCGACCCTTGGTCACTGTGTAAGTTGACTGGACAGCCGAATCTCACTATCCAGTTTTCAACAAACGCCTTGACACGGTTTTTGCCTCTTGATTGTGTTAAGCTACGTACCACTTACTGATTAGATCACCGATAAGCAAAATGTACTTGTTTCCCTGAGACTCGGGAATTGGACCCATGATATCAAGAGATACTTGCCAAAACTGATGACTAGGTTTCCATTTTCTGAGTGAATGCCGATTTTTCTGATTAGTGTTTTTCTTTTTTAGGCACACCTAACAGCTTTCTATCCAATTTCTTACGTCCCTTGTCATGCACAGCCAATGAAATTTTTCAAAAGTGCTTTGGTATTTTTTCTCAATCCCAAAGTGACCTGCGCGAGGAGAGTCATGCAACAGCTTAAGCACGTTGGACACTCTGACCTATGATACAAGCATTTGGAAAGCAGTCTCAAAGTTTGGTTCTGTTTGGTGTTTACGATACAAAATCCCGTCTCTGAGACAAAAATTTGTATACTGAATCCAGTATTTCCATAACTCCTTTGATGCTCCATTTGCCGTGGTTCCGGTCTTTTTTGTTTAGTACTCAGGAGTGTTCTTCTTTGAGTAGTTTGTCATTTTGCTCCAAATCTCGCAGTTTTACTCTTTGCAGTTTTTCTAACTGCCAACCTCGACTACCATATTGTCTTGTTCTGCGTCCATCATTATAGCGTTAACAAAACTGTTTATTCATCGTCTTCTGTGTTTATGCGCGAAAGACAGTCAGCGTGTGGGATTTTTTGCCTGCTCTATGTTTGATGTCAAAGTTAATTTGCCCAAGTTTCTCTATCCTTCTTTTAACCATGCCGTCTAGCTCTTTAAAACTATAGATACAGACAAGAACTCGTTATAATTAAAAAGTGCAAACCAAGTATTTAGTTTGTAAAATGTTGAGTAAAATGAATGATTGCAAATAATTACAGCTTAGTGGCTGAAAAGATTTCCTTACTCTGACTCAGAGTTTTGCTAGCATATGCAATAACTCTATCCTCCGTTCCTTGCTTTTGGGTAAGAATTTCTCCAATTTCTGTCATTGAAGCATCCGTAGTCAATATATACTGATCCGTATCGTTTGGATATCCTAAACTGGCGCGTCCTAACCGAGTTATAAAGCTTCGTTTTTAAATCGGTTACCGCGTTTTTGCACTCTGTACTCCATTCAAATTTTTTGACTTATTCAGTAAACTGTGAAGAGGTTATGCTGTTTTACCGAAACCCGGAATAAATTTCCGATAATAGCCCAAAAGGCCTAGATAGGCCCTGACGTTATTCAGGGATGATGGTTCTTTTCTTCTTTCTCTTACTTTCTCTGAGTTAACCTCGACTCCACTCTAGAATATAATGTGCCCCAAGAAGCTGACACGTTTTTGGAAAAAAATTGCAATTTGATCCCTTAATCTTTAATCCATTCTCCGCTAAGCGTTGGAAAACCAGTTCTAATTGTTTCGGATGTTCGTCAAAATTTCTTCCGAAAACGATATGGTCATCTAGATACACAAGAGCCATTTCGTAAAAGAGGCCAGCAAAAAGTAACTCCATTAGGTTTTGAAAGGCACCCGGAGCAGACCTAGTCCCATAGGGAGTCTTTTCCACTTATCCTGGCTCTGAGGCGTTACAAAAGCTGTTAAATTCTGACTCTCTTCCTCGATCGCCATCTGAAAGTATCCCGACAAGAGATCTATGTTCGAGAAGGACATGTTTCCCTCTAGTTAACCAATAACCTTATTAATTTGTGGAAAAAAGCCAGCACATTTTTCTATTTGTTTGTCCAGACCACGATAGTCTACAACCGAGCGATAGGTTCCATCCTCTTTTGTTTCAACAATGATGGTGCTGCCCAGTGGGAATGTTGGATCAAAGTCGTCTCGTTTAAAGTCTTCGACAATTTTTTTCATGGATTTTTTTTCTCAAAGCTCGTGCTGCCGTATGTACGTCTGCACAGCATCCTTTTTTATTTTTATTTTATGATAAATTTGGTCGCAAAGTCCCATATCAATTGAGTTTCCCGAAAATATTACTTCACATTTTGAAGCATCCGTAGTCAATGTCATTGAAGCTCCGTAGTCAATGTATACTGATCCGTATCGTTTCGATATCCTAAACTGGCGCGTCCTAACCGAGTTAAAAAGCTTCGTTTTTTAACTCGGTTACCGCGTTTTTGCACTCTGTACTCCATTCAAATTTTTTGACTTATTCAGTAAACTGTGAAGAGGTTATGCTGTTTTTCCGAAACCCGGAATAAATTTCCGTATAATAGCCCAAAAGGCCTAGATAGGCCCTGACGTTATTCAGGGATGATGGTTCTTTCGTTCTTTCTCTTACTTTCTCTGAGTCAATCTCGACTCCACTCTAGAAAATAATGTTCCCCAAGAAGCTGACACGTTTTTGGAAAAAAAATTGCAATTTGATCCCTTAATCTTTAATCCATTCTCCACTAATCGTTGGAAAACCAGTTCTAATTGTTTCAGATGTTCGTCAAAATTTCTTCCGAAAACGATATGGTCATCTAGATACACAAGAGCCATTTCGTAAAAGAGGACAGCAAAATGTAACTCCATTAGGTTTTGAAAGGCACCCGGAGCAGACCTAGTCCCATAGGGAGTCTTTTCCACTTATCCTTGCTCTGAGGCGTTGAAAAAGCTGTTAAATTCTGACTCTCTTCCTCGATCGCCATCTGAAAGTATACCGACAAGAGATCTATGTTCGAGAAGGACATGTTTCCCTCTAGTGAATCAATAACCTTATTAATTTGTGGAAAAAGGCCAGCACGTTTTTTTCTATTTGTTTGTCCAGACCACGATACTCTACAACCAAGCGATAGGTTCCATCCTCTTTTGTTACAAGTAATGATGGTGCTGCCCAGTGGGAATGTGTTGGTTCGAATTTGTCTCGTTTAAAGTCTTCGACAATTTTTTTCATGGTTTTTTTCCTCAAAGCTCATGCTGCCGTATGTACGTCTGCACAGCATCCTTTTTTATTTTTATTTTATGATAATTTTGGTCGCAAAGTCCCATAACAATTCAGTTTCCCGAAAATATTACTTCATATTTTGAAGCATCCGTAGTCAAAGTCATTGAAGCATCCGTAGTCAATGTATACTGATCCGTATCGTTTGGATATCCTTAAAATTTACCTTAAAATTACCTTAAAATTACTTTGGCTTTGTTCAATTGTAAAATTGAAATTTTCGTTTCATAACGTGTCTTTCTTTCAAGTTGGAATTTCACTATAGCTCTTTCAAGACAAGGCACTATAGCTCTTTTAGAGCTGCGTCAAAAGAATTGAATTTCTGTATAAGGTAATTTTTTATGAATCTAGTCTCCCCTCCCGCACAATGGCACTGTTTGGAACCACGGCACCCTCTGTGGCATATGATAGCGACTATGTTAGTTCTTGTGCTCAATTGGTTCTTGACCAGAAGATTCTGTGCGTTTTTCAGCCAATTTTTTATTGATGTTAAAAGAAATTCAAGACTCTGTTGTTGTCTTTGTGGGACGCTCCTTCTTTGCATTCATTGCTATAAAATTTTATTTGATAACAATATGTTGTGGGATTTTTTTCCTAGAAAATGTGCAGCAAAGCCTTTGGAGCATTTTTTAACGTGGATATGTTTAAATCCAATGTCTTAGATGGACCAAAGCTGCCCCTTGAAATGCACCATGAACACCTAATAAATATTTTATTTCACACCTCCTATGAGTCTTTTGCGTTGACTTCAAGTCCATATCAAAACAATGTTATTTTTTAAAAACTAAACTTAAAGTGAATTGAAAATATAACCCAGGGGTTGAATATTACAAGTTTTAAATGTTAGATACAAAATTAGTACAATGTTAAAAATCCAAAGTAGTGGTTCCGTTTTGTAAAGGTTTAAAAAACTTTTGAAGCCACCAACGTTCCTTTGCAACGGTACATGTTTGAATTGCTGGAGCAGATGCTGTTTTAACATGCGTGATCTGATAGTCCCGACTTCACGCTGGCATTCATCCCATTTTCTGATGCTTCTTTTTTGTAATGATTGACTGCTTGACCTTAGGAGAATTAGCTGTTCAATTCTGTTGTTTTTTCCTACCAGGACATTACCACTTAAAAGAACTCTCAGTGTCGTCTTTTTTCAATAATGAAATATCATTTCTAAGTATTGAAACACTCATCTGGCTTATTAAAAGTTCTGCAGGCAAAATGTCAGCTTTTACTAAGAGATCTGTAGATCTCTCGAACTTTTTTCTCATGTAGCAAACTTTAATTCCCCAATTGATTTGTCAATTAATTCGCTGCATTGCAGAGAAATGCAAGTTCTGAGAAAATAGAGCACTGAATGTTAAATGAGCGAGGACTAGTGATTTGAAAATCATCAATCGTGCTTTTAGAGGTAACTAATAACATAAACGGTATATGGATCTAATCGCTGTGGACATATTTGATAGGACTATGTTGTGTTGTATATGAAAGTTTACTTTAGAATCAATCATTATACTCAAGTATCTGCAGTGACTTTGTGGCTTAATTTCTTGTCCCCGAAAAACAATGGGATCAAAATTTTCATTTTTTTTCGAGACGCAAAGAACTTCAGTTTTGCCGGTATTCAAGGCTAATTTGTTTTGCTTTAGATAATTATTTGTTTTCTCCAAATTTTCGGAAAAACATTTTTCCAGTTCGCTGACATTGTTTCTGCTATAATGAAAACTTGTGTCATCAGCAAATTGAATTATGTCAAACTTTCCTTGTACCTTTTCTCGAAAATCACCAATGTAGAGAAGAACTAGTGCTCCTAAAACCGTTTCCTAAGTGCTAAGTGGTGTGTTGGTTTCACATTTAGATGTTTGTAATTTCAAATGTGGCTCCTACGATTTCATCCAAAATCACTCTCAAGGACTGTCCAATTGCCAAACCGTCTTTCTGACAGTCCCAATTTTCATTGCATTTGAAATGGACGTTTGTGACGGCTAATTTGAGCAGACGTTGATGTTCCAGGTACGTCTGGTGTATCGTCCCTATCATAAAGCAATCCCAGGGCAATTTTAATGGCCTCCTTTGCGGGAACGTTGTTGTATAAATTATTTACATCTAATGATAGGACTTGTTCTTCTTTTTCATGTTTTATTTGCTCATTTTGACATAAATTAATAAATTACCTTAAAATTACTTTGGCTTTGTTCAATTATAAAATTGAAATTTTTGTTTCATAACGTGTTGTTCTTTCAAGTTGGAATTTCACTATAGCTCTTTCAAGACAAGGCACTATAGCTCTTTTAGAGCTGCGTCAAAAGAATTGAATTTCTGTATAAGGTAATTTTTTATGAATCTAGTCTCCCCTCCCGCACTATGGCACTGTTTGGAACCACGGCACCCTCTGTGGCATATGATAGCGACTATGTTAGTTCTTGTGCTCAATTGGTTCTTGACCAGAAGATTCTGTGCGTTTTTCAGCCAATTTTTTATTGATGTTAAAAGAAATTTAAGACCCTGTTGTTGTCTTTGTGGGACGCTCCTTCTTTGCATTCAGTGCTATAAAATTTTATTTGATAACAATATGTTGTGGGATTTTTTTCCTAGAAAATGTGCAGCAAAGCCTTTGGAGCATTTTTTAACGTGGATATGTTTAAATCCAATGTCTTAGATGGACCAAAGCTGCCCCTTGAAATGCACCATGAACTCCTAATAAGTTTCATTTTGTGGTAGCATTTCTTGATCAGATCTTTTGGAGCAGACCTTTTTCCAAAAAGAAATCTCCTATAGCGTTGCAGGCCGGTTCATAATGTTTTGTTCCGGATCTCGGATAAACTTTTCTGCGTGGCCTTTGTTTTGGCTTTTTCGTTTCTAAGAGTACTCTTTTGTCGATCAATGAAAGAATCTTTTTTGAGCATTCGTTGGCCAAAAACTGGTTGTGGTGTTCCAGCTGCTCAAGCTCTGACCTCAATTGGTTATTCATTATCTCCATATTTTCGATGGCTTCGCCCTTCATAGCAGCTTTGACTTTCAAATCGGCCAACTCTTGCTTCAATACCTCAATGGATTGCTCCTGTTCAGCATTTCTGTCTGCTGCTGCCTCTAAATTATCACGTAACGCCTCAAACTCGGTGCTCAATTTACCCAAAACTTCTTTTGTTGCCTCTTTGGTTTGTTGCAATAGTTATCCAGTTCCTGTCGAAGCTCGACGAGGTCTTTTTGAAGTGATGACTTAGTAATCTTCAACTTCTCTGACTGCAAGTACTGGCTTTGCAGTTCCACTTCAGTTTGCAGAGCACGCGACTGAATATTGGCTGGTGCCAGATGTTCTAGCGTAGATACTTTCCAAGTCCGCGACATACAAGATTCCATTCGATGCATTCCCGGGGAAATCTCGCAAATAACTTTCCACAATTCTGGCATGAAGTGCACATATTCACCAATCTCTGGAATCTCGTTACCCACTATATTGGATAAAAACCTTTTTCGCTTCTAAAGTTTCTCAATATTTTCAATCCTGAACTCACGATTTTTCCTTTTTTCTTTTCTTTTTTTTCTTTTTTTTTCGTCTATTTGGTCTCGAACTCGAGACAATTTTTTGTCTTGAACTCAAGACAATTTTTTTGGTCTCGAACTCAAGACAAAATTTTTTGGTCTTTGAACTCGAGACGTTCCTTGCTTTTTTTGGTCTTGAACTCAAGACAATTTTTTTGGTCTCGAATTCGAGACGTTCCTTGCTTTTTTGATCTTGAACTCAAGCTACTTATTTTTCTTTTTCTTTCTTTTTTTCCTTTTTTTTAAACAACTGATTCTTTTAAGGACTCTTTTTCCTCAATATTTGTTTGTTCTCAGCGTTCATTTATTAATTTGAGCAATTGATTATTCATACGCTGTCTGTAGATGATTCTAATTCAATTATATCATCATCGTCTGAGCTGTTCAAATAAGTATTCTTCTGCTCCTTATCTGTTCTTTTTCGTTTCGCTTGAGTCGCAAGCGTGAATGACTTTTCACGTGTTTTATATTTTTTCAGTCTGTCATAATGGACCTTAATAGTTTTCCCCGTCTTTTTATCATTACCTTGAATTTGAAATCGTTTATAATTTCAATTAATTTGTATGGTTGTCTATAGAAAGAAGTAAATTTTCTTGGTTCTCCTTTTTTAACCGTAGGGGTGAAAAATAACACTTCTTCGCCAAGTTTATAGCTCGGTCAAAACCTACTGCGATCATAATAGCTCTTCTGGCGTTCTTGTTTGACATCCATATAATCTCGCATCAACTGATGCGTTTCCTGTTGTTTCTGTTTCATTGTGAAAACATAGTCACTTGATGTTGCGTATATTGCGGTCTGTGGTGCGCTATAGATGCAATCTATAGATAGCGACAGTGGAAAACCCAGTACCCAATACGCTGGGCTGTATTTTGTTACACTATGGATTGATGATCGATAGGCCATCGTCGCTAAAGGTAGAAATTTGGTCAACTCATGTTGATATTGGACTATGTATTTCGAGAGACATTCTTATATTGTCCGATTTGTTCTTTCAATCATCGCGATCCCTTGTGGATGGTAGCACGTTGTTGATGTCCTCTGAATTCCTAGTTCACTGCAAAGACTACGAAATAATTTTGACATAAATTTCGACCCTTGGCCACTGTGTATGTTGACTGGACAGCCGAATCTCACTATCCAGTATTCAAGAAACGCCTTGACACGGTTTTTGCCTCTTGATTGTGTTAAGCTACGTACCACTTACTGATTAGATCACCGATAAGCAAAATGTATTTGTTTCCCTGAGACTCGGGAATTGGACCCATGATATCAAGAGATACTTGCCAAAACTGATGACTAGGTTTCCATTTTCTGAGTGAATGCCGATTTTTCTGATTAGTGCTTTTCTTTTTTAGGCACACCTAACAGCTTTCTATCCAATTTCTTACGTCCCTTGTCATGCACAGCCAATAAAATTTTTCAAAAGTGCTTTGGTATATTTTCTCAATCCCAAAGTGACCTGCGCGAGGAGAGTCATGCAACAGCTTAAGCACGTTGGACACTCTGACCTATGATACAAGCATTTGGAAAACAGTCTCAAAGTTTGGTTCTGTTTGGTGTTTACGATACAAAATCCCGTCTCTGAGACAAAAATTTGTATACTGAATCCAGTATTTCCATAACTCCTTTGATGCTCCATTTGCCGTGGTTCCGGTCTTTTTTGTTTAGTACTCAGGAGTGTTCCTCTTTGAGTAGTTTGTCATTTTGCTCCAAATCTCGCAGTTTTACTCTTTGCAGTTTGTCTAACTGCCAACCTCGACTACCATATTGTCTTGTTCTGCGTCCATCATTATAGCGTTAACAAAACTGTTTATTCATCGTCTTCTGTGTTTATGCGCGAAAGACAGTCAGCGTGTGGGATTTTTTGCCTGCTCTATGTTTGATGTCAAAGTTAATTTGCCCAAGTTTCTCTATCCATCTTGCAACCATGCCGTCTAGCTCTTTAAAACTATAGATACAGACAAGAGCTCGTTATAATTAAAAAAAGCAGACCAAGTATTTAGTTTTTAAAATGTTGAGTAAAATGAATGATTGCAAATAATTACCGCTTAGTGGCTGAAAAGATTTCCTTACTCTGACTCAGAGTTTTGCTAGCATATGCAATAACTCTATCCTCCGTTCCTTGCTTTTGGGTAAGAATTTCTCCAATTTCTGTCATTGAAGCATCCGTAGTCAATATATACTGATCCGTATCGTTTGGATATCCTAAACTGGCGCGTCCTAACCGAGTTATAAAGCTTCGTTTTTAGATCGGTTACCGCGGTTTTGCACTCTGTACTCCATTCAAATTTTTTGACTTATTCAGTAAACTGTGAAGAGGTTATGCTGTTTTTCCGAAACCCGGAATAAATTTCCGATAATAGCCCAAAAGGCCTAGATAGGCCCTGACGTTATTCAGGGATGATGGTTCTTTTCTTCTTTCTCTTACTTTCTCTGAGTTAACCTCGACTCCACTCTAGAATATAATGTGCCCCAAGAAGCTGACACGTTTTTGGAAAAAAATTGCATTTTGATCCCTTAATCTTTAATCCATTCTCCGCTAAGCGTTGGAAAACCAGTTCTAATTGTTTCGGATGTTCGTCAAAAATTCTTCCGAAAGCGATATGGTCATCTAGATACACAAGAGCCATTTCGTAAAAGAGGCCAGCAAAAAGTAACTCCATTAGGTTTTGAAAGGCACCCGGAGCAGACCTAGTCCCATAGGGAGTCTTTTCCACTTATCCTGGCTCTGAGGCGTTATAAAAGCTGTTAAATTCTGACTCTCTTCCTCGATCGCCATCTGAAAGTATCCCGACAAGAGATCTATGTTCGAGAAGCACATGTTTCCCTCTAGTGAATCAATAACCTTAATAATTTTTGGAAAAAAGCCAGCACATTTTTCTATTTGTTTGTCCAGACCACGATAGTCTACAACCAAGCGATAGGTTCCATCCTCTTTTGTTTCAACCATGATGGTGCTGCCCAGTGGGAATGTTGGATCAAAGTCGTCTCGTTTAAAGTCTTCGACAATTTTTTTCATGGATTTTTTTTCTCAAAGCTCGTGCTGCCGTATGTACGTCTGCACGGCATCCTTTTTTATTTTTATTTTATGATAATTTTGGTCGCAAAGTCCCATAACAATTCAGTTTCCCGAAAATATTACTTCATATTTTGAAGCATCCGTAGTCAAAGTCATTGAAGCATCCGTAGTCAATGTATACTGATCCGTATCGTTTGGATATCCTAAACTGGCGCGTCCTAACCGAGTTAAAAAGCTTCGTTTTTAACTCGGTTACCGCGTTTTTGCACTCTGTACTCCATTCAAATTTTTTTGACTTATTCAGTAAACTGTGAAGAGGTTATGCTGTTTTTCCGAAACCCGGAATAAATTTCCGTATAATAGCCCAAAAGGCCTAGATAGGCCCTGACGTTATTCAGGGATGATGGTTCTTTCGTTCTTTCTCTTACTTTCTCTGAGTCAACCTCGACTCCACTCTAGAAAATAATGTTCCCCAAGAAGCTGACACGTTTTTGGAAAAAAAATTGCAATTTGATCCCTTAATCTTTAATCCATTCTCCACTAATCGTTGGAAAACCAGTTCTAATTGTTTCAGATGTTCGTCAAAATTTCTTCCGAAAACGATATGGTCATCTAGATACACAAGAGCCATTTCGTAAAAGAGGACAGCAAAATGTAACTCCATTAGGTTTTGAAAGGCACCCGGTGCAGACCTAGTCCCATAGGGAGTCTTTTCCACTTATCCTTGCTCTGAGGCGTTGAAAAAGCTGTTAAATTCTGACTCTCTTCCTCTATCGCCATCTGAAAGTATACCGACAAGAGATCTATGTTCGAGAAGGACATGTTTCCCTCTAGTGAATCAATAACCTTATTAATTTGTGGAAAAAGGCCAGCACGTTTTTTTCTATTTGTTTGTCCAGACCACGATACTCTACAACCAAGCGATAGGTTCCATCCTCTTTTGTTACAAGTAATGATGGTGCTGACCAGTGGGAATGTTGGATCAAAGTCGTCTCGTTTAAAGTCTTCGACAATTTTTTTCATGGATTTTTTTTTCTCAAAGCTCGTGCTGCCGTATGTACGTCTGCACAGCATCCTTTTTTATTTTTATTTTATGATAATTTTGGTCGCAAAGTCCCATAACAATTCAGTTTCCCGAAAATATTACTTCATATTTTGAAGCATCCGTAGTCAAAGTCATTGAAGCATCCGTAGTCAATGTATACTGATCCGTATCGTTTGGATATCCTAAACTGGCGCGTCCTAACCGAGTTAAAAAGCTTCGTTTTTAACTCGGTTACCGCGTTTTTGCACTCTGTACTCCATTCAAATTTTTTTGACTTATTCAGTAAACTGTGAAGAGGTTATGCTGTTTTTTCCGAAACTCGGAACAAATTTCCGATAATAGCCCAAAAGGCCTAGATAGGCCCTGACGTTATTCAGGGATGATGGTTCTTTTCTTCTTTCTCTTACTTTCTCTGAGTTAACCTCGACTCCACTCTAGAATATAATGTGCCCCAAGAAGCTGACACGTTTTTGGAAAAAAATTGCAATTTGATCCCTTAATCTTTAATCCATTCTCCGCTAAGCGTTGGAAAACCAGTTCTAATTGTTTCGGATGTTCGTCAAAATTTCTTCCGAAAACGATATGGTCATCTAGATACACAAGAGCCATTTCGTAAAAGAGGCCAGCAAAAAGTAACTCCATTAGGTTTTGAAAGGCACCCGGAGCAGACCTAGTCCCATAGGGAGTCTTTATAACGCATCCTGGCTCTGATGCGTTATAAAAGCTGTTAAATTCTGACTCTCTTCCTCGATCGCCGTCTGAAAGTATCCCGACAAGAAATCTATGTTCGAGAAGGACATGTTTTCCACTAGTGAATCAATAACCTTATTAATTAGTGGAAAAAGGCCAGCACGTTTTTTCTATTTGTTGGTCCAGACCACGATAGTCTACAACTAAACGGTAGGTTCCGTCTTTTTTTGGTACCAGTAATGATGGTGCTGCCCAATCAGAATGTGTTGGTTCGACTAAGTCATCTCGTTCCAAGTCTTCGACAATTTTCTTCATGGCTTTTCTTTTCTCAAAACTCATGCTGCCGTATGTACGTCTGAATGGCACAGCATCATTTTTTAATTTTATTTTATGATAAATTTGGTCGCGAAGTCCCATATCAATTGAGTTTCTCGAAAATATTACTTCATATTTTGTGCAAAGTGACCTCACTTTTGTCGTTTCCTCACAAGACAAGCTCATTGAACTTGCGTTCACATGCTTCTCAAAATCAAATTCATCTCTATGTTTTGTATTTTAGTCAGGGTTATTTTGTTGTATTCTTGAAGTGTTTTCAATGTTTTCCGCACATCCGATTCTCGCATTTTTGTAATAATTTTTTATCCTAATTTAAGGTTCAGAACTGGAACCCATGCGACAGCATCAACCATGTCATTCAGCGATCTCGCTATTAATAAATGTGATTTGTCTCCAAACTTTTTCATGGGTTCGACCATTATTTCTGTTTGCTGTGTTATGTTAAATTCTTCATCAACAATTTTGCACTTAATGAAACCTTTGCAGCGACGAAGTAATTCATGATACTCAGCAGCAATTAAAAGCAGATTCTTATTACTTCCTTGGGATTGGAACATTTTTAATGTTTTCCCAATTGTCCCGCAAAAGAGCTCGTTTTTTCTGGGGTTTAAAATACAGTCAAAATTATACAAAAAATTCCATTCCCAATAAACAAGGCGTTATCTCAATTTTGGTTACTAGAAACTAAACTGTTATCTCAGATGTGAATTTTCGAAGTTGGACCTGAATAGCTGTTGACGCTTTTACCGGCATTTATCTATTGTTGGCAGCTATTACATTTTATTGCAAACTCTGATCTGGCTCGGTTCCTCTTGTCGCTTAAAAGATTAACACTACTTCAACTATCAATTAAGGTCATTATCAGTTTGTCTTTCATCTTCATTTTGGCAAACAAGACCTCCACTGGGCTGTTTCTGCCACGCAAAATTTTTACGCAGCCAGCTGAAATTGAATCCCTGCCATCTTCTGCTAGTTCTCGTTTAAATACGGGCAATTTCGTTTGAAGAGATTTGGACTCCCACATTCAAAACAATTCTTGCATTCTTTAGCTGCATGATTTCCCTGACCACCACGGCGACATTTTCTTCCCTCAAAACTCACCGCTGTCTTTGACAGCTTGGTACGACTCTCGTGCGACCGATCTCGGGTTCTGTTCTCGCCTCCTGTTGTTGGCAATCGCGCTCTACTGTCGTAACTGGTTCGTCTGTTATCAGGGATATTTTTGTTATAGCTTTTATAGTTTCTATTTCTATCTCTGGCTTCTTTTGAACTACGCTCACTTCCGCGCAGAAACTCTTTTGGCCTCGCTCCTTGCGACGAAATCAATTTTTGATTAACTTGCCTGTTAGATTCGTTAGTCAGCAGTGTTCGCACTAAATGGTTAATCGAATTAACTAGTTGAGTGTTTTCATTCGACTGGATGGCAGAAACTAGTTCCTCATTATCCTCCAGCTCAATTCTCGTGACAGTTTTAATATGTTGTGCTCTTTCTAAGGCTTTGTCTATAGTCATATCTGCGTCACGCATTTTCTTTCTCAGGTTGATTCGCACCTGAATATTTTCTATGCCTTCGAGATATTCCCTCAAAATTAGATGTTCTCTTATCTCCTCAGACTCCTGAGGGTACGTTTTCAAGGCCAAAATCAGCAGAAAAATCTGTTAATTTCTCATCCTGCTGCTGGACTCTCCTACCCTCCCCCGGAGCACTACATGTTTCTCAATATAATATTGTCTGAAAGCTTTTACAGTCTCATCATAGCTCTTCCTAGTGTCCTCCGAAAGTGTACGATAGAAATCAATAGTCGACCTTTCTTGTCTTAACGCAAAATAATGCGGCCGTTCATCAAGTTCGGTTTCGGCGCTGTTTACTGTTTCTTTTCTTTGCCACTTTTGAAGTTGTGACAAGAGCTCAAAGTGTGTAATGTAACTTTCAAAATCATTCGAACCCGTAAAAGGTTACGGTAACAGCGTTTTTGAGGAGTGCCGCGCCATCAGTGTTTTAATTAAAAGCTGCTATTTTTCAAATTATTTCAACAACTATGTTCGAAAACCGAACTACTTTTTGACACTCTAACACAGCAACTTTTGATTCTTATTGACACTGTATTTTTTTTGGAAAAAATTCCAAAAACTTTAGGTTCAATGATGTATTTTAAATCAAAGTATGTCGAATTCAAAATCGCTGGTTTTTGAACGCTATTTTATTCACAAAACATGTACGAACCGATTTACGATATACGAAATATTAGGGAGTAGTCACTTGAAAGTTTGAAGATGGCAGTGTTTCTTGTTGAATCCCGACACCAAATTCAAATCTCCTCTTTCGGTTTTGATGTTAAGACGTCAGAATTGTGTCGAAAATTGGTTTTCAAACAAAAAATAGATTTCTTTTAGAACATTACAACGCTTATTTTTCTTGGGTGGACGTTTTGTATTTACTTTTAATCTCTGTCGCTACTATTTTAGCCGCCCGTGCGCAATACTCTATGTCTTTGGCTAAGACTTGTACTTGGTTGTACTTGGTTAAAATGCAAAGTTAAAAATTAAATTCCTAAGTAGATTAAACTGAAGAAAAGTTGTTTTTTTTAAATAGATTAAGATTTAATAGAGTGGTTAGCTCTGATGGTAACTTGGTGTTCAATGAATTATATTAATCCTCGCTTTGGTCGGTACCCAATATCGGTTCTATCATCAAGGTAAATTAACCAAGTCAACAAAGATATTTCAGTTTCGTTGATTTCGCTCGAAGCCCGAGCTTTGTCTAGTCACATGTCTATTTCCTTTTCTGACACCTATCAACATTGTGTCAGCCGTAAATCAGGTAATAAATCAAGTTTTAAACTAAATCTTTAACCTTGAAACCCAAGGTTTTTAGTACATCTTTTTATACGTGTGACTCACATTTAGTCCATTTAAATGTTCCATTTAGCTCCAAAACAATATTTCCCAGTTGCTTATTCAACTCCTCAATTTCAATATTATTCGATTCACGCGATTGTTTGGAAAACCTTTGAACTGCTAGCTTACTTGCAGAAAACAGAAGCTTTGAACTTGCAGGTCTGCCAATAACTTCCAATCCCCTTGCTAGTTGTTTCATTTTGTGCAATGCGGGGCTTGGCTAAATGTCAATTGGCCGCGATTCACCAGTGTAGAAAACTGGACGAAGTGATTGAGATATAAGTTAACAATACCCCAATCTTAATTCGACAATTGAGATGCTGCTCTGAGCGTCACACGTATGTAAAAAAAAGGGGTGTACTAAAAACCTTGGGTTTCAAGGTCACAGATTTAGTTTAAATTTTAATTTATTACTTGATTAATGACTGACACAATCTTGATAAGTGTCGACATATTGAAATAGACAAAGCTCGGGCTTCGAGCAATACTAACAATTGTGACATATCAGTATTTACTTGGTTAATTTACCACGGTGATAGAACCGATATTGGGTACGGGCAAAAATGAGGATAAAACTCACTCATTGAATAATAAACCTACCTTCAGAGTTAATCACTCAATTAGATCTTCATTTATTTGAAACAATTCTCTTCTGCTTTTATCTACTTATTAATTAAACTTCAATCCTTGTATTTTAAACAAGTACCACGCTCAACTACAAAAGATAATACATATTGCGCACGGGCGGCTGCAATAGTGGCGACAGAGATTAAAAGTAAATAAAAAACCCCCACCCAATAACATTGAGCGTTGTACTAATTTTCAAGAGAAATCTATTTTTTGTTTGAAAACCAATTTTTAAACTCGAGTTCGACGTCTTAACATCACGACCCGGAAGAGGAATTGTGGACTGCTGTCGGGATTCGACAACAACAACTGCCATCTTGGAACTATAAAGTGAGTACTCCCTAAAAATTCGAATAGCATAAATCAGGGCGTACATGTTTTTTTGATAATAAAATAGCGTTCAGAAACATCAGTATTTTAATTTGACTTAATTTGACTTAAACTCAAGCATTAAACCTCGAGTTTTTTTGCATTTATTGACGAGGGAATTAGAGTTTCAATCATATTTAAAAGCTGTTAACTAGAGTGTCGGAAAAATAGTTCAAGTTTCGAACAGAATTAGTGAAATATTTTGAATAACAACAGCTTTTAAATAAAATAAGGATGGCGCGGCACTCCTCAAAAAAGCTGTTACCGGAACCGTTTACTGGATCAAATGATTTTGAAAGTTACAATACACACTTTGAGCTCTTGTCACAACTTCAAAAGTGGCAAAGAAAAGAAACAGTAAACGGCGCCGAGACCGAAATTGATGAACGGCCGCATTATTTCGCGTTAAGGTTACAAAAGTCGGCTATTGATTTCTATCGTACACTTTCGGAGGACACTAGAAAAAGTTATGACGAGACCGTAAAGGCTTTTAGACAACATTATAATGAGAAACCAGTTGTGTTCCGGTGGAGGCTAGCTAGGAGAGTCCAGCAGCCTGGTGAAAAATTAACAGATTTTCTCGGTGATTTGCAAACTTTAGCCTTGAAAGCATACCCTCAGGAGTCTAATGAAATAAGATAACATCTCATTTTGAGAGGATTCCTCGAAGGCATAGAAAATAGTCAGGTGCGACTCGACCTGAAAAAGAAAATGCGTGACGCAGATATGACTATAGACAAAGCCTTAGAAAGAGCACAACATATTAAAACTGTCACGAGAATTGAGCTGGAGGATAATGAGGAACTAGTTTCTGCCATCCAGTCGAATGAAAACACTGAACTAGTTAATTCGATTAACCATTTAGTGCGAACACTGCTGACTAACGAATCTAACAGGCAAGTTAATCAAAAATTGATTTCGTCGCAAGGAGCGAGGCCAAAAGAGTTTCTGCGCGGAAGTGAGCGTAGTTCAAAAGAAGCCAGAGATAGAAATAGAAACTATAAAAGCTATAACAAAAATATCCCTGATAACAGACGAACCAGTTACGACAGTAGAGCGCGATTGCCAACAACAGGAGGCGAGAACAGAACCCGAGATCGGTCGCACGAGAGTCGTACCAAGCTGTCAAAGACAGCGGTGAGTTTTGAGGGAAGAAAATGTCGCCGTGGTGGTCAGGGAAATCAGACTAATAATAGGCGAGAGAATCAAAAGTTTTCATCGCAAGTAGCGCGGCCAAAAGAGTTTCTGCGCGGTAGTCAGCGAAGTTCAAGTGAGAACGAAGATAGAAATAGAAATACTAATAGCTATACTAAAAGCAGCGCTGAGCATAGACGAAACAATTACGAAAGTAGAGCGCGTTCGCTAACACCGGGAGGTGAGAACAGAAGCCGAGATCGATCGCACGAGAGTCGTGCCGAGCAGTCGAAGGCAGCGGTGAGTTTCGAGAAAGAAAAATGTCGCCGTTGCGGTCAGCGAAACCATGCATCAAGGGAATGCAAAAATTGTTTCGAATGCGGGAGCCCAAATCACTTCAAACGAAATTGTCCGTATTTAAACGAGAATTAGCTGGAAATGGCAGGGCTTCACTTTCAGCCGGCTACGTAAAAACCTTGCGTGGCGGAAAAAGCCCAGTGGAGGCGTTGTTCGCAAAAACAATGATAAAAGACAAATTGATAATGGCCTTAATTGATAGTGGAAGTAGTGTTAATATTATAAGCGACACACTCTACAAGCAATTGGGGGAACCGAGCCAGATCAGAAAGTGCAATAAAAATATAATAGCTGCCAATAACGGGAAAATGCCTATAATGGGGTCAACAGATATTCAAGTTCAACTTCAGAAATTTACATGTGAAATAACAGTCAAATTTCTAGTGACCAGAATTGTGATAACGCCTTGTTTATTAGGCATGGAATTCTTGTACAATTTTGACTGTATTTTAAATCTCAGAAAGAACGAACTTTTTTGCGGGGCGATTGGGAAAACATTACAATTGGCCCCATCCCAACGAAGTAATAGGAATCTGTTTTTAGTTGCTGCTGAGGATCAAGAATTACCTCGTCGCTGCGAGGGTTTCATTAAATGCAACATTATCGATGAAGAAGGTAACATAACACAGCAAACAGAAATTATAGTCGAACCTATGAAAGGGTTTGAAGACAAATCACACTTATTAATAGCGAGATCGCTGAATGACATGGTTGATGATGTCGTATGGGTTCGAGATCTGAACCCTACATTAGAATCAAAGAAAGTTTACAAAAATGCCAGAATCGCATGTGCGGAAAACATTGAAAAAATTTCAAGAGTACAACAAAATATCCCCGACAATAATAAAAAGCATAGGGACGAATTTGATTTCGACAAACACGTGAACTCAAGTTCAATGAGCTTGTCTTGTGAGGAAATGTCAAAACTGAGGTCACTTTGCACAAAATATAAAATGATATTTTCGCGAAACTCAAATGATATGGGATTTTGCGACCAAATTTATCATAAAATATAATTAAAAAATGATGCTGTGCCATTCAGACGTACATACGGCAGCATGAGTTTTGAGAAAAGAAAAGCCATGAAGAAAATTGTCGAAGACTTGGAACGAGATGACTTAGTCGAACCAACACACTCTGATTGGGCAGCACCATCATTACTGGTACCAAAAAAAGACGGAGCCTACCGTTTAGTTGTAGACTACCGTGGTCTAAACAAACAAATAGAGAAAACATGCTGGCCTTTACCGCGAATTAATAAGGTTATTGATTCACTGGAGGGAAACATGTACTTCTCAAACATTGATCTTCTGTCGGGATACTTTCAAATGGCGCTGGAAGAAGAGAGTCAAAATGTAACAGCTTTTATTACACCTTTGGGCCTATATAAGTGGAAGAGGCTCTCTATGGGACTAGCTTCTGCACCTGGAGCTTTTCAAAACCTAATGGAATTTATTTTTGCTGGTTTCTCTTACGAAGTAGCTTTAGTTTATCTAGACGACGTTATCGTCTTCGGAAGAAATTTTGAAGAACATCTTAAACGGTTAGAGCTGGTTTTCCAACGTTTATCGGAGAATGGATTAAAGATTAAAGGATCAAAATGCAATTTCTTTCAAAAGCGCGTCAGCTTTTTAGGACATATTATATCTGAGAGTGGTGTCGAGGTCGACCCAGAGAAAGTAAGAGCGGTAGAAAAAATGAAAGAACCATCATCCCTTAGAGACGTCAGGGCTTTTCTGGGCCTTGTGGGCTATTATCGAAAATTCATTCAGGGTTTCGGAAAAACAGCAGAACCTCTTTACAGGTTACTAAATAAATCAAATAAATTTGAATGGAGTACAGAGTGCACAAATGCGGTAGCAGAGTTGAAGAAAAAGCTTTTAGAAGCCCCAGTTTTAGGATATCCAAACGATAGGGATCAATATACATTAACTACCGATGCATCGTTGACAGGCATCGGAGCAATTCTTACACAAAAATAAGGAACTGAGGATAGAATTATTGCATATGCTAGCAAGACTTTGAGTAAAGTCAACGAAACTACTCAGCAACTAAGCGGGAATTATTCGCAATAGTTCATTTTACCCATTATTTTAAAAACTATTTACTTGGTCAGCATTTTTTAATTATAACGGACCACAGGGCTCTCGTGTGGATCTATAGTTTTAATGAATTAGACGGTATGGTCGCAAGATGGATAGAGAAACTTGGGCAATTTAATTTTGACATCAAACATAGAGCAGGCAAAAAATTCCACACGCTGACTGTTTTTCGCGCATAAACACAGAAGATGAGGAACAAACAGCTTTCGTTAACGCTATTGCGCTAGACGTAGAGCAAGACGATACCGACTCTAGTATTCGAGGTTGGCAGTTACACAAACCGCAGAGAGTAAAACTGCGAGATTCGCAGCAAAATGACAATATACTCAAAGAAGTATATTCATGGGTCATAAACAAAAAAAGACCCGAACCACGGCAAATGAGAAACGGAGCTTCAAAGGAGTTATGGAAATACTGGGTTCAGTAAAAAAATCTTTTTCTCATAGAAGGGATTTTGTATCCAAAACACCAAACAGAACCTAACTTTGAAACTAATTACCAAATGCTGGTACCCTGGGGTAGAGTGTCCAATGTTCTTGAGCTGTTGCATGATTCGCCTAGCGCAGGACACTTTGGTATAGAGAAAACGTACAAAAGAGCTTGCGAAAGGTTTTATTGGCCGTGCATGAGAAGGGACGTAAGAAACTGGATAGAGAGCTGTGACGTTTGCCTAAAAAGGAAAGGCACTAAGCAGAAACATCGGCATTCACTCTCAAAATGGAAACCTAGTCATCCATTTTGGCAAGTATCTCTTGATATCATGGGTCCACTTCCCGAGTCTCAGGGAAACAAGTACATTTTGCTTATGGGTGATCAATTCAGTAATTGGTATGAAGCTGTAGCGTTACCCAATCAAGAGGCAAAAACTGTGGCAAAAGCGTTTGTTGAACACTGGATAGTAAGATTCGGCTGTCCAGTCAATCTACACAGTGACCAAGGGTCAAGCTTCATGTCTAAATTGTTTCGTAGTCTTTGCAGTGAACTAGGAATTCAGAGGACATCAACCACATCCTACCACCCACAAGGGAACGCGATGATTGAACGACCCAAATCGAACAATAGAAGAATGCCTCTCCAAATATATAGGACAATACCAACACGAGTGGACTAATTTTCTACCTTTAGCGATGATGGCATATCGATCATCAATTCATAGTGTAACAAGATACATCCCAGCGTTTGTGGTACTGGGTTTTCCACTGTCGCTACCTATAGACTGCATCTATAGCACACCACAGACCACAATATATGCAACACCAAGTGACTATGTTTTCACGATGAAACAGAAACTACAGGAAACACACCAGTTGATGCGCGAGTATATGGATGTCAAACAAGAACGCCAGAAGTCGTATTATGATCGCAGTAAGTATGGGCCGTGCTATAAAATTGGCGAAGAAGTGTTAGTTTTCAACCCAACGGTTAAAAAAGGAGAAACAAGAAAATTTACTTCTTTCTTTAGAGGACCATACATAATTGTTGAAATTATAAACGATTTGAATTTCAAGGTAGAAGATAAAAAGACGAGGAAAGCTATCAAGGTCCATTATGACCGACTGAAAAAACATAAAACACGAGAAAAACCATTCACGCCTGAGCCTCAGGCGAAACGAAAAACAACCAGTAAGGAGCAAAAGAATAGCAATTTGAACAGCTCAGACGATGGCGATATAATTGAAATAGAATCATCAACAGACAGTGAAAGCAATCTAATTACAGAAAATCAATCCGAAGCTGAGGATGCTAGCGATTCACTAAATGTTACAAATGAAACGCCTGAGAATGAAGCTAAAGAATCAGAGCAAGAAACCTCTAAAGGGCAAGAGAAGGCACAAAATGTTCCCGAGGGTGGAGGTGCAACTTCATCAAAAGCTACCGAGTACACTGAAAAAAATCAGCAGAAACAAAAATTCCAAAACCGGAAAAAAAGCAACAGGAATCTAGTAGTAAAACAAAAAGTACTGAAGAAAAGATTAATAGTAATGCCAGGGCACCAAAATTGGCTACAGAGTCTAGCAGTCGATTAAAATCGGTGCCTGAGAGATTAAAAATTACTTTACTGAGCAAGATGAGGAGTACTTTAGCAGCCAGGAAACTGATGATGTTTTTGTTTCAGGAAAATCCAGAAAGAAATAATGGAACCGAAAAGAAAGACGAGTTCGTCTGGAGCATCGTGTGATGGAATATCACTATGTTTGTATCTGGCATTGCTAGCCGTTTTTGCTTCTCCTTCACTTTGTATTAAATTATACGGCTATGATTTTGACAATATCGTATCAACAAAAATATATTCTTTGGATTACAGTACAAACTGTGATAACAAAATTCGAGTATCGAAAACAATAGAAGAAGGTAGTTTGATATATGCTGAGGTTCAGCCCGAGATAAAATTAAGATTTTGCATGTATGAAGCGGCATATAATGTGTCTGCACTTAAAAATAGCAATGTATATGACGATGTTGTCTTTATTACCAAAAACTCAAGACTCTTAAAATCCATATATCCATTAAACGAAGGAACCTGTAGGAGCATTTGGCAAAACAAAAACTTTGCTTTACCAGGTTTTGGAGATAAAACCTTTAAAGTCAACAATTCAGTAACGGAAAAGATTTTACAACGAGCAAGTGAAACTACGTATGCCGAGGAGCATAGCCAGAGCTTCATAAAAAAAAATAATCGTGAAGGTGCTATGTATGCTGAGTCTGTAGAGTGGGTTTCAACTACAGGAGTAAAACTTATTGGAAATGTGATGATCAATGCAAAACTTTACATCGAAACAATTTGGGGAAAGCTGATACAAAGAAACTTCTTAAGCTTTAAGGTTCCCTAGGTTTCTCGAAAACTGTTTTTATCAAAACCACAAATTTTGAAGACGATTTAGTAAACTATTTTTTTTGAAAATTGAGGTGAGCAAACATGTCAAACGATCAAACACTTTAATAGGGAGGACCCTGTAAAAATTTTTGATAACAACAAGACCACTTTTATCAGCGGAAAAATATTACACAAAAACAAATATGAAGATTTTGCATTAGAAATCTTAGAGGAAAAAGCAATTAGTTTGTGTGGACAGCAGGTGAAAACAACTGGAGTTCCAGGTGTTTTTTCCTCCGAGGAAAGTTCAGAACTGAAAACTGGTAATCTTAAAATAACCATGGAAATGTTTCTTTCAAGCGTTGTTGACACCTTGAATTTCGAACTTCTCAAGGAGAGAGAAATTTTTTTGTGAAAATTAGAACATTCCAATGCGAGATTCAACGACTAAAAATTCAAACTATGATTGAAATATCAAAAAACATTGTTAGTCTATCGGTAACGCTCTTCGAGAAAGGAACTCACGTCGAAAGAGCAGGATCTGTGTTATATGTTCATAAATGTGCAAAGATGGTAGCAACAATAACTAAACTTCTTTTTTGCACAGAAGAAGTTCCTGTGTTAGTAGAGGGTCAGAATTTTTCTTCTATTTGATATATGGACCCTATTACAAAAATTTTGTAGCTTAATTATACAATCGCTGCATGCAACCCGCTGTGCCAAATGTTGTGAAATTAGAAGACGGCAGTTTTCAACAATAAGGAGAAACACAGAAGAAATTCAATCGTGAGATATATCAGTGTTGGATGAATAATAACTTAAACGTAAGTGATGAAAACCTGCATCGCAGCCTTTTCTCCATATCAGACGTAAAACAGAGTCAAATTGCTCGAACAATGCGCCATAATAGTAAAGGAATTATCAGTCGGGAAGCATTCCGAGATTCGGATGGAAAATACAGTCATGAAAATTTTATTCATTGGAACGCTCAGTTCCAAAAACAATTTTTTCTAACAAATGAAATAACAATTTTTCGTAACTTAAAAATTGAAAGCTTATACGTTTGGTTAAAAGCTAAGGATATTGCTGTGTCAGTCTTAACAGTTTACCTCATATTCCAAGTAGTGAAAAACTTTCCTAAATTGTTCATCTATTTAGGATTAGTCATTAATGGAGCCTCCTGGCAACAACTGTTGCGGAATCTCGACCCTGTAACGGGAACACGCATGTATAATCAACTACTCAAATTAATTAATGAGCGTCGAGAAGAAAAGAAAATGATTGAAGAGAAAGAGTCCTTGAAAGAGTCGGTTGTGTAAAAAAAATGAAAATGGGTTGTCTTGAGTTCAAGACCCCCCAAAAAAAGAATTAAAATGACTTGTCTTGAGTTCAGGACGGGATAAAAATGAAAATGACTTGTCTTGAGTTCAAGACCAAAAAAAAATTAAAATTAGTTGTCTTGAGTTCAAGACCAAAAAAAATGAAAAAGAGTTGTCTTGAGGTCAAGACAATTAAAAATAAGGGAGAAGTCTTGAGATCAAGACTGAAAATATTGAGAAACTTTAGAAGCAAAAATGGTTTTTTATTAAACATAGCAGGCAGTGAGACCCCACAAACTGGTGAATATGTGTACTATATGCCAGAGTTGTGGAAAGTTATTTCGGAGATTTCCACGGGAGTGTACCGAGTGGAATCTTGTCTGTCACGGACCCGGAAGGTGTCTACACTAGAACTTCTGGCACCCGCCAATATTCGGTCCCGAGCTCTGCAGACTGAAGTGGAACTGCAAAGCCAGTGCGCGCAGTTAGAGAAATTGAAGAGTACAAACTCTTTACTCCAAAAAGATCTTGTCGAGCTTCGACAAAAACTAGACAGACATTGCGACAAAGCCAAGAGGCAACAAGAGAAGCATTGGGAAAACTGAGCGCCGAGTGTGGGGCGCTAAGAGATAACCTAAAGGCGGCGGCGGCAGCTAGAAATGCCGAACAAAAGCAGTCAATCGACTTACTTAAGCAGGAGTTGGCCGATCTAAAAGTCAATACTGATAAAAAAGAGCGAAGCCCTGGAGAAAGAGAATGACCAATTGAGGTCAGAGCTTCAGCAGTTGGAAAACTATAACCAGTACTTGGCGAGTGAGTGCCGAAGGAAAGACACTATAATTGATAGACAAAAGCATTCTTTGAAGAACGAGAGAGCCAAAACGAAGGCCACAGAGAAGTGTTTATTCGAGATTCGAAATAAAAATGTACTGAATCGGCCTGCGACATTGTACGAGATTTTGTTGGTAAAAAGTTCTGCTTCAAAAGATCAGATCAAAAAACACTACCACAAAATGAGCTTGTTGAATCACCCTGATGCTGATGGAGATGAGGAGTTTTTCAAGACCGTTAATCGAGCATACCAAATACTGATGAACGATGGGGCGCGAGAAGCGTACAACAATTTCGGGCTGGACGAGGCAGAGAAACTCATGAATGACGAAAAATGATACCTAAACTTTTTATATGAAAAGTACAAACTTTTTGTATTTTAAAACGCTTATGTATCGAGAGCTGTAAAATTTGTTTGATTTTATGTGAGTGAGTGGCACACTCTATTCTTATTGAGAGGGGGGCAGAGTGAGTGTCACACGTATTTAAAAAAAGGGGTGTACTAAAAACCTTGGGTTTCAAGGTCAAAGATTTAGTTTAAATTTTAATTTATTACTTGATTAATGACTGACACAATCTTGATAGGTGTCGACATATTGAAATAGACAAAGCTCGGGCTTCGAGCAATACTAACAATTGTGACATATCAGTATTTACTTGGTTAATTTACCACGGTGATAGAACCGATATTGGGTACGGGCAAAACTGAGGATAAAACTCACTCATTGAATAATAAACCTACCTTCAGAGTTAATCACTCAATTAGATCTTCATTTATTTGAAACAATTCTCTTCTGCTTTTATCTACTTATTAATTAAACTTCAATCCTTGTATTTTAAACAAGTACCACGCTCAACTACAAAAGATAATACATATTGCGCACGGGCGGCTGCTATACTGCGGCCACTCCCGAAACTCCCTTATCAATACTATTATGGCCCGCATGAAAAATGGGTGATTGGTATTTTGCTCCTGACGAATACTGTTCGACTGTTTGTCCCAAATCAATAATTGTGGCAGAGGGATAAGAATGAATCCCAGTATCATAAGAAATATCAGATTGTCGTATTTTTTGTATGTTCTGTATCATCAGTTCTTCACTCTTGTTTCAGTCTGTGATGTCGACATGTCTGCTGGCCGAGAGTACAATGAGAGTGCTCGGGCAAGATGTAAAAGGTTGCTAACAGGAAAATTTTCAAAGCTCAAAAGTGCCCTTCATGTCAGTCAAAAGTTTGCGTTCTGGAGCCGAGAGGAGTTTATTGAAAGTCTTCTTGAAATTAATAGGCTATCCTGCCTGCTTGTGTCTGAAACTAGAAGTCAGCTAATGTTCTCAATATTACCAGGTGGGGCCTTTTTTATTAAGTATTCTTCCTTACAATATCTAATAGCTTCCAAATACTATCGCTAACAAAATAAAACGAACAAAATGAAATTTTACATAGTAATATGCCTATTTTGAAGCTATTTTGCTCATCAAGTTGTTTAATTCCCGGATATAACGCGGGACTCAACGTACTGCTGCCTACAGAAAGCTGGCCAAGTTCTGTTTCAGTTTTCTCTGTAAGTAGGATCGATATTTTTTAAAATTGGAATCTAATAACTTTTGATGACTGTGTCGATTAATGCAAAAAGCGAAATAAACGACCAAAATAATGCTGATAATTTGCTTCAAAAACAAGAAATTCGCCGTGCCATGCAAAACTGCACTTTTTGCGTTCACTTTTGTCAATGATTTACTTGCCCGCAACTTTTAAAATAGGGGCGCAAATGCCGAGTGTATTCAGCCCTTTTTGTTCAATGATTGCTCTCAAACGCAGTGCGTAGCCATTATATTAGTCCTGCCCGTCTGTGTTAATGAAAGTTGTCGTCGGACCAATTTTTTGTGGCTTTTCGTTTTGAGGAACGGTATTAACTGATAAAGCCCTGGGGCATGAAGTTTCTGAGCAATTCTCCTGGAGCCGTACTAGTCTCTAAGTATATTTATATACTTCTACAATTTTTTAAGCAGTTATCTAATTCGTACATCATCGAAAATTTTGATATTGAGAACCTATTTCTTGAATCTCACTTCTTTCTCCCGTTTGAGGTCTTCCTGGGTCATCGCTATGAGATATGCTTTTTCTGAAACCCTCAGACAGTACTTATCAAGCAAGTTTTTCGAATTTATGAGAGTCCGCATATTTTTGAAAATAGTTTAGCATTAATCTTGGTCCTGTTAAACATATAAGTGTCATTCGCAAAATTAGACACTTAAAATTTATCATCTTTGACATAAATTACTGTTTGAGCAATAGTCATTGCCTTTTATATCCAGAGGATTATATTAGTTTGATCTCATAGCTCATTGCCTGAGTTAAAACAAACAGAAAACAACAATTTGTCCCCTCTCACTGGGTCACAAAGTTCATTAAAATTCCCCCACCAATTTAGCATACAAAATCGGGTATTTTTAACTTTTATCTCAATCACTTCGTCCAGTTTTCTACACTGGTGAGTCGCGGCCAATTGACATTTAGTCAAGCCCCGCATTGCACAAAATGAAACAACTAGCAAGGGGATTTGGGACCACTTCCAGCCTCATCACGCGGTAACAGTGCGCGAAATATACCGCGAGGTCGTCACTTGGAAGCCCTCGTTCTTCACGCTCGGTAAGAACAAGACAGGGGAACAGTTCGCCGAAGCCCTTCACAGTGTCCTCTCCCCGATTGCCGTAAACACGGATAGATCCGATATATCTCTGACCCTCTGTATGATACTTCCGCACCTAACCCTCAGTCGAACAAAGAACACGGACGATGGATCGAACAATAAGACCATCAAGCGTAGACTGCAAGCATGGTACAGCTGCAACTTCTCAGAACTGTTCTGTGAAGCGAAGGCAATCCAAATGAGAATGAATTCAAGGAACAAACAGCAGCACTCTGACCTCAAGATGTTCAACGATTTCATGTCTCGTGGTAAGATCAGTAATGCTATTCGCGTTCTTTCGGATGAGCACAAAGGCGGCGTGCTCGCACCTACCGATCTCATAGACGGTAGATCGGTCCTCGAGATTTTACGCGACAAACATCCTGAAGGTCAACCCTTGGAGCCCAACTGCATTCAGAGCGAACATCCACGCACGCTTCCTTGCCACCCTGCTGTCTTCGACAAAATCAGTGCCAGGCTCGTCCGAAAGCATGCAATGAAGACTCATGGCAGTGCCGGGCCTTCAGGTCTCGATGCCGATGACTGGCGTAGACTACTTTCTGCTTTCGGGCAAACCTCCACGAACCTGTGCAAGCTTGTTGCTAAGTTTGCTAAGAGGCTGGCCACGTCCGTAATACCACCGGATGATTTGATTACATACAATGGTTGTCGACTAGTGGCTCTGGATAAATGTCCAGGTGTGAGACCTATTGGTATTGGTGAAGTAATGCGTCGCATCACCGGACGCATAATCGTCGACTGCATCAGGCAAGATCTAACATCCCTCGGTGGAAACATGCAACTGTGCCTGGGCCAGAAATGTGGCATAGAAAATGCCATACATTCGCTTCGCCACAGTTTTGATGATCTCGAAAACGAAGCAATTCTTCTAATTGATGCCAAAAACGCTTTAACGTGCTCAATAGACGAACAGCTTTAGAGAACGTGAAAGCCTTATGCCCATCTTTGCATGTTGCCTTACAGAATTCCTATAGCCACCCGTTTCATCTCTACATCGGTAAGTCGACCATACTGTCTCAGGAAGGTACGACACAAGGCGATCCCCTTGCGATGGCAATGTATGGAATCGCAATCCTACCCCTAATAACGAGACTTCATAATGACTCTTTGACACAAAAATGGTATGCTGATGATGGTAGCGTCGTCGGTAAGTTAGAAGATATCAGGGCACTCTTCGACAAGCTCACTGAGCTCGGTCCCAAGTATGGGTATCTTGTCAATCCTCCGAAGTGTCAGTTGATAATTAAGCCAGGAGGCGAGCGCCAAGCGTCAACTGTTTTTGCAGGCACAAATGTGGAAATCACGCAGGGCGCTCGAGTCCTGGGATCAGTTATCGGAAGCTCTGAGGCCAGTAAAAATTTCCTGAAAGATGCAGAAACTAAATACACAAAAAGTTTAGACAGACTTGGTCAATTTGCTCTCACCTCTCCCCAGAATGCCTATGCATGTTTGACGAAGGGGGTTCAACTTCCGGTTTTTACTGTGCTGAGTCATGGGACAATTAAAATTGTAGCCAAAATGAAAGAATAGGGAGGATTATTGAAAGGTTTTGACAGACCTGCAGGTTACTATCTGCAAGTACAGCTAACCGTTTATAGGTCTTCCAAAGATTATAGAAACCCACAAATCTTCCGAAAACTAGAGTAATTTTTCTGAAGCCAATTTAATTTTTGAAAAAAGGGCCGTGTACACCATCCGGCAACGATGGATGTAGGTCGGAACATAAGGGATGATGAGTATCACTTAGCCGGATGCTGCACTCCAAGCTGTTCCCCTCCAGACAGTGTACAGACGGCCCAGTCACAAAAATAACTAACAAGTGCAGAGGAAAGCACCTATTTATAAATAGGACACATAGGGAACTTTAAGCAAAGGAATAAAGTTAAGCAGCCAAAAACTCAGTGCAGCCTTCCCTCCTCCACGACGGCGCTAATCGAAGTCTCGCTGAGAACACGAGGCTTGAGGGCGCAGCTAGAGAACACAGCTCCTCAGAAGTGCGAAGCTGATTTTCGTTCGGATGTAACTTAGTGTCGGCATACGGCTCTCCGCGTTTTTCGCTGATCTTGGTTGCGAGTTGTTTCATAGCGCGCGCTGCTGATGGCCCAGCACCGCCCGAGCAAGCAAAAACCAGTGCGTTGAAACTGCTGTGTTCGGTTTCGCGGATTCGCTCTTCGTACTTAATTCGCCTGATGCTCTCGTGATATTTGTATGCATCTTTTATGGTCTTAGGGAAGCTCTTCGCGTGAGGGTTGAAAATCTTCACATCGAAGAAAGTGCGATTAAAGCGGGAGCACCACAGACCGTTTGCCTTGATGTCCAAGAGCATTCCTAAATGAGGGTGAAACAATAAACAGCTTTAAGGCACAAGAATCGATATAATTATACAAAGTGTAATTAAGGGCACTGATTTTCTTATTTATGAGGCGATTACAGCTGGTGGGTATAACTTTGGGAACAATCAAATTATTTGGGCTAATTTCAACAATAGTGAGCTGAATGAGGAATTTCCAATGCGCTATGAAAGTTTCAATACTACTACGGTGATCATTGAAGCCAGCAATTACTACAAGTGTTCAGTTTCTGATTTGGGTATTGATTGATAACATCACAGGGATCTAGCATTTTAGCACCTCGATATGAGTGTACACTACCTTGTACTTGACCCTCATCTATATATTTGGTACGAGAAGTACCCAATACCCAGTCCGAGCAGCTGGAGGGAAGAGGGTTGGCATCAAAACGTCCCATTCACGGAGCCTGCTAACATTCAAAACACAAGAAATTGCTCTAAAAATGAAATCAGTTAGAAGGGTACAACCTGATGTGATGAAGGAAGATGGTTGGCATCAAAACATCCCATTCACGGAGCCTGCTAGCATTAAAAAAAACAAGAAATGTTAGAATATCGATCAAACTATAGTCTTAAACTTAGTGAGAATTAGAAAGAAAGTTTGACTTACCAGATTAGAAAGACAAGCAATATGACTTGGATCAAAGAAATTATATAAATGAATCGTCAAGAAATGGTGCTGAGAATCAATATTGGGTTCAAATTGGTGAATCTAGATAACTATTATTAGAGTTAGATTAAGTGATGTAAAATCTTCCCAGCATATATTAAATGATGATGATATCTCCGGAAGTGTGAATGAATTCTTAGAAAAGTGCAAATGCATTCCATTTATGGTTCCCTTTGCGACTGATTTGCAGAAGCAAACCATATTGGGTAACCCTTGCGACCCCCACTATAAGTCACGGTGCTAAGATTAGTTTTGTATCTTGACTTTTTCACACTGATAATGGGTATATATACAGCTGATTTTCCTTTTTCATCCCCAAATTCGAATCACCATCTTGATCTAATAATCAGATCTCTCCTGTAAATCTCTAAATTCTTCTGTAAAATACCATTTTGTTATTCTCTCATTTTTGAGAAATTAATTCTTTTATTTAGTTAAGAACGCATTTTATTCCGCTTGCGAAAGTCCATAACCCAACAGGTTATGGGCCCAGCAATTTTCTAAGTCATAAAATTAATTTCCAAAACAAAACTAATTTGTTGTTGGCAGTCATAATCCTTTTCTGCTTAGTACCTTTTCTTTTCACAACTGTTTTGCCTGCTCAAACTTCAATGGATCAACAGACAGTGAAGCTGCTGACCTACACAGGAAAGGCACAGGACTTTCCAATCTGGAGCACAAGATTTGTGGCGATGATGCAGAGGAAGGGACTCTACAAATAACTACTGGGGACAGAGGAGCAACCCAATGAGCCTGCGCCACTGGCAAATGGGGCAACCAATGATGAGAAGAAGAACCACAAGGTGCTGAAGGATGCATATGAGAAGGAAGTTGCAGACATCAAGGAGAAACGGAACAATGTTTGGTGCCATTTGGCACTGACTCTAGATGCAACAACCGTCATGCTGATGAGACATGACTGTGTGGGAGATGACGGCATTGGAGATGAAGCAACGGCTTGGAAGCTTTTGCAAGAGAGATTTCAGAGTGTGGAGACGCCGACAGTGGTGACTTTAGTGGTACAGCTTGCTCGACTGCAGCTCGAGGATTCTGAGGATTTGGACAGCTTCTTCATCGGAGGACAGGAGTTGCTCACAAGGCTACAAGAAGCAGGGGAAGCAGTCTCAGAGACCCTCTTCAACGCCTTGGTCTTCAATGGTCTGCCAATGAGGTATGAAAGTTTTGTTATACAGGAAAGCTTAACCCGGCAACGAACTTCACAGAGTTGAGGAAAAGGCTGCAGAACTTTCATGAGAGCACGGTGCAGAGACACAAGGGACAAAGTGGTTCAGTGGCACTGGCAGTGAAGCGTGACTTCAAGAAGGGACCCAAGAAAGGAAACTGCTTTGTGTGTGGGATCCCTTGACACTTTGCCAAGGACTGCAGGAAAAAGGAGACAGCACAATGCAGCAAGTGTGGTGAGAAGGGTCACCTAGACAGGGCATGCAAGAGACAAAGAGATGGAGGCAATCATGAGTCAGTGGCAATGGGTCCAACATTGGCTACACCAGATGAGGAATGCTGGGCAGCTCTTACCCAGTGGAAGACAGCAGGCATGCTAGTGGACAGTGGTTGTACAGATCACATAGTGACGAACATCGATGCGTTCCTGGACTTTGTGATCATTCAATCAGTGGTCAGAAATCCCAACGGAGAGGCTTCCAGAGTGGTGGGCAGAGGCTGTGTGAGGATCAGCATACCCTCAAACAAAGGGGAATTCCAATGCGAACTCAAAAATGTTCTGTGTGTGCCGGACTATTCTTCAAACCTCCTATCAGTCTCAAGATGCACGGAGTGGGGACATAGCTTCACTTTCGAGAGAGGAAACAGCTGCATGAAACTCCAGAAGGGAACTCGGGTAAAACTAACACAAGAAATTAATTTGTTTTACTTACCCTGCAGCGTTCTAGAATTCAAGTTGAGTTCCAACAGCGTGAAACTTGACAGTGCAAGGAAGTGGCACAGACGATTGGGTCATTTGAATCAAGCGGATGTGGTCAGGAATGCACCAGAGACAGTGGGGGAACTCGATGATGTATGCAATGTGTGTGCATTGGCCAAGATTACAAAGACTCCAGTACCAAGAGTGGCAGAGACCCAAGCAGAAGAGAGGCTGGAGAGGGTGTTCACAGACGTGATGGGACCTTTCAGAGTAGAGTCACTGTCAGGGTTCCGGTTCTGCATAGTGTTTGCAGACCAGTACACGAAGTTTGTGTTTGTGGACTTGCTTAAGGCAAAGAGTGAAGCACTGGCCAGCCTGAAGGAATTTGTTATCAGTGTGGGGACGCCCAAGAAGCTAAGGCAAGACAATGCGAAGGAGTTTCTCTCAGAGCAGTTCAAGACGTACTGCTTAGATGCAGGCATTCTACAGGAAAAGACCATACCAGAGACACCACAACAGAATGGGTTAGCTGAGAGGTGCAACAGGACACTGCTGGAGATGGCAAGATGTTTGCTCATTGACTCAGGACTTCCCAAGATGTGGGGAGCAGCAATTCTTCACGCAGCAAGGATCAGAAAATTGGTTGTGAGACGAGGAGAAGAAAAATGCCCAGCAGAGCTGATGA
Organism: Convolutriloba macropyga; assembly: GCF_964194025.1. NCBI lineage: Eukaryota > Metazoa > Xenacoelomorpha > Acoela > Convolutidae > Convolutriloba > Convolutriloba macropyga. The sequence goes on from NC_134475.1 coordinate 37,506,067, forward strand.
GAGGTATAAAACCTAAGCTTTCAATTAGTAAATTATCTATTTTTGGTTGCACAGTCTTCATGAGGAAGAGGGACAGAGAAGTCAGCAAACTTGAACCCAAGGCACTGGAAGGAAAGTTTGTGGGTTACACTGAAGGAGAAAACGGATACCTGGTGTACATACCCAACACACGCAGGGTGATGGCAGTTCGAGATGTGATCATCAAGGAGTCTGAAGTGGGCTCAATCCCTGACAACAAAGAAACGGCTGACCTACTAGATGATGGGTCGGAACTGGGAATCTGGCACCCAGATGATGGTCATCAAGATGATGACAACAGAGAACGACAGGACACATCTACTGCAATAAAGGAGGAGTGGCATGACGCAGGGAGCGTGAATACTCAAGAAACAACACTGCGACAAGAGTCCTCGGATGTTGGAGAAACAGCACTAGATGACGGATCTACTGCAACCAGAGGGAGTCACAGAGACTCAGAGTCACTGGAAGACAGTGACACAGAAGACTTCTCACAGTTAGAGACAGTTGGATTCAATGAAGATGCACTGGAACACGCGGACAGAGCAGAGCCCAGACGAGGGACACGAGCAAGGAATGTTCCGCAATTTTTTGGAGAAGTCAGGACCCATCTTGCTGTGACTGAGGGCGACTATGTGGAACCCAAAACAGTCTACGAAGCCAAGCAAGGTGACGATTGGGACCATTGGCACCGGGCAATGAAGGACGAGGTCAAGGCACTCCAAGACAACGAGACTTGGAACCTAGTGAGACCACCCACAGACAGGGACGTCATACCGGGCAAATGGGTCTACAAAGTGAAATTGGGACCCAGTGGTCAAGTGGACAAATACAAAGCGCGCTATGTGGCGAAAGGCTTCAAACAAGTGGAAGGACTGGACTACTTTGAGACTTTTGCGCCTACCTGTAAGCCAGAGACATTCAGGATTCTACTTCAGCTATCAGCGAAGCAGGGCCATGTGATGCACCAATTTGATGTCAAGACTGCTTTCCTGCACTCACCAATCGAGGAAGAAGTGTATCTGGAACAGCCACAGGAGTTTGTAAAACGCGGATCAGATGGGGAGAAGTTAGTATGTCGACTAAATAAATCAATTTATGGTTTGAAACAGGCTGCTAACAACTGATACAAAGAGCTGGCAAACTTCCTACTGAGACAGGGGTTCACCAGAAGCAGGAACGATCACTGCTTGTTCGCAAGATCAGAGGCAGAGGATCACACCTTCATCTTGGTCTGGGTTGACGACATCATAGTAGAATCAAGAAGTATGACAGTGGTCTCTGACGTCAAGAAAGCACTAGAAGCAACCTTTCACATGGAAGACAGAGGGAGACTACACTGGTTTCTGGGTCTTAGAATCAGACGATAAGAGGGCAAAGTCACAGTCGACCAAGAACGCTACATAGAAACAATGCTTGAGCTGTTTCAAATGGATCAATGCAAACCCTCAAGAACTCCAGCTGATTTGAATTTGAAACTTCAGACAGCACAGAACGGAGACGAAGAAGTGGACCAGAGGGTCTACAGAAGCTTGGTTGGATCACTTCTGTATCTGGCCAAACAGACGAGGCCAGACATCGTGTTCACAGTCAACATTCTGTCCTGACACATGAATGCGCCTACCAATCAACACTGGATGTGCGGAAAACGACTTCTGCGATATCTTCAAGGTTCAAAAGGTTTAAAACTTACTTACACAAAAGAGGCTAGTTATGATTTAGTGGGGGAAAGTGATGCAGACTGGTCTGGAGACGTGAACAACAGAAAATCAACAACGGGCTATTACTTCAAGCTCAACGGACGTGGCGCAGCACTCAGCTGGGGTGTCAAGAAGCAGGCCACAGTTGCTCTTTCTTCATCAGAAGCAGAATATCAGGGCATGGCAGCAGCAGTTCAGGAAGCACTCTACCTGAAACAACTTCTAGAGGATTTTGGCATCCAACAGAAACGTCCAATAGCAATTGGAGAAGACAACCAAAGTTGTATCAGACTCTGCCAAAACCCAGTCATGCACAAAAGGAGCAACCACATCGAAACAAAGTTTCATTTCATTCGTGACAAGACTGAGGATGGGACTATTTCAATTCATTACGTCCCTACAGACAAAATGGCAGCGGACATCTTCACAAAGTCCTTACCCGTTTCGAAAGTGGAAACATTCTGAGCAGTTTTGATGGGAGCAGACTCTACGCAATCAGCTCAAGTCTGAGTGGGGGTGTTAGAATATCGATCAAACTATGGTCTTAAACTTAGTGAGAATTAGAAAGAAAGTTTGACTTACCAGATTAGAAAGACAAGCAATATGACTTCGATCAAAGAAATTATATAAATGAATCGTCAAGAAATGGTGCTGAGAATCAATATTCGGTTCAAATTGGTGAATCTAGATAACTATTATTAGAGTTAGATTAAGTGATGTAAAATCTTCCCAGCATGTATTAAATGATGATGATATCTCCGGAAGTGTGAATGATTTCTTAGAAAAGTGCAAATGCATTCCATTTATGGTTCCCTTTGCGACTGATTTGCAGAAGCAAACCATATTGGGTAACCCTTGCGACCCCCACTATAAATCACGGTGCTAAGATTAGTTTTGTATCTTGACTTTTTCACACTGATAATGGGTATATATACAGCTGATTTTTGAGTCCTTTTTCATCCCCAAATTCAAATCACCATCTTGATCTAATAATCAGATCTCTCCTGTAAATCTCTAAATTCTTCTGTAAAATATCATTTTGTTATTCTCTCATTTTTGAGAAATTAATTCTTTTATTTAGTTAAAAACGCCTTTTATTCCGCTTGCGAAAGTCCATAACCCAACAAGAAATTGTTCTAAAAAAGAAATCAGTTGGAATGATACGACCTGATGTCATGAGTCGGGGTGGGAGATTGGTTCACTCGCTTACGGCTGGGGTGACGAGGCTTGGAAAGGTGTAGGGTTGATTCAGCCCAGCGCGCATACGTATTTGAAAATACAGCGGAGGTACATTTGTTCGGGGGTTCTATTTAAAAAGTTTATCGCAACAATTTATTGCTATTTAATTAGTTTATCACAACAATAAGGCTATTAATTGGTTTAGTTGGCTATTTAGTTGGCTTTTAATTAGTTGGCTATTAATTGGCAAATAGCCCATTTAATTGGTTTTTTTGTAAATGCTGCCATTTTCTGTCCTCGGCTGCTGCTAGCGCGATACCAGACTTCCTCACTGCATCTTAAAGTAGAATGGGTTGCAGCTTTGAGGTAATAGTAGCATCCAGTGCTGCCAGTTGAATAGCATTGAGACTAGGAAAAAAGGTATCTCATGGCCTACTGGAATTGGTTTTGGGCGATAGCGTCTTCTGTAGGTGGTTTGCTGGGATGCAGTGCACTATATTTTTTTCTATTTGATCATGAGACATCACGTGACCTCGACAATTGCGAGACAGCGTGATTTCCGAGAACATCTAACGTACCAGACTTAGATTTTTGGCTTTTCTCTGTATAATACTCTTGTACGCCTATTCAATGTTTTAATGCAGACCGACTTCAATTGATCGCTCTCTCACTCGACTCCAGCTTCAGTCTTTTTTAAATAAGAAGACACGCTTGGTGCCATACGTCTTTGATTAACATGTTACCAATGATGTTCTCAATTTAATCGTCCGTTTTAAGCCGAATGCGTTGACAAAATCAATTTTTTTAGATGTTATTTCATTGCCAAGATTATACCGTTTTAAGAGATCAAACAATTGCCAAGTATTCCAAGACCAAATTGCTGATGATCTAAGTGTTCAGTATGCCAATAGTTTCAATGTTTTGGAATCCTGACGTGACGCTCTAAAATTAGGTGACCGTAATGCAGAGCCCTAATACAGTTGCTCTTTCTTTTCACTATCTCATCTATTGCGTCAAGATTTTCCTTTGGCCACTCTTCACAATTATCGTTCCACAAGCCATGATTTTGGTAATATTTCCAAATTTTAACAAAATCGCCTGATTTTGTTAATATTTCCATTTTTTTCTTTGCTTGCTGGTTAATTCAATCCATTAATTAAATTTCTTTAGTTAGTTGCCCTTGTTGCTCGAGAGAAATGCGTCCGACCTTAGTCGGTTTTCTTAGTGGCACACCTTCTGAGTTTTCGCGAAGTATCTATCGGTTCTTGGCTTGAGCCACTATTTCATCAGTACTGTACTAATTAACATTTTTTTCGAATATTTGTAATCTTATTAATAGCCGCCGTCAGCCTCTCAAACGGCTGTTATTTGGGCGCTCTCCTTTTATTTTTACAAATCAAAGAATTTGAATTGTATTGGTGCGCTGTCTTTTTTTAAGATCTGTTCACGCTTTTTTCGACTTTTTTAGTCAATGAGATCAAATTAGAGTGGTGATGTTGGTCACACTGGAATAGAAAAGGGAGCGAAAAATCGATTAGTTTTGAGGCGTGACTTTTTTCAAAATTCCTTTAAAGTGAAGTGAGAAATTGGTGTTTGAACAATTTGGCGGTTTTTGGAATGGATTTTTTTTCAGGTGCGTCAATTTAACTCTGTTTTCTGAGTTTCCTCTCATTCAGTGCTAGGAAAAAACATAGGTGTTCTAATTGCGCCTACTTACCTTTGTTTGAAATCTTTAAGGGGCAACTAAAACTTTTTATGACTTCGCCACTATTTGTTGTCATTAATAGCCGCACAGCGATAGCTGGGGCTATTATTGGCCTTCTCTTGGTTTTTTTTTATTTCGTCGTCATGATTTTTGTTACGACCATATGACGTCACAGCCACTTTTTGTTCATTCGTTCATGCAATTTCAACTGAATTGCATGTGTGACGTCATTTTTCGCTCTTAGTGGAGCGAGTTTTTTTGTTCATTCGCGTGATTAAATTTTCGGTCACACTTGACTAACCTCACTCTCAAAAATGACTTCTTCACTTTGAAATTGACTTCTATTTACTTTAATTCAAAGAGATAAGGTCAAATGGGTGTGTGTCACTCTAAATAAAAGTTATTTGAGAGCAGCTAATAGAGGCAGCAAAAATTTATATTGATTTTTAATCATAATATAACTTATCAGACTTTAATGTAAAGACGAATTTTTTGGTCTGTCTTTTTTTTGGGACTGCAGATCTACGAAGCAATTGCGGCTATTTTCTGGCGATCTGCCAGCTAAGTTTGTACTTTTTGATGTCCTGTCATTTAATCTCATTGGGGACAGGTATCTACTGCTTTTAGGGGTTAAGTGTATCGATTTAATCGTTTTTGTTTAAAGGTTGTGCTTTCTATGACGCTTACACGTGTTCTTTTAAAAAAGATCTTAATGATTTTTTTAAGTTTTGCTAGTATTTGTTTTACTTATTGCTGTCTTTTTATTTAATCTCATTGTTGACAGGTCTCAACGGTGGTGATTGAGGACTCAATTAATTGATGTAATTGTATCCGTCAGTAGCTGTTGCGTTCAGTGACTTTTATACTAAGTTTAAGCGAGTTTTATTGCGATTTTTGGTTATTTTTGTTTTATCATTTAATACTACTAGTGAGAGGACTCACTGACATTTAATGACAGATTGCTAATGAAAAATAGAGGAATTTGGTTGGCAATTTGACTTCATATCAGATGTTTTTTGATCCTGTCTTTACAAAAAAATTTGAGTCTGGCTTGTTTTTGTTGTTCTTGTGTTGTTTTATTGCTTAGTCTCATTACTAAGAGCTCCCATTTGCCTTTTAAAGCGGACTAAATGATTTTCAGGTCATAAATTAATTTAATTTTTCGAATTTTAATTCAGGACTTGTCCTGCTATGTTTTTTTAATTCGCTTTACCTTTGGATCACGTTTTTCGTTTTACATAAGTCACGACTTTCACGTTTGACTTCTGACTTACCTCACTCGCTGTTTCAACTGAATGGTTTTTAAATCTATTCACTCAATGAATTACGCAAGATAGTGAATACAGTCAAGGTCAAACGAGCAGAATAAAAAGCGACGAGATAAACCGATAAAACCCGGTCATTAAGTCATTTAGAATTAGGTTATCAAAGTTCATTAGAGTGTTTGCCAGGTGATATTGTTATTAAGCTTATTAGCTTTCAGTTTAGAAGCAGAGTGGAGTATAGTTTTAGAATCCAACTGAAACTGCACGCCGAATTAGAACACTATGTTCTGTATTTTGCTTTGCAGGTTCTATCGTGGTTTACAAAGGATCTGATGGGAAAGAGAAATGGGACGAAAGCTGGAGATCAACTATGAAAATATGCGTGTTCAAAGTTGACAAGATTACCAATTTTATTACTAGCGAGAAACTTATTAATTTGGATGCCTATTACAAGATACTAAACACCATTATTAGTCTATCAGCCATGGAATCAGATGTGGAAATTACATCCGAGGCCACTTGTCAGTCTTCATCAAATGCAGTGGATCGCAGAGGTACTTCGCATCGCAGTCAGAGCTCATCGTCAGATATTGACTCCTTTATTCTCATGTAGGTTGAATATATACTTTGAAATTTTGTCTACTTTTCCGTTAATCACCCCCCGTTTATCATTCTTACCTATAAGGTACACCGTTCTTATTTGTCGCTCGTTTCGTGCAGAAATTGTGATATAAAAGCCCAATTATTAACACTGCTGTTGGGTTGACCAAAAAAATAAACGTAATTTTAGAGCAGCTACTTTTTTATGCAGGAAAATTTTAAATATGCTGAAACTCGGGAATGTGTAGTCTTATGAGATGTTGTTTGATCAAAATTGACGAACGTTGGTATTGACTGTTTGGCTCCAGTTAATTGTAAGCAAATCACAATGATTTCAGTAAATCAAGACATGAGAATTCAGAAGACAGTTGTATGGCGACAGACACCGTTACGGAGAACGAAGAGGAAGAGGAGGAGGAGGTTTATCAGCGAGAAATGAGCGCAACAGTAGTTTTTGACGAATTAACGTCGAGGCAGTTTGAAGATGTTGACTTGCATGGACCGTCAACATCCACTGCTTCTGTGCCAAGGTTGTTTCTAACACATTACTAAATGTGTTTCGAAGATAGTATTTTTTATCGATTTGATTCTCCACTTGTAGACAAAAGTGTCAGGAACTTAAGCATATATTTCCTCAAAATCTGATATAATTGGTATATAAAATTTTTATTGCAGAAGTGTTTTTATAGCTGCGAAGCTGTAAGCTGAGCGTAGCTATATTGCGGTGCTCTTGGTTTTTTACGACTCGAAGAGGAGTATTGGTTTTCTTAAGGTTTTTTTTTACCGGAAGTACTATTCGTTCAGACAATGTTTTGACCTAAAAGCGAAAGCGAGTAAAATTGCAGTGTGAACTAATTTTTTTTCTGAGCGAGAGAAGTTTTTTGATCATGCGTTGCGTTTAGTGAATGACTTTTTGACATTGAAAAGTAGTTTTTGACTGAATGGCACATATAGATAACCGTTTTTAGCCGTTTTTTTCGTCTAAGTGGCCTAGTTTTTTTGCTTGTAATTTGGTTTTTTGTAGAAGTAATTTTTAATCGATGCTATGTTTAAATGTAAACCACGGAAATTGATAGCACAGTATTTTGCATAGCCTGAAATAGCGTTTCAAATGCGAAATTGGCACATATTTCTTGATTTTTTAGTTAATTTTCGGCTTTTTTTCTATTAATTTATTCATTTTTGGATGTTTTAGCTGTTTTTTTGTCAAAAATCAGTTACTATGGCAACTTCCCTTTGATAATTCATATACCCAATGCCTCTTTCTACCTCGATGTAATTTTGTTTCATAAAATTGTACATTTGCTAATCCGATTTTCGTAGTTTTTTGCCAATTTTTTTGTTTGTATTTTGCTTTTAATTACTAGAAATAGTATTTTGGGGAACACGAGGGACTTTAATTTCGTTTCAATGAAAATTCAATCTTTTTTGTTGTTATGTTTTTGAAAAAACAGATAAATTTTTTTCATAAATGCAGTCTTAAATATTTTTTGACCACTTTTTTGCTAAACGTTTCATTGTTTCGTATGTCTGAATTCTGCGTTTTCTTGTTTTATTCTGTTCAGCAAATTGGATTTTTGTCTCGAATGACTCGTTGTCTTTTCTATGTCTCGAATGCTGATCAATGAAATGTACTCGTTTTTTTTTTATTTTTTTAAATTTGATTTTTAACTTTCAAAAATCAAGAATTGGTCTTTTTGTTACGGTGTTCCTAACATTGTGTCTATATTCTTCACATTCTCGTATGTATCATTCTAGTTTTGTCCTGGCACCTACTTTTGTATTCGTTATATTGATTTTTTCAGTTGTTAAAAAATTGAATGAACTCAGCTTTTTCTTAGATCTTGGTTTCTTCGGTTTGCAATTGATTTAATTCAAAATAAGGCAGTACTGGGAGTTTGCTAGAAAGTCTTTTCCAACATTTCGACTTATTACTATTCATTGCAATTTTCTTCCGGGCTTGTATTGTTTTTAGACGATTGTTTGCCTTTGAATATTATTCTGTTGCTTTTGTTTTTCTATAATTAATTTTTTGAATTAGTATGAAATTATGTTGTCTGGCATATATACAACAAGGAAGAATCATGTATTATTTTTGTCCTAATTGCCGTCATTAGAAATCTAATTGTAGTGGTTCTCTGATTCTTAAGTTTGAGCACTCTTTTTTGAATAATTTTGACTTTCCTGTCTTTTTTGAAAAGTTTTTATCTGCCGTTTGCTTTCGCGATCTTTTTGAGATTAGAATAATTAATTATCTGAGGGCAATTGATGGCCCTGTCAGCTTTGTCAGGTTATCAGTTTTTTGACCATCCTAAAAATTTTTAGACTTTTTTAACGTTACCAAACGTTTTTAATAATAAAATTTTGCTGCATTTTCTTTCTCTTGGTGACAGTCGTTTAAATTTCACCGATTTTTAGATCAGACCCGCGGAGGTAATGAGTTAATGGTTAAATACAAAAGGTAATGGCTTCAGCTTTTTGTGAAGTTTTGGTGCTTCGAGTCGCTTCCGGAATTCTTCCGGCTATGTTTTTTTGTTTCGTCGTCTGACGATCTTTTTTCGTTTTACATTTGTTCACACAGCAAAGCTGAAAAAGTCAAATTTTCTGAATGACTTCTTCCTCTCACTAACGGCATTTGCGCGCGTGACGTCATTTCTCACTCGCTTTAGCGAAAGTTTTTGGGTTATTTGCGTGATTAGATTTTGATCATACGTGACTTACCTCACTCAATAAAAATGACTTTTGCACTTTAAAACTTAAGTTTAATTTGAATTTGTTTAAGGTCAAAGGAACTCATATGTGCAATAAAGGTCCCTAATAAGAGGCTTCTGTGGATTGAATTTTAACAAGATTTATTAATTTATCGCTGAATGTTTTTTAGCCTAGTTTTTTGAGCGGCGTCGATTTTTTTTTTCAATTTAGATCTGTATCTGTTTCTATCTCTATTATATGGCACGCAGGTCTATTCTTTCGCAGCTATTCCGGCAATCTGCCGGCTATGTTTGTTCAATAGGATTTTTTGATTTTCTGTCATTGCAAAGTCTCAGTGATATCCGAGAGTCGCAAAATGCAGTTGATTTCGAGCGCTCCTTGCCGTAATTTTGATAGAGTGACTGAGTTCATTATGGATTTGGAAAATGTGTTCAACTCCTAATTTAGGTTCGCCAGCCAATCTAGCAGTTCTGGTCATTGCAATCTCTGTTCCATATGCATGGATAAGAAAGCGGACATAATATTGCCCTGTATGCACCTGTATTGCTGCGAATGTATTGAGAGCTGGGACAAAACAGACAATGAGAACCACGACAGGTGTCCGCAATGTAGAGGCAAAATGAGTCTGAAGGACAATTGGGTATTTTTCTCTGCTTCTGACAGGCCCTCACAACTGGATTTGAGTGAATATTTCATGGAAGCTGTTGATATGTAAACACTATCATTATACAGAATTATGTACCAAATCTGTAATGGCTCGTTTCAAACAAAAGCTTCCAAGAATGCCAAGCTTAGTGATTAATGTCGATCAATTCAAGAAAGAGCGGTTGTTTACTTTCCATTGAATATTTTTTCACTGGTATAAATCTGTTACGGAATTTTGCCAGCAATGTTGCCGGAATGTATTTGATATTTTAGTTTTGTTCGATGCTAATTTTTTTGATGGGGCGATATTTAGATAGTTTTTATTTTCATATCAAATTTTCTATTTGACCATGTAAATTTAATTTGGCGATGTTTTTGTCCTACTAGCATAATTTAGATATACTTGAAGTCTTTTTCTTTAAACTTATTCCTTTTACTGGCGTAATAAACAAGCAAGGAGGCTTGTGCATTGTGCTTTCGCACATCTAGTTCTCACTGTCTCTTAAATTAGTTTTTGGAATTAATGCGAAAATGTTGATATCTCAAAGAATTTGACAGGTAAGTAGAGCTAAAATAGTTCTAAATTTTTTTTATTTCATGTTAATGTTTTATTGTTCCGACCCCTCTCGAGGGAGGAGGGGGACTCAATACTCAAATGGGTTTTTTGTTCAGTCAATTTTGACCGATTGATATATTCATCGTAGATTTGGTAGTGGTATCATTAAAAAGCTTTTCCAGCGTAGAATATGGAATTAAAAGGATTTTTTTTTAGCTGCGAAGCTGTAAGCTGAGCGTAGCTATATTGTGGTGCTCTTGGTTTTTTTACAATCCAAGAATCGGATTGTATTGGTGCTCTGTCTTTTTTTATTTTTGTAAGATGTTTTCACACCTGTTTTCATGACTTTGAGCTTTCAAAACGGGATAAACAGGTAAAGCTCAGCGGGCATCAAGTTTCATTAGAGGCCCGCGTTTAGTAGTCCCTCAAGTACTCAGAGTGGTGAAGCTACTGGGAAGGCCGTAATTCAAGGTTAAAAGGTCATTTTTGGGAGTTCTTGAGCCTAAAATACTGAATTTTTAGCATTTTTTCGTCATTTTTTGGATTTTTTGTTAGATCAGTCTGAAACTGAGATTTATTAAAGTTGATAAAGGTCCTTTGCAAGAAGTCCTTTGCTTTTTACGGCCACTTTAAGCGCTATATCTATTGCTACTCCAAACATAAACACGGTAATTTATACTAATATTTTCAAATTGTTTGAAAATTTTTGTCATTTTTTGAGTTGTTTCGGACTTTGATGTCAAGAAACCTCCTCTGCGGTTTAATAGGTTAATGCATAGTTTCTAGTGGCAATGAAGTGGTTTTAAACATTTTAACTTCATGAATTTTACCAATTTTTGTCATTTTTTGAGTTGTTTCGGACTTTGATGTCAAGAAACCTCCTCTGCGGTTTAATAGGTTAATGCATAGTTCCTAGTAGTAATGAAGTGGTTTTAAACATTTTAACTTCATGAATTTTACCACTTTTTTAAAATCAAACTTGGTTTTTTTTTCAAATTTTCTGCCATTTTTTGTCATTATACAAGTTTTCCCACCCCAGGGGGCAAGAAGCCTCATCTAGGGTTTGCTAACAGTTTACTGAAAATATTTTTTGGCCATGGAATGGTATTCAATATTTTAATATCTTTTACCAAGTTTTTGATAAAGTTGCAATTTTTTTCTTTAAATTTTTGAAATTAATTTTATTCAGTGGCCAGGGAACCTCCTATAGGGTTCGCTAGTATGTTACTACATAGATTATAGGGGCAATAAAATAGTTTGCAATTTTTTAATTTTGCGGTTGTAGGGAATTTTTTAAATAACGCTTGCAGTTTAAAATTTTCGATTGTTTTCAAATTTTTTTGATTTTTTGTCATTCTCTGAGTTTAACTATCTTTACTGGCCAACGAAACTTTTTAAATTATGTGGACGATTTACAAAAAAGAACTTCAGAGTCAAAAAAATGTTTCGACCTTTTTAATAGCCCGATTTTTTTGTAAATTTTCTTTAAATTCTCTCTTCTCAGTTTCTTGATGCATTTGTCATGTTTGTCCAGTTTATCTACTTTTAGTGGCAGATTCATCTCTTTCAAGGGTTTTGCATTAATTAATGAGTATTTTGTAATGAGTCATATATGGCCTTCAATTTAAAAGCTTCAAGGGTTTTAGCAATGATCGTTTTTTTGTTAGTTTGTTTGATTCTTTGTTTCTCAACTTTTAAGATTTTGTCTTGTTGCCTGGGATTGTTCAATTGATCTGCTGGTCAGGTTCATTTGGTCTGTCTTTCATTCAATTACTTGGATTGTATTTCAGGACTTGTCCTGCTATGTTTTTTTGTGTCCTCGTCTGACGCTCTTTTTTCGTTTTACATTTGTTCACACAGCAAAGCTGAAAAAGTCAAATTTTCTGAATGACTTCTTCCTCTCACTAACGGCATTTGCGCGCAGTTCTCACTCGCTTTAGCGAAAGTTTTAAGGTTATTTGCGTGATGTTGATCATACGTGACTTACCTCACTCAATAAAAATGACTTTTGCACTTTAAAACTTAAGTTTAATTTGAATTAGTTGCAGTAGAGGGTCAAAGGAATTTGTATGTGCAGTAGAGGTCCCTAATAAGAGGTTTCTGTGGAATGAATTTTAACAAGCTTTATTAATTTATCGCTGAATGTTTTTAGCCTAGTTTTTTGCGCTCTGTCAATTTTTTTTTCAATTCAGATCTGTATCTGTTTCTATCTCTATTATATGGCACGCACGTCTGTTATTTCGCAGCTATTCCGGCAATCTGCCGGCTATGTTTTGAATTTCGCTGTCTAGAGCGATTTACCGAGGTTTTTGACTTTTTGTGAATAATGAGACTGATTTGCGTTATTTTCACATTTTCCGGAAGTTTTGCCTAAAATTCAGTCAATTTTGCTGAAATATGTTTACATTGTTAACAATAGTGTTTTTGATTTGAATGTCAAGGACAAAAAAAGTATTGTTGTTTATTTCGATTTAATTTTTTGGCTAAAATTTTAGCTAGTTATGTCAAAATTCAGCCTTTTTCATCTAAAATTTTCCAAAATAAGCTTCTTTGGTCCACTTTGATTAAATTTACCGGAAGTACATATCCTAAAACCACTAACACAATCTTTGTAAACTCCAAAGGTGGTTCCACTTCCATTGAGAGTGCTCTGGAATTAAAGTTTTGCCGTCTTTTTGCAAACTTTGGAGGAACAGCAGTAGTAAAGCTAACAGCATTAGTAAGGCTAGTTTTAGTCCAATCTTGGAGTGTTACAATCCAAATATAATTCGGATTGAAATCGGTCGGTCTTTTTTTTTAAAAAAAAATTGATCTTTGTTAAGTAAAGAACAGAACATTTCAAATCGAAGCTCACTGTGATAGGTACAATTGACCTCCTAAGCAGTTTCACATTAATATTTCTAGTTTTTCTACTCAAAAGCTTTTCTGGCTTTGATACTACAAGATTTAACAAAAATACTTTTTACTTTTAGGCACTAGCACATTTTTCAGGCCGTTTTCTTGTTTTTCTATTTGTCATATTATTGAGAGTTCACACAGCACATTGCTGGCGTTCCAAATAAGGCACAGTTGAACAAATCAAAATCTTTGACGGTACCGATTATGGTTTTAACGGCTTCGACACCACTTTCTCGAAGAATTTAAGTGAGGTTTTTTTTGTCTTTAACTGTCGTTTTCACTTTGCCTTTTAGTCGTATAAAATTTCCCGGATAGTCAGATACTCACAGGTTTCACTGGTTGTCTATGGAGGATTAGATGGGCCTATAGTCTGACCTGAGTAGATAGCTGATGGCTTTAACGACTTTGAAAACCATTGAAGAAAAAACTTTGCATTTTTGTTCTTTTTGTGTGTTTTTGTTACGTAATATCGTTAATTACAGACTTCATGTGACATTATTGGCGTTGAGAGAAGGGGCATTTGTACAAAATCTAAAGTTTTTAGAGAATTCGTTATGACTATACTGGCTTCGACACGGGTTTTTTTGCAAGAAAAAATAAATTGATTTTTGTGTATATTTGACGTTCTTTTTGTAAACGTAAGACATCTTTTGAATATTTAAAGGTCACAAGGGTTCCTTCGGCCGAATATACGAAGATGTTTAATTATTTCATTTTGTAGCTAATGGCTTTCATGAGTCTGAAAATAATTGTTTTCAATGTTTTCGAAAAACAAAAGTTTTCCCCTAATTTTACGCCCTTTTCGCTTTTCTTTCAACTTTTTAACTTATGTCTCATTAATGAGATGTCGCATACCACCTTTTTGGCATTCGAAGAAGGCGCAATCGGACATATTTTACTGGGCAGAATATGGTTTTACGGCTTCGACTGCGTTTTCTCACAAGTTTCAATTGAATGTTTGTTGTCTATTTGTTGTTCTTTTTGTAACCACAAAATTTTGAAATACGACAGATTGTAATGCCCTCCTATATAGGCATTGATGACAATGAAACAATGAAACATTTGGATAATTTCAGTTGATATCTTTTGGTTTTCATTTCTTTGAAATTAATTGTTTTAAAAAATATAAGTAAATTTATTAACTTTGCTGTTTTTGTTGCTTTTTGTCTAATTGTAACCGAGCCTTATTATGGACTGGTCCCATATCTTTTCTGGTAATGTGCAAGTTATTTTGCTCTGTTTCAGTTTTATCTGACGCTATCTTGACCTTGTTGTTAAGTTGTTGTTAAGTTATTAAAATGGACATAAAGTTTTGGATGTAATTAATTTTTGTTGTTGTTTGATTGTGTAGTTTTTCCTCGCTTTCTTAATAATGACAGTTCTCATCAATCTAATGCGTTATTGTTTACGCCACTGAAGTATTTGCGATGGGGCAATATTTTTGTTTATACAACAATTTGTTGAAAAGTACTCGAATTTTTGGGGTTTTCTATCTGTTCCTCATTTGGTAGACAATTATGCCAAAAATGTGGATGAGCGGGGTCGGAACTTCAGGTGCGAACGCACATTACGGAGCCTCCTTGTTTTGTTTTCTAAACTTTTTTGTTTTTATAAGCATACAATGTTTTATTGTTCTCAAACGTTGTTTAAGGGTATTGTTGTAAACGTGTTTTAATGCAAACATTTCGTTAAACCGCTTTGGCCTTTAGGGTGACTCTTACGCCCTCTAATTTGCGTTAAATTTAAATTTACCAAAATTCGGGTAATTTTTTTACTTTAAATCTTAATTGGTGTGAAGTAACTTCTACTGACGTCGTATAAAGTCCCCTTAGTGAATTTAGTTAAAGGACCCCCGACCTAACAGCTTTCAGTAGCCACTCGAGAGGAATTGTTCCGAAGTTAGTCGGTTATGTTTTTGGTATTATAAGATTGAATAAAGCTTTTCTTTTAATGTGAGCAACATTTGAGCAACCCTAAGTCAAATTGATTTCCTGATCGCCGGGTGAAAGGGCTTATTTGAGCCTAGCTATTATCCTATTTGAAAAATTACATAAAAAAAAACAATGGCTAAAACCATATTTCGCAAACAAGTCTAAAGGGGACTTTCTATTTTTTATTTTTTTCACGTTGTTTGTATCAGAAAAGCTACGCTTCGATAATCTTTAGAATTCATCCAAGGGGTTGCAGAACTGATAAATTTTTTCACGTAGCTTCACTTTTATAACGGAAAGCGGCAAAAAAGTTTTTTTTTTGGGAGAAAAAAGTCCTCAATGGTTTGTAATTGTTTGTAACTCGTTGATTATAGTTTTCAAATGCTAAATTTGGAAAGAGTTGTTATATTAGTGACAGCAATGGAACCTCAGAGCTGAAAATTGACAATTCTGCCACTGTTAAGCATCATTCATTTAGGAGCAGCGTCTAATCTTGCAAGAATTCTCAACTCATGTCAATGTTTTAAAAACCCCTCCTAATGCTACCTTCTCTAAGCCCACTCTGGCCACAACCGAAGCGAGCGTTGTATGAGAGCAGAAGGCTTGACGTCGGCTGGTTATTTTTTATTTTCTTACCTCCTAGAGCACCTTCCCGGTACAGCATAAAATTTAGCTCCGTTTCTGCAATGTCAAGGGTTTTAAGTACAAGCAAATCTTGTTTTAAGAAAACAATCGAGTAATATTATGAGTAATATTATGGAGCAATGCCTAATTTTCGAGGGTTAACCACCTTCCTGGACCTATATTTCGAAAATTTCATTGAACAAAATTGCTGTCCAATACAATTTGTTGCAATTATGTAGGTGCCGCAGTATTTTCTATGCGAACATTATGTTAGCGTTATTTTATCTGGCAAATGTCACTTGTCGGCAGAAACGGAATAATTTGATAATACCCGATTTGATGTTCGGTTTCTTAGAGTTCTACTATTCTCACTAAGTCTCAATTTCACGAAACTGCTGAGAATGATTTCGATGGTGTAAAGAACTATTTTGGTTTGTTTTGGATCAATCTCTTACTTTTGCTGTCAACCCTAAAGAAAATGAAGATACAAAAGTTACATGGATGTAAAAAGAAAAATTGGACCGCTTTGTATGACTGGCTCAGCGCAAGGAGTGAGCATCGTTATTGTTTTGCTATTTTTTGAATTGCATTTCAGATTGTTTTGATTTGCGTTTAAATAAACATGGCGACAACGAAGGAGGCAATTTGCATTTGTATGGACGTAGGCGTGTCAATGAAATCGCAAATAGTGGAAAGAAGCGAAAGCGACGGAGTTGAGAGTGAGACTACGTATTTCAAGAGAGCAATTGCGCTGTTCACCAAATTGATTGAGAGGAAAGTGTTTAGTGAGAGTAAGGATGAAGTGTGCATTGTGTTGTTTGGAACAGATGAAACTCAGAACAATTTGGCCGATGAAATGGAGGGACAGTATACCAATGTTACCAGTAAGACTCACTAACTGTCAAATATTGGTGAACCTATGATGATCAATGACAATAGTTGAATTTCCCAGAGTCTAACGAAAGTAAATTAATGGCATTTACATATTAAAATTTGAGCACCATGGTGGACAGACAGTTAAGAGGGGTTATCTTTCGAATGTGATATCGTTTCAATAAAATAATTATCATTTAGCATTTATCCAAAATTGTACACAAATCTCGATCACAGGTCTTCAATGCTGTCTAGTTGTAATCGGAATTTTTCATCAATTACTCATTTAGCTGGTCCATTATTTGTTTTAAAGTGAATTCAAGTAGCTCTTCAATAATAGAAATTCGATCTTCTCTGTAGTAGACACTCAAAAAAGGCCTCACCCGGTGAAAAACATGCAATTATTTATTCTGAAGACGACTGTCTTTTTGCAATTACTGGAAGCAATTATTTAACTTAGTATTAATGACAACGCTGTTTCAGCTATGTGTAGGCTGAGGACTCCAACATTTGAACTGATTGAGATGATGCACGAGGTGTCTCCCTCAGAACAATCGGAAGGAGACTTTCTGGACGCTGTAGTCGTTGGACTGGACTTGCTCCACAAATGCACCCAAGTTAGCACATATTTAATTTTGTTTTATTTTCAGATCTCGTTGTTCCGAAGATGAAACCGCAAAAGCCGATAAAAACCGCTGAAATTGAATTGTTTTTTTAAATCAACAGCTGAATGAAGTCGTTATTGTTCCGATCCCACCTATGCGTTTTCATGGAAAATTTTTGCGAGTTTTTGATATTAGTTAATATTTGCTTTTTTGTATCTTCACATAGTCCCTTTAATAACAGGTCCCATTGTTGTTCAAATGAGGCCCAAGTGAACGTATGTAATATTATCAGTTAATGGCTTGTGGTTTTAATGGTAATTTGACAGAACCCGTTGACTTCTTAAGGAGTTGTATGTGAACCTATTTAATATTTTTGTTAAAAGCTAATTGATGATGACTTTAGAATGCATTTGGTTTCAAAAAATTTAGTGGACTTTTGAACAGATGCTTTTTTAAACGTAATTTATGTTTTGTTTAATGGCCGCCATCAACCTCTCAAAGGCTATCATTTAGGTGCCTCCTTTTTTGCAATCAAAAGAGTTTTGATTGTATTAGTGGCCTGTCTTTTTAAAAGATGTATTGTCATATTTTTTCCATGACTTAGTGATCTTAAAATGCGATAAACAAGGTTAAAATCCTGTGGTCATTAACTTTCATTGGAGGCACTACGTTGGCTTTAAAATTCTAAAAAAGCATAGTGTGCTAAAATTGCGGGCACTAAATTGAAGTTGAAAAGGTCTTTCTCGATTTTTTGAACTCAAAGTTGTGCAGTTCTTCACGATTTTTTGAGTTTTGTTAAATGGGTCTTAAATCAACCAATGCAGTCCAAATTCTGTCGATTTCAAAAATCCTTGTCATGCGATGTTGTTAATTTGGTTATAATTGCTCGAACGGACTTTGACGCAACTGTTGTAAACGTGTGCGTCTTTTTTTAATGCCAAGTTTTTGCTTGACTTGTTTCCTAGATTATTGTTTTGATTTCACTTCTGGAGTGTCTTTTTCACGTTTTATATTTTTATTTGAGTGATTTGAATTGCGTGTATTCATGAATTAAGTCTCTTGCTAAAACCGATTGTGAGAATGCATTAAGTTATCAAAGTGCCTTAAAGAATACTGCTAACTGGTAATAGTTTTAAGCTTTTTTCCTGAGTGAAAATTCATGCAAAAATTACAAAATATAGTTAATGCTGTCAAATGCAAAATCAAAAGAAACATTGGACTGACCTTAAGTCCGGTCCTTAAGTAATAGTGTTTTAGGTTATCAGAGTTCATTGGAGCATTTCTTGGCTGGCATTGGTATTAAGCTAAATTGCCCTCAGTTGAGAACCCGATCTAAGGTATAGTTCTTATTTAAACTGCTCATTAAACTAGAACACTTTTTCAGGCTGTCAATTTGCATCTTTTTCTGTTTCAATCTCGATAGTCCAGAGCAAGGTGGTCAACGGATGCTGGTTTTTTAGATTTAATTCAATTATATTCATTTTTTTGTGTTTTTTTTTCAAATTTGAAGGCTATATTAGTTTTCTCTCATTTTATGAAACTAATTTTCATCTTTGGCTCGTGTTGTTCAATAGGCTTGCTGGTCCGATAAAAGATTTTACAGTTTTTCTTCTATATATTTGCATTTTGTTCAGGATTGGTCCTGCTATTTTGACTTTTCTAGGCTAGTCTAATTCTTCCCTCCTTCTGATCAATATGCTTTAATAAAGCAGTTGCTTAGTAAGGCCTTCTATATCGAGCAGATTCAATATGGAAAGACTCAATCAAAATAAACGTGAGAAACCCATAAAACCCAGATTTAGATTCCCACTGCTTGAATTTTGTTCAAGTCTTAGTTACAATCTAATGCCTGTTAATTTTGATGCTGATCCCTCTATCTTCTCATCAAGAAACAGGGTTGTGTCTGACTACGAAATTCAATCAAAATAGCATGCACGTAAAAATATTTGTAATATAATCATTTTTTTTATCTCATTTCCAACGGTTATGGGAATCCACTCTGTCATGTATGTTTGAAAGATTTCGCTGGAAAATTATGGAGACCAGATACAACAGTAATGTAAGTAATGCCATCACTAATTATCAGCGAGCTTCATATTGAGAAAAATGAAGTATACTCTGAAATTTGGATTTTCTCCGAGATTCTAAAAAGGAAGGTAATATGTTAATGCAAAAACTAGCATCCCATGCATTTAATTAATTAATTAATTAATTGAACGCGATTGAGTTTCGTGTCATGAACGCGATTTTGTTATATGATCGAAAGGAAAAACCAATTGGCCTATATCTGTAATACTTCCCCGACTCTAAAAATGACTTTTCCTTAATTAAATTTGAGGTGTTTTGGTTAAATAAAGATATTTCTCTCTTAAATAAAGTTATTTCAGTGCGGTTTTGGGAACAATATGGTTGACAATTTCATTTCAATTAAGTTAGAGGCATCACAGTACTTAATTAAAAACCGATTTTTTTAATGCTGGTGGGAATAGTTGTAATTTTCCATCTTCAATGTTGCGACTCCAGTATTGAGTCTAGAAATGTGTATTAATAAGTTTTTCAGGTGTTTGATTTTTTGGAATTGGCGTGAGAGAAGTTTTCGCAACTGATTTCGATTTTTTCAGGCAAACGTATTATCTCAGTAACTTGTAAGAATTTCTGTTTCCATGATATAAGAGCGAACTGTGTTCTGTTGTTACTCATGCCTGGAGTTTTTTTATAAACTTTTATTAGATTTTAAATCCGAACTGGAAATTAAAGTTCAACTGTGATCAAATTTTGCCTCTGAAAGGGTACCTTATTTTTTAGGGCAAAAAGTTTGCACGTCAACGAATCTTTCTGTTCTCCGCATTTCTGGCAGAGTTTGATGACGACGCGGATGGACTCGCGGATATTAAACAGACTCTGGTGAATGTAAATGCGGAGTTGTCTGTGATTGGGCTTGACTCCATGGGTGGTGATGGTGGTGGAAATGATGAACAGAATGGTCACACTAATGAGTAAGTGGCTGTTATTTGGTACATAATATGGACAGAATTGACGTGTATAACCATCATTGAGTTGTACACATTATATATAAAAAATTGTTAAAAATTTTAAATTGTGCTTGATTTAGTCTTGCGGTTTCCTTAAAAGGAAATAGTTATGCTTAAGAGGAGATCTCTCAAAAGGAAACAATTATCTCGAGTTTGTCCAATGTGCACTTTGTTGCCGTGAAATCCTATACATGGTAAATTTTTATACAGGCATCTTTCAAGCTCATATCGATTACTAAAACTCTGCCTGTTAGGTTTACAAAAGGGAACTTTTCTATTCCGTTTTTGTTTGTAGAAGGAGGAGGTTTATGATCAGCTGGCTTTTCTTTTTAACCAACAGCAAACCATTCATATATTTCGCGTTACAAATCGAGTGGTATCATCAGAAGCACGTGGAAGCTTCTAATATCACGAGTCTCTTTGGCCAGCATTTTTTGAGAAGTTCTTGTCTTAAAATTGAGGACAATTTTCACAATCATCTGCCTAATTCGCTCCGATTTCACGTTTCAACTATTAATTCCATTTATTTGACGTATATTATAATGGAGAACAGCACATCTTTTTGCCGATGACAGATAAAATTATTGGAAGTCAAATTAATTTATTTTTGCTACAAAATGATGTAAAGAAAGCTATCAAATGGTCAAAAGAAAACAGGTTGGAATTCAACATGGTAAAGTTTGAAGCTATATGTTTTGATGTGAAAAAGTGATCAGTGTAGTGTCCACTTGTATGCAGATGATACAGAAATTACATGCAAATCTTCAGTGAATGATCTTGGTATAATAATTATTAATAAGTTGAAATGGGACAGTCTAATCAATCAGCGTTTATCGAAGGCACAAAAGAGAAACGTTCCTTTTTTTAATAGCCGCCCTCATCTTTTCAGCCGGCTATTATTGCGGACGTATTTTTTTTTTTTACTTCGTCAAACTTTTTTTCGCTTTACCATTTTGCCGCTTTTTCGACATTTTGCGTGAAATCTTTTTGACTTCTCTAGGCTAGTTTCTCTCTTCTCTCATTCTGCTAAAAGTGAATTTGAACATCACTTGCTAAGCAAAGCAATTCAAAATGAACAGAGTCGGTATAAAAAATTGAAGTCAGAAATAGAAACGGGATAAACCCATAAAGCCCAATTTTAGATGCCCGCTATTTGAACGTCGTTCCTATAAGTCTTAGTTACCACCTCTAATGCTTATTGGTGTTGATAGTAGCCCCTGTAGCCTCTCTCTAAGAAACAGAAGTATGTTGAACTACGAAATGCCATCAAAATAAATCGGACTTAAAAAATGTTTTTGTACAAAAATCTTTTTTTTTTCAATATATTCTATTCGTTCAATCCCAATCATGCTTATTGGAATCAACGGCGGCTATTTTCCGGCAATCTGCCGGGTATGTTTACAGATACGAGAGTAAAAGTAAGTTTATACAAAAGTTACATTTTATCAATTCTCCTGTACGCGTCAAATGTATGGTTCTCGAATTAGCCAAATTGCAGAAAACTAGAAAAGATGCAAAGACGAGCGCTCAAGTGGGCTTTGAATAAGAAATTTTTCACCGATAGTGACTACAATCAGAGCCTGATTCACCATAATTTGTTGCCAATCAGTTTTCTTTTGGTTCGAAAGGATCTTCTTATGCTGAACAAAATTTACAACTGTGATACTGCCCTTAATTTCAATGATTATTGGAAAATTTTCAAGGGACCACGCAGTAACCGTTCTTCAGCAAAACAATTTTTGAGGACAAACTTTAATTGGACAAAATCAGTCAAATTGGAAGAGTATTTTGTTTTGAGAGATGTGAAATATGAAAATATTCGCACTCAGCGAAATGACATCTCAACTTTTGACTGTACATGTCCGACAGTGTTATTTCGGAAACCACTGAACGCTCTTTTGAAATTAAAGGCTCTGAACTTTAAATACTACCAGTATCCTGTAAATTGGTCCTGTTTTTGTAATTAATTAACAAAGTGACTCACGTATTGCGGGTACCAAGTCAATTCAATAATAATAATAATTAGTACACGTAGTAGTAATTAAAGATTCTGGGCATCACTCCTACCAACGGGTGGTCTGCACCCTAGTTTGTTAGTCCGCGCAAGTCACACATCTTTTTCCAAGGGTGCAATTTCGACATCTACTTTTAATAAGCCACGTGAATTTGTCATTGATATTGTTGAAGGAGGATACAAATTAGTACCAGTAAAGTACAAATTAGTACCAATAGTCCAATAAAAGCAGAAAAAATGGTCCCAGAGAAGCAGACAAGATAGTCCCGAATAAATATCGAAAAAATTGTATAATCTACAAACAATTAAAAAACATATATGAGTTAAGCTTATGAATACATTGTTATTATTTGATATGAATTAGGATTAAACCAAAAATTTCTTTCAAAATACATTATTTGGCAAAAACTCTGTTGTAATCAGCTCAATTTTTGTTCAGTGACATTTAATCATATTAATTGCTTAAGGCTTTCTTTGTTAATTTGTGTGCACGTTATTGGTGTGCATATTATTAACTCTATATTTAGTTCGCACTATTTGGTGTGATTGTTCGTTCTACTGTCTTAGGACTATTTTCTCTGGGTTTTTTTTGTCTGGGACTATTCTGCTATTCGGGTCTTATGCGTGCGACTGTTTTGTCTGTTCACCCGCAAACTAGTCAGGTTAATAGCAATTTATCTAGACATTTCTGTTTTGTTACGTGCTTTGGAGGTTATTAGGCTAGAACATTTTTTCTCGACCTCGACTTTTGCCTTTCGAATTTTGACTTCTTCGACTTCCCTGTTCTCGACCATTAAATATATAAATTTAAAGGAAACGCGCGGCATCGAATGTGAAAAGGTATTATATATCTAATCCAGTATTGATCTAAAAATTTTTTAGTTGCTCTCTAAGAGGAAATTCGTAGCAATTATATTAGTCCTGCTGGTTTTGTATGCAATTTTTTCTTCTACCTAGCTTTTCATCTTCGTTTTTCCGTCTGACGCTTCTAACTTTTTTCCTCAAAAACTGTATAAAAGGTAAGGCCAGTATGATATTAAGTCGCGGAGTAGCTTTCTTTCACCCTGACAGGTCTCTCTTAATTTGCATGTTCCCTCTAAAACCATTATCCAAATGTATTTTACCTCCGATTTCCAAATTTTTAAAGATTATTTTATCTATTATGCTTTTGGTTTGCGATTTTAATCACTTAAATTTTGCTTTTGGTTTGCGATTTTAATCACTTAAATTTTTCTTTAAAAGCAGTTCTGTACTTGTATGACTGGGTTCAACAGTCAGTTTTGAATGGCGGCGAAGCAATATTAGTGCTTCAAAACTTTAAAAAATATTAGTTTTTTAAATTTTATTTGCCATTAGCATTCTTTTGTAGATACGTTCTTATTTGTGTGCGTGATTTTCTGTCTTTTATAGGCCTCAGTTTTAGTTTTTTCATTGAAATGTAAAATTTGCTTTGAATGTGGTCTCTTGTAAATGGTCTCGGTTTTTTTCGCGACTATTGTCCGAAGGTCTTTTGATTGCGCTCCTCAAGTTGAATTTGCTGTCTTGTTCTCGATTTTTGCGTGACCATTTGTTGCTCTAAATCTGGCGTGAGCAAAATTGCTCTGTTAAAATCAATTGTTAGTGCGTAAAGTAGCTCACTTAAGATAGTTCTTTGATGAGTTGTGGACTTCAATCTGTTCTGAACCTCTATTGACTGAACTAGTGTTTGTAGTATATAAAATACCAACGAGGCTTGCGCTTCTGTACTTTCACACAGCGAGTTCCTGTCTTCCACCATTAATGAAAACATAACACTTTTCGTTATTTGCGACAAATGATAAAGCAAAAATGCAAGTAGAGGGTTCAGATCTAAAAAAAAATATTTTGGAAATTGGTATCCGAGATAACGAAATAAATAATTCACTTCTGATCTGCCAAGCTATTGAAACTGTACACCTTAGAAAACATGTAACAATTTTTGTTTAATGATAAAGTAAACAAGGCGGCTCGTTAATGTGCGTTCGCACATGATGTTCCGACCCGAGCTCATCTACATTTTTGACTTAATTGTCAACCAAATGAAGAAATAACAAAAATGGATGCTTGAGTTTAAAACAATCGTTACATAACCTATCTACTAATTGAATTACATAATGCCATGCCTTATTACAGCGCCAATGAGATCTGAACTTAAGGAGACTACGAGACAAAAAGACAACAAAAAATAGCAAAAACAAATTTCACGGCAAAAACTGAATATCTAAATTTAAAAGCACATAGTAACAACTTTAAAATGCAAAATGCTGTCAGATAAAACCTTAACTTCAAATTTAGTTTGTCCTAACTATACAGCGGACGGAAAAATTTCTTAATCAGACTATGTTACAATTAATGAGGCGAAATTCAGAAATTAGCATCATTTTTTAAACCAAGAAATTTCAAAAGTCTTAATCTTTAGCTTTTAACTAAATAATCCATGATGAATTACTGAAAAGTTACTACAAAACACAAAGGCCTTGTCTTTGGGTAGTTTAAGCCTTAGAAACGAACTAAAGAAAAACCTAAAAAATTAGAAACGATTTGTGAAAACACAAACTATTGCTACCATTAAGATCATTAGCTATTATCTGAATTTTATGTATTTTTAATTCAATTCTTATTTTGTACTGATTCAGCTGCAGGAAACATACTGAGAGGTTGAATAAGTTTATTTGGGCCACATTTGTAAACCATTGGGATCTGTTACTACGTGATTGTTCTGAAAGAAGAGAAAAAGAAGCGCAAAAATGACCACTCAAAAAACGTTTAAAAAAACACATTTTGTCCAACAAACAAAGCATGGGTGACAAATATTATCAGTAGATATTTTATTTTTTTGAATACAGGAAATTGGATGTGACTTCTCATTGATGAAAATAAGTTACAATTTGACGAAAAGAACAACAAAAACTGAAAAGTTTGAAAAATGTTTGAAAATGTATATCATTAACTTTAAGACCAAAGGCTACAAACTGACTGACTAACTGGTTCGGCTAATATCATTAATTCAATCCTCAATTACAAGCCTAAGAGGCTTGTCAGCAATTTACGGCTACCTAAAGAACAAAAACAGGCAAAAACAGCAATTTCAAGAAAAAAATTGAGCGAGAAAAGTGTCGAAGGCAAAAAATGAACTTTTCACTAAAAAATTTTATGTTCAATTAATTTTTTAACAGCAATGGAATTGTTCTTTGTTATAGTTTCAATATAGTTTCAAAAAGTCAAATATGAACAAATACATTAGTACCACGAAACTTTTGAGAAAACATCAGTTTCATTAGCTTTCAACGGAATCCACTTAATACGCTAAATTATGCCTCCATGGACAACAAATTTATTGACCATTCTTATTTGGCCCATAAGAGCTTACAACATTTTATTGAAGATGAAAACAACAACAAAGACAGGCAACAACCAAAAGTTGATTAGAAAAGTGCCAGAAGAAAGTGTCGAAGCAATTTAAATCATTTATACATGATCCGTTGAACCTCTTCCCTAATCCAATGGATACTATCAGTATTAGGATAAAGTGATAAGATTTCAATAGGATCCAAAAATAAAAAAAAATGCCCGAATATTAAAAAAAGAAATTTGAAAACTAGTGGCATTGAAGTTTTAAAACTAATAGGTAGAAGATAAAACCACTAACCAGAGTATTTTTGGTTGCATTAGAAATAAAAAGGGATCTTGTAAAGACTAAGACTGGCTAACAGTCCACGAAAAAAGTTTAGAATCGTTTAATGTTCAAAAAATTTTCGAAAATATTTTTTTAAAGTCTTAACAGCCATTAACTCAAAAGCTTTTAACGGAGGTCAATAACTACGCTCAGAAATAACACCATGGCGGAAAAATATGTTTGTCTTGCATATATAATCAATAAGTGATCACAATAAGTCTTAAGACTATGAAAACAACAACAAAAAGATGTGAAAACCAAAATTCAGAAAATTGCAAGAAAATTTCGAAGCCATTTAAACCATTAGCTTTTCTTGAAATTTTTATCTGTGATCCACTGAATGTATTTTCCAAGCCAATGGGATTAAAATAATATCTGGATAGTGTGTATAAAATTTGGATAATGTTATAAGAGTTCAAAAGTAACCAATAATACGAAAATATCCAATTTTTTTTTTTTTAATTTTGAATTCTTGTGTTATTGAGTCATATAATCAATAGTTAGATAAAAACGCCAACGAAATTTATTTTGGTTTGTGTAGAAAGGAAGTGGGTTCTGTTAATATTGAGAGTGACCAAGAGTTAACGAAAATTTTAAGATTGGTTAATGTTCAAAAAAAAATTTCGGAAAATTATTTTTTAAATTCTTAACATCCATTAAATTCGATAAATTTCAACGGAAGTCAAAAAATACGCTCAAATATGCTTCAAAAGGAGTAAGAGGATTTTTGTCATGCATAGGTGATCAATAAGAAATCTTAACAAGTCTTATAGTTCTTATG
Source organism: Convolutriloba macropyga (assembly GCF_964194025.1). Taxonomy (NCBI): domain Eukaryota; kingdom Metazoa; phylum Xenacoelomorpha; order Acoela; family Convolutidae; genus Convolutriloba; species Convolutriloba macropyga. Next base: position 37,532,899 of record NC_134475.1, read on the forward strand.
ACTATGAAAACAACAACAAAATCAAGCAAAAACCAAAAATTCGGTAGAGAATTGCGAGAAGAAAAGGTCGAAGCCATTTGAAACCATAAGCTTTTCTCCGAAAATTTTATCTGTGACCCACTGAACGTCTTCTTGAAGCCAATAGGAGCTGTCAATGGGATATTGTGATAAGATTTCAAGTTAACCAATAATACGGAAATATCCAAAAAAAATTTTTAAAACTTTTTGAAATCTTGTGTCATTGAAGTCATATTACTAAAAGCTAGAAGATAAAAGCGCCAGCTAGACCACATTTGGTTAAAGTAGTAGGGAAGAGGGTGCTGTAATCACAGAGACTGACTTACAGTTAACGATAATAAGTTTATGATTGGTTAATGTTCCAAAAAATTTCCGTAAAGTTATTTTTAAAGTCTTAACAGCCATTAGCTGTCCACTCAAAGCACTAGATATGTTCACTTAAATCTCATTACGGAACATACTGCACTGTTAGTCAAGGAGTCCATGCTATAAGATTGCAAAAAATTAGTAAAACCTGAAAAGGAAATTCAAAATTTTAATTAAAATTACGAAAACTCAGAGTCGAATTTCAAAAAAACAGTAATTCCTTGAAAACGATTTTTTTTGTTCATTGGGCTTCATTTGACTGCAAAGGAGGTTTTTAATTAATGGAACCTCGATATGAAAAGTGACTTGTCTCTAGGTGACTTAAAAAAGCAAGAAAAGTAGAAAAGTTTTATAAAAAAAAACAGCTCTCAAAAAATTTCGATTTTTTTTGATATTGAAGCTCCATATAAGACGAGAACTAGTCTTTTTATCGCCTTTAGTCTCTTAGGAACACGAAATTGGCTCCTTTTTGGCAAGAAATTTAAGTTTGTAATACCATTTTTATAGAAAATATCTGAATTTGAAGAAAAATCACACTAAAAGTGAACAAATATCCCGTTGTTCAGACAAAACTTCAATCCTCGATAACTCCTCGGAAAATACGAAAATAAAAAAAGTCTTTTTAATTTTGAATTCTGCGCTGGACCAGCTTTCTAATGATACTACTCATATTTCTCTTCGATGAATATATCGATCGGCCAAAATTGACTGAACAAAAAAAAGCCCATTTGAGTATAAAAATAATTTAGTTCTAACTCACTGCCGCTTACTTAATAACATTAATTGACTTCATAAAACAACGCTAAAGAAATCGGGTTAAACTCTTAAGTTTTCCAAAAACAATTTTGAAAAAAGTCGTTGTCAAAGTCAGAAAAACGAAAAGATGCTTTCAGTTACCTTCAAGCAATGTAAAGTATGCATCTTCGAATAACGCAAAACTACATTTTAAAAGAGACTTAAAAATTGCGTGACAAATAAATAGAATGAACGCGTGCAAAATTCAGAAACTGACTAGTTTTTCTAAAATATTAGGGGAAAAGTGGTCACGTTCAATAGCTTTCAACTTAGAAATATCAATTATTTCAAGTGGTCACATTCAATAGCTTTTAACTTAGAAATATCAATTATTTCAATTAATCAAGTGTTATAAAAGGTACAAGTCGTCTACTGTCCGTTAGATTAACCATTTAAAAGAAAAATTAGGAATTAGCAGAAAAATGGTACCATAGGCAATGAAAATGCTCTATGACTCGAAGCCTGCCTGGAACACTTGGTGCGGTGGTTATTTCTTAATCTAGTTAAACTCATATTTCTTCGCTTCATCAATTTGTTGTCAGAAATTGACAATCGATTTCCATTAACTCTTCCTTTATGTCTTTTCGAAAATGAAATTCGAAAAACCCTTTTGTATAAATATTCTTCTCTGTAAGCTCTTCCAAAATATTTAGGGGATCGAAAAAGGAGAATAAAAATGACAGGCTAGCAAATAGTTCCTTCTCTCATTACATGAGGTTGTAACAATTTTCATTTATCTGTAAAAACTAATGGACGGAAAAGTAGTGTCCTACAAGCCATCGAGCATTACTACATTCAGGTTTCATGAGGTTGCTTAAGGTAAAATTGTTCGGAAAGATACTGAAAAGAACTATTTATATGCATTAGGGGTAACTTTTTCGCTACAAGTAGCTGCCACAAAACAACACAATTTGTTGCCTTTCAGAACTAGCACGCCATCGACTTCAGCACCGAGCACTTCTAGGGTTTCACATAGACCTCCGAGCAATAGTAACAACTACAAGTTGCTCACAAACACTCAGAAGAGAGCGATCAAAGTGATGGAAAAGTTGCACGAAGGCGGAGCTGTTGAGGTTAGTAATAGATAACCATGTGCTGTTTACAATTTGTTGGCTGACTTAATTTCTTTTCTAATTTATTATGGCCCTATACAGTTACGCTAAGTTTGTGGAGTCGAATTTTAATGCAGCTAGTGTAGTGCTGCATGTGTGAATATTATTAAGACTAATATTTGGATGAGTATGATATTCAATTTTTGACACTTTTAACTGCAAATTTTGAATTTTCGTTGAGCAACGTTATGAGGGTGTGGGTATTTAGGTAAACTTCATTTTTTGACTCAATGTGCTCTGAGATATATACAAAGATTTTACTGTTGAAAAGAAATTGAAGGATGGCGAGAAATATTTTTTGGCAGCATTTAATATACGAAATATATTAAAAGTTACCCAATTCGTATTTTATATGTAGCCCTTTACTCCCTCACCCTCATTCCACTTTTTTTTTATTGTCACCCCCTCTGCCACTGAGGCTAGCCTCGCTAAGCACTAGCTATCTGCCACCAAAGTCAACTCCTATTTAGTCGATTGAAAGCAATTCGCCCGACGTTTGTATGTTATTTTCATTTACTTTTGCATGTATTTTAGGGTGCGTTCTACTCGTATGCTGACGTCACACAAGTATTGCAGTTCTTCCTAAGCAAGGAGAGCAAAGTGACAGGGTGGAATGTGAATCTCGAGTTGGGATCAACTCAGATACCGGTTACTAGGTAACAATACCATTAATCCAAGACTTAAATTCTGCCCTGATTCTAACGTTTGATTGAGCTTGCACCTTCTGATTGAGTGCAAATAAGTATAGAAAGAAGGAACATTATTGTTTCAACTTTTTTTTAAAAAAGGAGGAACATATATGCGAGGCTGGCTTTTTTTTCAGTCAAATTTTCAATTTTTGTTTACGCATCGTAGAGAAAAAAGATGGGATCTAGTTTTGATCCCTAGTTTTTAATAGCCGCACAGCGATAGCTGAGGCTATTATTGGCCTTCTCTTGATTTTTTACAATTCAAAGAATTTGAATTGTATTGGGGCGCTGTCTTTTTTTTTAAGATCTGTTCACACATTTTCATGATTTTTGAAGTCAAATTGGAGTAGTGATTTTGGTCACGCCGAAACAGGAAGTGGAGCGAAAAAGCGAATGGTTTTGCGGTGTGAAATTTTTTCGCTCCAAATTTAAAGTAGAGTGAGAAAACGATGTTTGAACAAAAATTCGCTTTCTCGCTAGTGGTTTTTTGTTCACATGCGGCAATTTCACTTTGATTTTTACTGTTTTTTCAATTTTTTAGATCGGATTTTTTTCTAAATGTCTTTTCCAATCTATTCATAGTCCGTTCTAGGTCTAGTTTTGTGTTTAGTCAATGAAAATTCTTTGAATTGTACGTCAGGACTTGTCCTGCTATGTTTTTTTTTATTTCGTCGTCATGATTTTTGTTACGACCATATGACGTCACAGTCATTTTTTGTTCATTCGTTCATGCAATTTCAATTGAATTGCATGTGTGACGTCATTTTTCGCTCTTAGTGGAGCGAGTTTTTTTGTTCATGCGCGTGATTAAATTTTTGGTCACACTTGACTTACCTCACTCTCAAAAATGACTTCCTCACTTTGAAATTGACTTTTATTTACTTTAATTCAAAGAGATAAGGTCAAATGGGTGTGTCACTCTAAATGAAGGTTATTTGACATCAGCTAATAGAGACAGCAGTAACCTATACAGATTTTTAATCAAAATATAACATATCAGCCTTCAATGAAAAAACGAATTTTTTTGGTCTGTCTTTTTACTGTTTTTTTAGACTGTCGATCTACGAATCTATTGCGGCTATTTTCTGGCAATCTGCCAGCTATGTTATTAAAATTTAACAAAAAAATTAAAATGAAGGGAAATTTTAAAGTTTTGAAGAAACACCGAAACGGAAAAAGATTGCTTGGGGGGTTGGGGGGGGGGGGGGGGGGGTTGGGGAGAGAGATCGCGTTGAAATTTAAGATAGAAACAAACGACCTTTTATGTAAATTTAGTTTTTGGTTAAAGGGAGTTTTGATTGTCACGAGTAATTCTTTACAGTTTCAAGCCTAAAAATTAACGATTTTAAAAATCAACTGTTAAATTTTAAAACTAAAAGCAGAAAAATGTATTCTTTTGTAAATTCTGGAGTGGTTTTTGCAATTCTTCTTATCTCATCGGAACTAGCAATTGCATTATTTACAAAACCACGAAGACGTAAAAAAGCGGTTTCATGGAATGAACATCAAATCAGTTAAGTTTACTATTGAAAAGTAAAGATGGAAATCTTTTCTTATCTTTTTGTATTCCCTATCTTGTCGTTTGATCTAACCTCCTCTAGTATAATGCAATACAGAGGAATGCGATAGTTAGACAGTTTATCGATCGCCGGGTTGAAAAACATTGCAATTGTTCATATATTTTTTGAAAATTAGAAAATTATTTTACACTTCTATTTTGAAATTGGCGTTCGAATTGATATTTTCCAGATCCGAAGAGTGGAAAGGCCGGGACATAAAATTTGGTGATAACCAATTTACTACAAAACTATTATGAACCTGTAGGGACAACATTTAACGTTCTTTTACAAGTTAGACACAAGTAGAGGCAGAGCTCAAAAACAGTCAGAAATCTTAAGAAATACTTCACATTTGCTACAAATTGGGGGTTTTTAAAACGTTCAAAAACAAAATCTTGGGTATCAAATCTAACTTAGGTAGCACATCTGCGAGATCTTAAAAAATAGAGAAAAGTTACCGAATATTTGCTTTAAGTTGCGGTTTTCAATTTGTTGAATACTAAAATTGTGTTTAATAAATCTAGCTGGCATCACACCTGCGAGATGTTGAATGAAAAAGAATTGGTGCTTGATGCTCATAAAGCATCAAAATCACAAAATCTTTGGAAAAAAATTCGAACTTAATGTCAATTTTACGGTTACCGATACAATTGCCCCAAGAAATCATTACTTATTTTTCCAAAACGAGCAAAACAAGCACGACTGAAATGAACGATGCGGACCATGGGTAGAGATCAGCTGCCAAAAAGAAGATTTAAATTTCTGTATCGGGGTTCTATTTGTGTGCGTGCGCTTGTGCGAGGGTTTTTATTGGAGCGTGTGTTTGTGTTTTTTGTGTGAGAGAGGGAAAGAAAGAGTTAGTCTGAGAGAGTCAGCTGATTTAAATGTTAGACACAAATAAAGGCTGAGTTCAAAAAGTGGCAGAAATGTCAGAAACTGGCGAAAGGAAAAATTACATTTACAAATTGCGTCTTCTTATCCAAAAACAAAATTCAGTTTTTCAATTCTCGCTGGTAGCACAACAATTTTTGAAATTCAATATTTTCATTATGCTCATGAGACATCAAAAATGGCAAAATGCCAAAACTACAATTACCTATTTAATTGCCTCAACTAGTCCACACCCAGTTATTTGGAAAAAACGAAGACTTAATTGAACGTGACGAATCTTGACTAGCGATCAGTTGCCAAAAATTTCTCTAAATTTCATTTTTTGGTTTTGGGGTTTTTAGTAATTGCTCTCAAATGAAGTTTGTAGCAATTATATTAGTCATGCTTGTCTTTTTTGTGCGATTGTTTGCTTGACCTATTTTTCGTCTGACCCATGAATTTTCGTCCTTAAAAACAGGATAAACAGGTGGCTCCCAGCGGGTATAGTTTTATTAGATGACCTTAGCCGCATTTAGTGGACATTCGAGTGCTTAGTGTGGTGAAGTTACTGGGAAGGCCGTAGTTTAAAGTTAAAAAGTCTTTTAGGAGTTCTTTCAGGAGTACTTGTTATCACCATTTTAAGAGCTATAGGTTTTGGTAATCCAAGCAAAAACACGATAATTTATACTAATTTTCAAGTTTTTTAAAATTTTTGTCATTTCTTGAGTTTTTTTAGGCCGAGGTGTCAAGGAACCCTCTAGGGTTTCACTATGGGTTAGTGCATAGTTTCTAGTGTTGATGGAATGGTTATCAACTTTTTTACATCAGGATTTTTCGCATTTTTTTTTGACAAAATTTGCAATTTTCATTTTGTCATTATTCAAGTTTTTCCAGACCCAGTGGCCAGAAAACTTCCTGGAGGGTTTGATAATAAATTACTGAAACTTTTGTTAACGGACAAGGATTAATTTTCAACTTAATATCTCAAGTTTTATTAATTTTTTTTATAAATCTTGCAATTGTTTTTATTTTTGAATTTTTTTTCATTTTTTAGGTTTCTCCAGCCTCAAGAGCCAAGGAACCTCCTCTAGGATTCTCTAATAGGTTACTGCAAAGTTTGTAGGTGTAATGGAATGTTTTCCACGTTTTTAATATCACGAATTTAGGCAATTTTTTAAAAAAATATTCGCTGTTCTCATTTTTAAATTGTTTTTCATATTTTAGGTTTCTTCAGCCTCAAGAGCGGAGGAGCCTCCTCCTGGGTTTGACAATATGTTACTCAATAATTTCTAGATGTAATGGAAAGTTCTTCAAGATTTTTTAATCACGAATTTAACCAATTCTTTTTTAGCTTTTTTTTGAAAATTAATGTTTTCAATTTTTTGGAAAATTATCATGTTAGAAGTTTATGGATCTTTATGAACCATTGAAACTATTTAAGACTTGAAATATGGATACTGGATAGTCTTTCGAGACAATGGAGTGGTGCTGAAGTTGTTTATATGTCAAATTTTTGGGCAAGATTTTGTTAAAATTTGCAATTGTTTTCAAAATTTTTAAATATTTTTCTCCTTTTTTGAGTTACTGGCCAACGAAACTTTTTAAGCCTTGCAGATGGGTTACATGACAGAGCTCTAGAGACAGAAAATTGTTTTGAACATATTTTCACTGCGTAATGTGGAAACTTTTTTTTAAATTTCGCACTTTTCATTTTTTTTTTACTAATTTAATTACTAACAAGGCTAGAAAACTGGAAGTTGAAGAGTCGAATCTCCTCATGGAAAATTTTTCTAGCTCTCTCTCTCTCTGTCGGTTGGGTTTTCTGTCGTTCTCTTTCTCGTTCACGTTTTATCTCTCTCTCTCTCTCTCTCTCTCCTTAACTCTTGTTGATGCCGCACTTCAGCTGCTGTTAGGTGGCGTGGTGTCATCATCTAGTACCCTCACCTCACGCCTCTTCAATTAAGCTATAGCTAGCCTCACTAAACCGTGTTTAGCTACTGTTGAAGCCAACTGCTCGCGCGTCGTATGAGAGCAATTAGCCCGACGTTAGTCGGTTATGTTTTGTTTGTTCTTTTTGAGTGTGATGGTTGTTGGGTGTGTGTTTGTATAGTTTGTCTGTGTTCGTGTCCTTCAAATTGTTCTACACTTATCTTTCTAAAATGTGTGAAGGAGTTTTCGTTTTTGTCTGCGGAAAAAAACAATGTTTAGTTCAAACAGTACAAGTTATTTTCTCCAATTCATGTAAGTTGCTTTCGGATACTCGCAATGGTTTCTCTGGCAGAAATCAATGGTTGTGTTTCTAACCTTGAGAATTATATTGGTATATAATGTGCTACGCACAGACTTGAACGAGCCGTCTTGTTTTTTGCATGAGCTCCGTCCTCAAAGTTACACTCATGGAAAATTACTTGTAAATAATATGAGGTGAACTTATTTAAACGACGTACTGTTGCGAAACAGCTCTTTCGAAATCGAGTTGGAATAGCTGGTAGCATGATGTTATTCGATGTTTGTTTGGTGATGGAATGCGAATAAAGTTTAGCTGAAGCGAAACGTTTCATGGGAGCGTAGCTTTCAGATAATTTTAAACTTTACAATTTTTTATAGTTAATTGCTCTCAAAAAGTATGTAGCAATTATATTAGTCATTTGGACTTTTTACGACCCGAAGAGGAGTATTCGTACTCTTCAGGTTTTCGATTGCTTTGGAACCAAGTTTGAAGTTTTTTTTGTAAATGTGTTGGTCTTTTTATGGAATATTTTGCTTGACCGTTTTGACTTTTCGACTGACTTTTACGCCCTTGACTTTTTCGCTTTGTGTGATCAAAATTTCTCTCTCATTCACAAGTGGCAGCAGCTGAATTCAATTGGCGGCATTTCACTACTAAATGTCAAATGATAAGTGAGCCGCAATTAGTGTATTTTTTCCAGTTTGAATTTTAGTGTTTATGACGTCATTTGAAGCCCCCCTTAGTGAATTTAGTTACTCCGCTCAGTCTTTTGAGCTCCCACTAATTGTTCGAGAGAAATTCTTCTGAAGTTATCGGGTTATGTTTTTAATTATATATTCCAACATTGGACTTTAACATTAGCTTAGTTTCTAATGTAAGTAATAAGAAACTGTTTTTAACATTCAAGATGAAAGGTAGTTTTGAGAAGTCTTCCTAAAACATTACATCCTCCCTATCCCAACTACAGACACTCACAACTACGAAGCCCGACGCAAACCCCCTACTTCCTAGCCCCAAATACCCTCAACTTCCTACAGCCCCCCCTGCCCCCTTCACTACACACTAAAAGTTACGTCTGCATTTTTAAAAGCACTTTCTAAGGACGATTTCTTTTGCTCCTCAAAAAGGGCATGAATAGGTAAATCTCCGAGTGCATCATGTGGCTGAGCAGCTCTCTTGGAGCGTTACGCCCTTTTAGTCTAACTAATGCGGTTAATCGAAACTGTTTTGGAAAGACATAAATTCATGTTGAATGCAGTTTTTAATCGTTTGACCCCCCCCCCCCCACTACCCTGATCCACTCCTCCACCTGGCGATTTTGACGTCCAGCCTTCCCATCCCAACCACCCATTGCTTTAAACACCCCCCCCCCCACTCCTCTCATCCGCCCGCCAGCATCCCTAAGCCCCAGCTAGCTAGTACCGAAGCCAGCCGCTCACCGGACGTTTGAGAGCAATTGGCCCTAATTTAGTCCGTTGTTTTGTTATTTTTGGTTCCCATCTTCGATGAAAAGAGGTGCAATCAAATAGTGTTTTAAATGCTTTATTGAATTTGTTGCTTTAAAATCTAGTTTTGCAGAGCTTCGGGCATCTCAATTATAGTCATACTGCGTCTCTACTGCAACAGGTTCTATGAGTTACTTGACGCCAAGAAAATGACATTGACAGTGTATCTCGGATGACAGCTCTGTGGACGAAAAAATGCAGCTTGAAAAAGTTATTGAAATTGCTATTGCTTGGAGCCAGGAGACTAGGCTAAAGACCAATTTCGACACTTCAAAGACACGATAAAACTATCCTCAGGCAAATGGAAAAGCTTCAGACGAAAAATCTAAAATGGATACGTTCAAGCAGTCATTTTTGCTGATAAAGAATACAATGATTATCTTCAGTGGGTAAAATTACTCCTGATCTTATATCATATTGTCTTCATGGATCTTGGGATCTTGAGATAAAACAAAATTGTGATTGATTAACTTCCATTTTGGACAGAGCAATTTTAGGATATGAGAAATTAGACATCCCAAAACACGATCTAACGAGACTAGTTTAAAGTTCGATTTCGATAAGTTGAAAAGCGTGCGACTTTCCTGGCAAAAAATAGAACAAGCAAGATTTGATTGTTCCGACCAAAGAAACCATCTCACAGGAAAGTCATATCAAAGACGACAATAAAACTATCCTCAGGCAAATAGAAAAGCTTCGAGAAAGAGCCTAAAATGGATACGTTCAAGCAGTGCGTTTGCTGATAAAGAATACAATGATTATCTTCCATCAGTAAACTTAATCCCAATCTCATCAATTTGTATTCATGGATCTTGTGATCTTTTACAAAATTGTGATAGGTAAACTTCCACTTCGGACAGAACAAGTTTGGGATATGAGAAAATGGACATCCCAAAACTCGATCTAACGAGAAAATATTTTAATATTAAAAAATGTAATCGCCACCGTTGCCGATGTTTTTTTTTCTACAGAGTTACAAGCTACAACAATTTGATGTCACTTGCGCGTGATTTTGCCAACTATAGTCCATTTTCAAGTCCTCCCAATTTCAAAAGAGAAGTCAGAGAATATCTTTGATATAGCTAATAAGAATTTTCCCATATGTACGAATCATTCCCATATGTATGGACAGTGTTTGAGAGAAATCAAATTCAAACCCCGTTAGGGACTTACTAAGCGTGTTCAAACCAAGTTAAGTGAAATTCATTATTATATAGCCTATACTTGAAAGTTAGCTACTTGAAATTGTTTTAGATTTATTCGAGTAAAAGAGGCAAGACTGAAAACGTGGCAAAAACTCAGCTCAGAACAGCAGGCAGGCGATGCTAATGATCCTTCAGATGACTCTTCAGCTGCTCTCAAGACCACACGCACATATTATATAATCTCGAGTGAAGCTGATGCCCCCAAAGTGAAAGATGGAGATGGTGATGCTACAAATGAAGTCATCAGAGGCGAGGAGAAAGAGGTAGATGTGGATAAGTTGGTGAAGGGGTACAGGTATGGCAGTACTTTGATCCCAGTGACAGATGCAGATGAGGAGCAGATGAAGTTGACTGATGGGGCCAAGTGTCTGAGGATAATTGGTAAGATGAATCATAATGGGAACAGTATATTAGCTCATATGCGTTTACTTCTGAGGTTGGGGGATAGAAGCATTATAAATTTAGAATTTAAGAGTTTTATAGTCTCAAACGAATTTATACGAGAGTCCGGGCGTGGTGAAAATAAAGGGAGACTGCTATGCTTCCGAGCTCAGCTGCTATGATCTGGAATGACGAGTTGTTTCAGATGCATGTTGTGCCATGCTGTGAAAGGGTTTTTTTAATCCTCGCCTTCAGAGATTAATTTTCAGATTTGAACTCAATTTCTCTGCGTGTTTCAAAATTTTTTTTGCCGATCATTCTTGTTCTTCCACAGTTCAAAGAAGCGGGGCAGTATTTTTACAAAGTCGGATTTTTATTCAGACCAACTTCAGATTCTCTGTACCGGATCCTACATTTTTATTTGCTCTAGTATTTTGAATTGTTAATAAAGATTTTAGCCTTTTTTCAATTTATCTTTTCAGTTCTCTGATAAATTTAAGTTATGCTATAGTTTGAATTGATTTTAACAACTATTTCTCCAATAAGAGATGTTTTGTTAACTTCTGTATGTGAAGCCAAAAAAAATAATTGAGCTAACTTTTTGTTTTCATTTTTCAGATGAGTTTCGAAGATTGGTATCTGCTTTGTGCTTTCCCAATGTGTCTACTGGGTCTCAGAGTTCATTGGAGAGCTCTGAATTTTAAGAGCGGCTCAGTTTTGACTATTATTAGCCAGTATTCATCCATCCTGAAATCTTTGGCTGTTCATTAATTCATCTTTACAAAGATTTTTCTAACAATAGTGTTTTTGCTGTGAAAATTATGAAATGATTTGAAGCTTTTTAGCCTTTTTATATGGTTTCTGAATTGGCCGTAATTTGTTTTGTCCTTGCTTCAACGATGTTAATGTTGAAATGTTTCTCGTTACGACAGTGGTTTGAAATTAAAGAAAAAGGGTTTAATTAAATCTGCCGAGTCAGAAATTAATTGTTTTTAGACTGAATATAATGCTTTAGGCTGCAATCTTTTTTTCGAGGAGACGCGACCCTTTCAGTCGCTTCAGGGATTCTTGTAGCTATGTTCTTTCAATTCGTATTACCTTTCGATTACTTTATTCGTATTACGTTAGTCGCTACTTTCATGTTTGACTTCTGACTTAGCTCACTCGCTGCTTCAACTGAATCGAGTTTCATCTTTCACTTTTGGAATTACAGAATGTAGCGATTACGGTCCAGGTCAATGGAGCAAAATCAAATGAAGCGGGATAAAGCCCGGCAGTAGGTTATCAAATTTCATTAGAACGATTGATAGCTGGCATTAGTATAAAGCTCAATAGGCTTCATTTTGGCCCTCAATTAGTTATTAATAGCCGCACAGCGATAGCTGGGGCTATTATTGGCCTTCTCTTGGTTTTTTTTTATTTCGTCGTCATGATTTTTGTTACGACCATATGACGTCACAGCCACTTTTTGTTCATTCGTTCATGCAATTTCAACTGAATTGCATGTGTGACGTCATTTTTCGCTCTTAGTGGAGCGAGTTTTTTTGTTCATGCGCGTGATTAAATTTTTGGTCACACTTGACTTACCTCACTCTCAAAAGTGACTTCCTCAATTTGAAATTGACTTTTATTTACTTTAATTCAAAGAGATAAGGTCAAATGGGTGTGTGTCACTCTAAATGAAGGTTATTTGAGATCAGCTAATAGAGGCAGCAATAACTTTTAATCAAAATATAACAGATCAGTCTTCAATGAAAAGACGAATTTTTTTGGTCTGTATTTTTACTGTTTTTTAGACTGCCGATCTACGAATCTATTGCGGCTATTTTCTGGCAATCTGCCAGCTATGTTAATTAATAGCCGCCCTCATCTTCTCAGCCGGCTATTATAGTGCTCCTAATTTTTTTTTTTACTTCTCTAGGCTATTTTCTCTTCTCTCATTCTGCTAAAAGTGATTTTGAACATCAGTTGCTCAGCAAAGCAATTCAAAATGAACAGACCAGCCCTCAAGTCGCTCAATCACTGAGCAAGTCTCCCGACGTTAGTCGCTTATGCTTGTAGGCTTTGCAAAACTGGAGCAGATTGCAGTGAGTGATGTTGTGGGAGATAGCAGCTGGATATTTGTCGCTCAAGAGGGCAATAGGACAGCCTCAATTGCTCTCTCTGCTCTCATCAGGAGTTGCATTGATTTGGACCGTGTTATCATTGTCCGATATGCTTATAACAAGGTTAGAGGTTGTTGTCTCTGACTTGTCCTTTACATTACCTTATGTATAGATTTGTTTATCAAAAATTACTGGGAAATAGGCCGATGATATTTTATTCGACTCATAAATTGGGCTGAATTTGAAGACCCTACTTGTGAGGGTTATAAATCAGATGGTGATTGAACATACGTTTTTTTAATAAATCATACATCTTCTGGTCACCTTACTGATAACTCTGGTTGGTACTGTGATAATCCTCTGGGTTTATTTGTGATTTAGATGAACGCTGGATTATTCTTTGAGCGAGTCTGGTTTGTGTTTCGAGTAATCACTCGCTAATTTTTCAGGCCTCCAATCCGCGTATGGTGGTTCTAATTCCGCGAGTAGACGAGACCGCTGAAATGGGTGGCGAGTATCTGGTAGGAGTTCAGCTGCCTTTTGCCGATGACCTCCGCATGTTTACACTTCCCTCTTTCGACCAGATAGCGTCTGTGGATCAGTTGAGACCGAGCAATGAACAGCAAAGTGCAATGGACCAATTAGTTTCCAGCGCCAGAGTTGGTTAGGAGTTTTTGTTGGCTCTCGAACGACGTTTAAAGGAATAAAACGATTCGTACGTGTCTTTTTATGCAAAATGTTTGCTTGACCGTTTTCTCTCAACCTTTTCGTCATCAGCTTCTTGCGTTTTGAGTCTCTCGTTCAGAATTTGAAGCAGCTGAACTCATCTGGCGGTAGTTAACTATTAAAGGTCTAAATTCGCAAAAAAACTTTTCAGGATTTTCATTGTGTGAGGGCGGTTCTTAATCTCAAATGTTTGACCCCACTCACTCCCAATACTCCCCCACGTCCACCCTCGTTAACCTGGCGATTTGGACCCCTCTCGTCCAGCCCCCTAAGCTTACTCTCTCATTACGATCTGCCCTTGTGTCTTGCGTGGATGGTCGCATAAAATACACAAGAGCGATTCTTCGGACGTTGCGACTTGTCCACGTAGATAGGTTGCTGAAAAGATATGAGTTATCGTTTATTTTTCCTCCCATTTTTTTCGTTTTTTTGTCATAGTGCTTTTAAGTTTTTTTTCTGTAGCAATTATATTAGTCGTGTGGTCTTTTCTTAAGCCTTTTTTTATCAATTCGTTTGGGCGCAATCATCCCGATGTTTGCGCACCATTTTTGTTCTTTAATGTTCTTTGCTCGCTTTGACATCTTAACTTTTCTCCAATAAATGGGATTAAGTTGGTAATGCCCGAGTACATTGAGCCTCTATATTGCTGTGTTGCCTCATGGTCTCTAAGTGTACGGTTCACTTTGGTATGTTTGGAATTTTTCTAACAACCCCCTGTGCCCCCCTGAGTTTGACCTGAGTTGAATCAAACCCAATCCTTTACCTGTCTTCCGAGAGCAATTCTTTTATTCAATAATCTTTGCTAATTGAAGTATTTCGATGGTTTGTAATAAGCTCTAGTATAATAGAAAAATCGGAAGATAAAAGATGGAAGATGTAAAATGAAATTGGAAAACTTAGTTTGTTGCAAATGACTAAATTCTAAGAACTTCTGAACGAAAGATAGATCGGATGTTTGTTTAGTGTTTAATGTGGCATTTAATGTCTAGAAGAGTAACTGATTTCCTCTGTTAAGACGCGGATGACCTGGAACACTTTGAGCTCTACCAGTCAGGAACGACTTTCAACCCCTACCTCCAACGCACATATCAGTGTCTGTCACACAAAAGACTCTACCCAGAGGAAGACCTTCCGGATGTTGACCGGGTAAATTAACTAAGTTAAGAAAAAAAAATTGAGATGGTATTATAGGATAGGGGGACAGTTCAAGGTAGAATTGGATTCGATTTTGATCGGACAGTGCGTTGGAGACAGCATTGAAAATCTTGAGTAATTCATTGAGGATACAGACAAACGTATAATGTGTCCAAGATGAGGTTGAAAGATCTAGGTCTCGAGCTTTAATTATGGTGCATCGAAATGTTAAAGAGCCGGCGCATCGGCAAACAAGGAGAAATGAGTGACAAGGCTATGAAAAATGCCCAGTTTAGATAGATTGTCAACTGTTGAGAAATTGTTTAAAGCACTAGGCCTGTATCGTTGATAGATGCCATTGTGAATCCAGATCCTGGCAGTGATCCATTAGCAAGTATTTTAGAACTTTATGAAACGACAGATGAATATATCTATGTGTTGTTTTGTTCAGGCCATCACTGCCAGTCTGCAACCACATGAGAGTATCATATTGGGCGCAGCTGCTTCCATTGACCAAATGGATTCCTTGTTCGAGACAAAAGTAGTAGAAAAAGTGAAACCATCAACTGGTCAGAACCTATTCATGGCTAAATCAGGCGATGGCACGGAGAATATAAACGCAGAAAACGAAGTTGCCAATGGAGGATCCGATACGAAGTATGCTAAGCTAGAAAATATTACTAGTCTAAACAATGTTGCGAACCAAAATGGCACTGAAACTTTGATGGCAATTTCATCAAAAACACCTAATGACGATTTCAAGAAGATACTGGATGGGAAGGAAACATCAAATGGGAAACAATCAAATGTTGATTATAGCGCCGAGTGCAAAAAATGCGAAGATAAAGCAATCGAATTTATCACTAATTCCTTCAATGATGAATTTTTCGCCAAAGCACACGAGCTGATTCTATGTTACAGAAGCGAAGCTATTAAAAGAGGCTTTGTTTCAAGTTTCAACTCGTTTCTAATTAATTTGCGAGATTTGTTGAAATCAAGACGAAAGGAGAATTTTTTGGATGTTTTGAAGGAATCTAAAACTAGTTTAATAAACGACTCTGAAAGTGATTTGTCAAATATTACAATTGCGGAAGCCTCCGCATTCAACGATGGTGACGCTTTTGACACTTCGTCTTTGCCCAGAGAGAATTCTTGTGCTGATGTAACAGATGAGAATTACGACGATGCTTCTGATTTGTTGGCCATGCTAGACTAAAATTTGAACCTGTTTGATTTTGCTCTTTTTCACTCCCTGATTAATTGTGTACAATTTTAGTGAATTAAATAATAGTATGAGCTGCATTTTGATTTTATCATTTGAGTTTTTTGGGCAGCAGTAGTTGGGTCTATTGTCCACTTGCGACACACCCACGCCTATTGCTTTTTTATAATCCCTAGTTACAAATTATCTTGTTGTATAGCACACTTCTATAAAAAAATCAAAATAGCACGTGTGCATGAGTTCGTAAAGTTAAATGCCCAGTAGGCTGGGGTGGGGATAAACAGAACGATCCCAGTATTTTTGTATTTTTTAGAAAAAATTTGTCACGACAGTTAATAAGGGTTATCTCTGAAGAATTGGAATCTTGTGTTAAGAAATAGGACCCAGTAATCAGGTAACTAGGAATTGAAGAAATTACATGGATCTGTAACACTTAGCCACCTTTTTTTTTACATTAGTTTCTCCTGTAGATATATTGTGCTAATAACAAAGCAAAATCAAGGATGCTCCACAGCCGTTTTCGCCCCCACTGGAAAGAATGTCAAATAGTACGCGCATGTAGCAGGATATATTTCGAAACTGAATAGATCCAACATGGAATAGCATTTTTGAAATTTATTGTGGCATTTTCTCGTTAAATTTCAACCCAGGAAAAATTTTATTTTGGTGCTGCAGTTTCTGAACTCTGAGCTCTATTAACTGAGCAGTGAACAGTGATCGATTCGCGAAATTTAATCAAAATTGCATCAGTTGAATATATTTTCAGAGCGCGTCATGCTTTCTCAACTTTTGCAATACCTATCCCTGAGCACCTTTGTTTTTCTTGCTTCGCTCATGCAATCTTTTCACGCCTCTGCTCTCTGTTCACGTAGTTTGTCACGCCTGGCCAGGCAGAGAATCGAAGCTGGATTGCTGACGTATATCTCGGCTGTGGACCCGAATGTGGAAGGGGGTAACCAGAAGTTGAAACTGAGCAGTACATGTCCTCTCATCAATGACATCTATCAATCGGAGAGTGAAGACCGTTTGCAGGTTGGTAGAAAGATAACATGATAAATTTGTTTCCTGATTATACCCTATGGTTTTCATTAATTTAACCAGCCTTCAATAGATATCTAACGAAGTTTAGCAATTGTTGTTGAACACTGTTGATTCTTTTCCACAATGATTTTGCCTTTCTGATTGATTGTATGGGGTCATGTTTTTCCAGTCCATTTTGTGTTTGGGGTACATTTACTTCTCATCCCACTATCAAATTATCAGTAAGCTGGAGGAGATAGTAACTGAAAATATCCGGCTGGTATTAAGTATTTGTGTTCGCTAAAGTAGCGCATTATAGTAAACCTCTCTAACCTCACTTAGTTGCTTTCAATTGCGTTTTGAAGTTATTATATCCTGGCTGATTTTTTGATAAGCTGTAATTGTGTATGATCAATTTTAATTTGGTTAAGATGACTTTTTGGTTCGTAGGGCTGAGTGATTTTCAAAAAATTTAACGTGGACACTGGTACTGATACTGGTCCAAGGTCAGAAGAGGAATCTTATATAAGTGGATTATGCATTGCAATAAAGCATCGCAAAATTATGATATTTTGAAATGCAATAAGAACTATGATTTATATGATTTAGGTTTTAAGAATAAAAAAATTAATATAACTTAAATTTCTTGTTTATAAATGTCTTGTTTAATAGCCGCCCTCATCTTCTCAGCCGGCTATTATTGCGCTCGTATTTTTTTTTACTTCGTCAAACTTTTTTTCGCTTTACCATTTTGCCGCTTTTTCGACATTTTGCGTGAAATATTTTTGACTTCTCTAGGCTAGTTTCTCTCTTCTCTCATTCTGCTAAAAGTGAATTTGAACATCAGTTGCTAAGCAAAGCAATTCAAAATGAACAGAGTCGGTATAAAAAATTGAAGTCAGAAATAGAAACGGGATAAACCCATAAAGCCCAATTTTAGATGCCCGCTATTTGAACTACGTTCCTATAAGTCTTAGTTACCACCTCTAATGCTTATTGGTGTTGATAGTAGCCCCTGTAGCCTCTCTCTAAGAAACAGAAGTATGTTCAACTACGAAATGTCATCAAAATAAATCGGACTTAAAAAATATTTTTGTACAAAAATCTTTTTTTTTTCAATATATTCAATTCGTTCAATCCCAATCATGCTTATCGGAATCAACGGTGGCTATTTTCCGGCAATCTGCCGGGTGTGTTTTTGGTATTCCGGTCTTCATAAAGTCAAATCTGTATGTTTAATTGCTCTCAAACGAAGTTTGTAGCAATAGTATTAGTCCTGTTGGTCTTTTTTAAGCGATTTTTCGCTTGACCAACACCCCCGTTGTTGACCCCCCCACTATTGCCCCCAGTCCCCCTCGCGCTGTTGCCCCCACCCCACTGTTGCCCTAGGTATCAAGGAACATCCTCTAGGGTTTTATAATAGATTACTGCATGGTTTGAAGTGGTAGTGGACTTGATTCAACATTTTGAACATCACGAATTTTGACAAAACGTGCAAATTGCTTCGATTTTTGTGATATTTATTTTTCATTATTCACTTTTTTCCAGTCGCAGGGGCCAGAAAACATCCTTAAGGGTTTGATAATAACTACTGAAAAAATTTTAATTTGCCATGGAAAAGCTTTCAATTTTTTAAAATGACAAATTTTAGCATTTTTTTTTTATAAAACTTGCATTTTTTCAATTTTTTTTCGAAATTTTTTATTGGTTTTTAGGTTTCTCCAGCCTCAGGAGCGGAGGCACCTCCTCTAGGGTTTGACAATAGGTTACTGTATAGTTTCTAAATGTAATGGAATGTTTTTCAAGATTTGAACACCACTAATTTTTGCATTTTTTTTTATAAAACTTGCAATTTTTTTTTACAAATTTTTCGACTTTGATTGCCATTCAGGTTTTTCAGTCAACAAAAATCTCCGTTAGGTTTCGATAATAGTTTACTGGAAAATGTTTTTGGCCTTGGATTAGTTTTCAACTTTTATCACAACTTTTAGCAGTTTTTTATGCAACTTGCAATTTTTTTCAAGTTTTTTAAATTTTTTGTCATTTTTTAGATTTCTCCAGCCTCAAGAGCTATAGAATCTCCTCTATGGTTTGATTATAGGTTACTGCATAGCTTCTAGATGTAATAAAATGTTTTTCAAGATTTTAGTTTCAGCAATTTTTAAAAATATTTGCAATTTTTTCAATCTTTTTAAATCTTATTGAATTTTTTTATCATTTTTTCCGGCACCTAGGGACCTCCTCAAAGGTTCGATGATCAGCTATTGCATAGTTTCTAGAGCTAACGAAGTGGTTTTCTATTTAATGGCTCCACTTTTAGCAATTTTTTTTATAAAATTTAATTTTCAATTTTTCGGAAAATTTTTGTTCCAAGTTTATATTGTTTTAGTTTCTCACTGTTGCCCAACCACCCCTCCCTTCCCTTCAGCCCCCAGTGCACCCCCCCCCCCTGGTGGCTACTGACGAACAACCGATCGCTAAAAACAAGCTTTTTGAAAATTTTTGTCAGTTTTTGAGTTTTTTCAGCCCTGGGTATCAAGGAACCTCCTCTAGGGTTTTATAATAGGTTACTGCATAGTTTCTAATGGTAGTGCAATTGTTTCAACAATTTTAACATCACGAATTTTAGCATTTGACAAAACGTGCAAATTTTTCAATTTTTTTAAATCATTTTTCATTATTCGCGTCTTTCAGGACGCAAGGGGAAGAAAACTGTATTAGCTTTCAATTTTTTAATATGAAAAGTTTAAACATTTTTGTGATAAAACTTGCTTTTTTTGTTTTGAAATTTTTGCTCCTCCTGCAGGGTTTGGTAATTGGTTACTACATTGCTTCTAGTGGTAATAGAATGGTATTCAGCGTTTTAACATCACGAACTTTTGCAATTTTTCGATGAAACTTGAATTTTTTTCAAATTATGAAATTAATTGTCATTATCTAAGTTTTCCGAGACTCAGGAGCCAGGAAGTCTTCTACAGCGTTTGATAATAGGCTATTAAAAATTTTTATTGGCCCTGGAATGGTTTTCATCATTTTTTTACAAACTGTAGCAAAATTTTGATAAAACTTGCAATTTTTTTGAAATTTGTCAGTTTTTAGGTTTCTGCAACCTCAAGGGCCAACGAACCTCCTGCAGGGTTTGATAATAGGTTACTGCATAGCTTCTAATGGTAGTAGAAGGGTTTTAAACATTTTAACATCACGAATTTCAGCAATTTTTTTATGAAAATTGCAATTTTAAAATTTTTAAATATTTTGTCATTTTTAGGGGGCACAACCTCAGGGGGCACCCAACCTCTACCGGGGTTTGATAATAGGTTTCTGCATAGTTTCTAGTGGCAATGTAATGGTTTTTCAAGATTTTACCATCACGAAATTTAGCATTTTTTTACGACAAAATCTGCAATTTTTTCAATCTTCTTAAATCTTATTGAATTTTTTTATCATTTTTTCCGGCACCTTGGGACCTCCTCAAAGGTTTGATGATCAGCTATTGTATAGTTTCTAGAGTTAATGAAGTGGTTTTTTATTTAATGGCTCCAGTTTTAGCTATTTTTTTTTAAAATTTAATTTTCAAATTTTCGGAAAATTTTTGTTCCAAGTTTATGGATCTTTGAGCCAGTGAAACTATTTAAAGCTTGAAACAGGGATACTTGATAGTCTCTTGAGTCAATGAAAAGATTTTTAATGTTTTAATATCCTGAATTTTTTCAAGATTTTGTTGAAATTTGAGATTATTTTGAAAATTTTGATGGGTTACTTGACATAACTCTGCAGACAAAAATTGGTTTTGGACATTTTCATTGCGAATTCTGGAAGCTTTTTTTTAAAAGTTTGCAAATTTTTGAAATATCAGCTTTTTATTTAATTTATTTACTGACAAGGCTGGAAAACCAGAAGTTGCAGAGTCGAATCAAGCTTATTCTAGCCTCATTAAACCAACAAAGCTCGCCGGTCGTTTGAGAGCAATTCGCCCGACGTTAGGCGGTTAGGTTTAATAGCCAGTGTCAGCCTCTCAACGGCTATTATTTAGGCGCTCTCCTATTTTTACGACTCGAAGAGGAGTGTTTTTTAACCGGAGTTACTATTTATCCGGACGCGTTTTGACCTAATAGTGAAAGCGAGTAAAATTCCCGTGTGAAATAACGTTTTCTGAGCGAGAGAAGTTTTTTGTTCATGCGCTGCCTTCAGTTTGACTTTTTGATTTTGAAAAGAGTTTTTGAGGGATTGGCGCATATAGATAAATTTTTAGGCGTTTTTGTCACTTTGGCCCATTTTTTAGAAACTAGGTTTTTTGTAGAAGTATTTTTGAGCGATGCTGCATGAATATGCAACCATCTGATTTTGATTCCGCAATGTTTATGAGAGCTTAATATGAGTGCGTTTCAAATGCAAAATTGTCCAAAATCATATTATTGTGAATTATTGGCTTTTTTCATTAATTTTTTCTTTTTTGGCTGTTTGAGCGGAATTTTCAAAAAGTAATTTTGTAAATATCTGAACGTCCTTTTGATAATTTCTGAATTGGATGCCTCTTTTTAACGAGGTGTTTTTGTTTTATAAAATTGTACGCATACTAATCCGATTTTGGCGGTCTTTTGTCAAAAATTTTTTGTTTGTACTGAGTTTATTTACCATAAAAAGTCTCTTAATGAAACATCGGTGTTTTTGTTTTCGTTTTTTGCTTATGGAATTGGCTTAGGCGATAACTGTTTAAAATTCAGTGAAATTTTTTTACCATATTTTATCATTTTTTCAAATTGTTTTATTGTTTCGCAATTGAGCTGTTCTCACTTCTTATTCAGACAGGAAGATGGCTATGTATTTTTCTGAAACATCGATTGCTTAATGACAAAAA
This sequence comes from Convolutriloba macropyga, assembly GCF_964194025.1. Lineage (NCBI taxonomy): Eukaryota > Metazoa > Xenacoelomorpha > Acoela > Convolutidae > Convolutriloba > Convolutriloba macropyga. The sequence goes on from NC_134475.1 coordinate 37,554,694, forward strand.
GCCATTTTTTGTTACCTCACTTTTTCATTTTGCTTTTTAATTAGAGTTTCCTATTTCAATTTAGATTTTTGATTTTTCAGAAATTGAAAATTAGTTTTTTTTAAAAAAAATCTGTTCCACCATGTATGTATTCTCCACATTCTAGCATGTTTGTGTTCTAACATTGTCCTAAAACATATAGTTTTTTTCGCCCTCTCTTTAGTAAATTGTTTAAATTTATTGTTTAATTAAATTTATAAAATTATCTATTTGAACTAATAATTTTTGTCTTTTCCTATAATTTTTTCAGTTTTTGTTTGCGATTGATTTTCCTGAACATAATATGGCACTGAGGTTTTCCTAGCTTCACTTTTGCAAATTATGACCACAACTCATGTTCTGCGATTATTCTTAGGGATTGGTTTTGGTAACATGCGAATTTTTGCGTTTGACTATTGTTATGTCTCTTTAATCTTTTGCATGATTAATTTCGATTTTATTTATTTTTTTGGTCATTTAGTTTTATCAAGCTCATTGTGATTTAAAGTGACAACTGATGCTTATAGTTAAAGCGACAAAGTTTCTTTAGTTACCAATTGATTTCTGTTTTCAAATTGTAAAACTTGTGTTTCGATTGAGAGAACTTACGGATTGAGAGAACTTAAATTGATATATTTTTTGTCCATTTCTTGCTGTATTCAAAGTTTTCTTTCAAATTTTTCAAACTAAAGTTTTGAGAGCCTAACATGGCTTGGCTTTTGCTGCTCGCGTAATTTGATGTTTTCAATTGCGTACAAAAAGTTTGGCTTGTTTTTTTTTCATTTTGACGATTTTGTTTCTAGTAGTCACTTTAGTAGGAACCAGTTAAAAGGTAATTTTGTTTACAAAGATTACTCTTCGAGTCTTTTCCGGAATTCTTCTGACTATGTGTTTCATTCGCTTTACCTTTTGATCACGTTTTTCGTTTTACATATGTCATGATTTTTACATTTGACTTCTGACTTACTTCACTCACTGTTTCAACTGATTAAATTTTAAATTCTTTCAGGAATTTAATTACGCAATGTGGTGAATTCTGTCAAAGTCAAAATATCAAAATAAAAAAGAGACGGGGTAAACCGATAAAACCCGATCAATTAATCAGTGAGAATTAGGTTATCAAATTGCATTAGAATGTTTGCTGGCTGATATTAATATTAAGCTTATTAGCCTTCAAGCTTACTAGTTCCAATCCCAATGTGCATCAAGCGCGTCAACGGCGGCTATTTTACGGCAATCTGCCGGCTATGTTTTCAATTGCTCTCAAATGAAATTTGTAGCATTTATATTAGTCCTGTGCGTCTTTTTATGCGATTTTTTGCTTGACCGATTTTTCGTCTGACCCATTTGACTTTTCGTCCTCAAAAACGGGATAAACAGGTAGCGCCCAGAGCGCATTGAGTGCTCCTAGGGAGTTTCAGCTCACTAGTGTCCGAGTATGCTTTTCACAGAAACTGTTTTGGAGACTTATGGTGTGAAGAGCGATCCTTTGAGTTTGAAGACCCCCCACTGTTGACCCCACTCCCACCGCTGTTGCTGTACCCACATGGGCCACCTGTGCACCCCACCCCGCCCCGTGGCTAGGCACTGACGAAGCCAAACCCTCGCCGGTCGTTTGAGAGCAATTCGCCCGACGTTAGTCGGTTATATTTATATCTATTTTAGGACTGCAAGTCTCTCATATGACTCCGGAAGGGATTACGCTACGGTCATAATTAATACGTTGAAAGTATGTATTTTTGTGTGCGGGTCGTTTATTATGATCACCCACAGAAGGTTAGTAGAAAAGATTCAAAAAGGCGAGGCTATTTTGGATCTGATTATGGTTTTTACAATTCTGGCTTTCCAAGCTTCTTAAACAAGAATCACCACAGTAATTTTTGAATAACGCGACTAACAACTTTCAATTAGAGAAACTTAAGTGAAGAAGTTAGAAAAACTGAACTTGGAAAAAGTTCGATCAAACTTTTAGCGAAATCGACAACAAACAATAAGAAATCTTTGGTAACGCGAGTGCGACAAATATTCAATTCCTTTTTTGCAAAACTATATATCATCAACAATTTAGTAACGATATCTGGAAGATCTTTTTGCCTACAATTCGGGATAATTACATTCAAGGAAAACAATTCTAGTGGGGGTCAATAAAATTGCTCATGTCATATTCTCGCTGTTCTCGAAAAGAGACATCACTCAACAGATTCCGAGCTTTTAGAATTTGTCAAGCACTGATGGTTACAATGTACTATAATTTTTATAGCGTTTGGAAATTCAAATCTAATCTAAACCAAAGGATTTAGATTGTATTGCACTGCTATATTCTACGATCTTATTAGTTTCAATCACAATGTGCATCAAGCGCGTCAACGGCGGCTATTTCACGGCAATCTGCCGGCTATGTTTTCAATTGCTCTCAAACGAAGTTTGTAGCATTTATATTAGTCCTGTGCGTCTTTTTATGCGATTTTTCGCTTGACCGATTTTTCGTCTGACGCATTTGACTTTTCGTCCTCAAAAACGGGATAAACAGGTAGCGCCCAGCGGGCATTGAGTGCTCCTAGGGAGTTTCAGCTCACTAGTGTCCAAGTATGCTATTCACAGAAACTGTTTTGTAGACTTATACTAATGGCGTGAACAGCGATCTTTTGAGGTTGAAGACCCCCACTGTTGACCCCACCCCCACCGCTGTTGCTGCACCCCCATCGGCCACCCGTGCACCCCACCCCCGACCCGTGGCTAGGCACTAAGGAAGCCAACCCCTCGCCGATTGTTTGAGAGCAATTTGCACGACATTAGTCGGTTTTTATTCATATCTATTTCACAAATGCAAGTCTCTTTCATATGACTCCGGCAGGGATTAGGCTACGGTCATAATTATTACATTGAAAGTATGTATTTTTGTTTGCGGGACGTTTATTATTGTCACCCACAGAAGGTTAGTAGAAAAGATTCAAAATGGCGAAGCTATTTTTGATCTGATTATGGTTTTTACAATCCTTGCTTTCCAAGCTTCTTAAACAAGAATCACCACAGTAATTTTTGATTAACGCGACTAACAACTTTGAATTAGAGAAACTTAAGTGAAGAAGTTAGAAAAACTGAACTTGGAAAAAGTGTGATCAAACTTTTAGCGAAATCGACAACAAACAATAAGAAATCTTTGGTAACGCGAGTGCGAAAAATATTCAATTTCTTTTTGCAAAACTATACATCATCAACAATTTAGTAACGATATCTGGAAGATCTTTTTGCCTACAATTCGGGATAATTACATTCAAGGAAAACAATTCTAGTGGGGGTCACTAAAATAGCTCATGTCAGTTTCTCGCTGTTCACGAAAAGAGACATCACTCAACAGATTCCGAGCTTTTGAAATTTCTCAAGCGCTGATGGTACCAATGTGCTATAATTTTTATAAAGCGTTTGGAAATTCAAATCTAATCTAATCCAAAGGATTTAGATTGTATTGCACTGCTGTCTTTTACGATTTTATTAGTTTTAATCCCAATGTGCATCAAGCGCGTCAACGGCGGCTATTTCACGGCAATCTGCCGGCTATGTTTTCAATAGTTTGTAGCATTTATATTAGTCCTGTGCGTCTTTTTATGCGATTTTTCGCTTGACCGATTTTTCGTCTGACCCATTTGACTTTTCGTCCTCAAAAACGGGATAAACAGGTAGCGCCCAGCGGGCATTGAGTGCTCCTAGGGAGTTTCAGCTCACTAGTGTCCAAGTATGCTATTCACAGAAACTGTTTTGGGACTTATACTTATGGTGTGAAGGGCGATCCTTTGAGGTTGAAGACCCCCACTGTTGACCTCACCCCCACCGCTGTTGCTGTACCCACATCGGCCACCTGTGCACCCCACCCCGCCCCGTGGCTAGGCACTGTCGAAGCCAACCACTCGCCGGTCGTTTGAGAGCAATTCGCCCGACGTTAGTCGGTTATATTTATATCTATTTTAGGACTGCAAGTCTCTCATATGACTCCGGAAGGGATTACGCTACGGTCATAATTAATACGTTGAAAGTATGTATTTTTGTGTGCGGGTCGTTTATTATGATCACCCACAGAAGGTTAGTAGAAAAGATTCAAAAAGGCGAGGCTATTTTGGATCTGATTATGGTTTTTACAATTCTGGCTTTCCAAGCTTCTTAAACAAGAATCACCACAGTAATTTTTGAATAACGCGACTAACAACTTTGAATTAGAGAAACTTAAGTGAAGAAGTTAGAAAAACTGAACTTGGAAAAAGTGTGATCAAACTTTTAGCGAAATCGACAACAAACAATAAGAAATCTTTGGTAACGCGAGTGCGAAAAATATTCAATTTCTTTTTGCAAAACTATACATCATCAACAATTTAGTAACGATATCTGGAAGATCTTTTTGCCTACAATTCGGGATAATTACATTCAAGGAAAACAATTCTAGTGGGGGTCACTAAAATAGCTCATGTCATTTTCTCGCTGTTCACGAAAAGAGACATCACTCAACAGATTCCGAGCTTTTGAAATTTCTCAAGCGCTGATGGTACCAATGTGCTATAATTTTTATAAAGCGTTTGGAAATTCAAATCTAATCTAATCCAAAGGATTTAGATTGTATTGCACTGCTGTCTTTTACGATTTTATTAGTTTTAATCCCAATGTGCATCAAGCGCGTCAACGGCGGCTATTTCACGGCAATCTGCCGGCTATGTTTTCAATAGTTTGTAGCATTTATATTAGTCCTGTGCGTCTTTTTATGCGATTTTTCGCTTGACCGATTTTTCGTCTGACCCATTTGACTTTTCGTCCTCAAAAACGGGATAAACAGGTAGCGCCCAGCGGGCATGGAGTGCTCCTAGGGAGTTTCAGCTCACTAGTGTCCAAGTATGCTATTCACAGAAACTGTTTTGGGACTTATACTTATGGTGTGAAGGGCGATCCTTTGAGGTTGAAGACCCCCACTGTTGACCCCACCCCCACCGCTGTTGCTGTACCCACATCGGCCACCTGTGCACCCCACCCCGCCCCGTGGCTAGGCACTGTCGAAGCCAACCACTCGCCGGTCGTTTGAGAGCAATTTGCCCGATATTAGTCGGTTTTTATTCATATCTATTTCACAACTGCAAGTCTCTTTCATATGACTCCGGCAGGGATTAGGCTATGGTCATAATTAATACATTGAAAGTATGTATTTTTGTTTGCGGGACGTTTATTATTGTCACCCACAGAAAGTTAGTAGAAAAGATTCAAAAAGGCGAAGCTATTTTTGATGTGATTATGGTTTTTACAATCCTTGCTTTCCAAGCTTCTTAAACAAGAATCACCACAGTAATTTTTGAATAACGCGACTAACAACTTTGAATTAGAGAAACTTAAGTGAAGAAGTTAGAAAAACTGAACTTGGAAAAAGTGTGATCAAACTTTTAGCGAAATCGACAACAAACAATAAGAAATCTTTGGTAACGCGAGTGCGAAAAGTATTCAATTCTTTTTTGCAAAACTATACATCATCAACAATTTAGTAACGATATCTGGAAGATCTTTTTGCCTACAATTCGGGATAATTACATTCAAGGAAAACAATTCTAGTGGGGGTAAATAAAATAGCTCATGTCATTTTCTCGCTGTTCTCGAAAAGAGACATCACTCAACAGATTCCGAGCTTTTGAAATTTCTCAAGCGCTGATGGTACCAATGTGCTATAATTTTTATAAAGCGTTTGGAAATTCAAATCTAAGCTAATCCAAAGGATTTAGATTGTATTGCACTGCTGTCTTTTACGATCTTATTAGTTTTAATCCCAATGTTCATCAAGCGCGTCAACGGCGGCTATTTCACGGCAATCTGCCGGCTATGTTTTCAATAGTTTGTAGCATTTATATTAGTCCTGTGCGTCTTTTTATGCGATTTTTCGCTTGACCGATTTTTCGTCTGACCCATTTGACTTTTCGTCCTCAAAAACGGGATAAACAGGTAGCGCCCAGCGGGCATTGAGTGCTCCTAGGGAGTTTCAGCTCACTAGTGTCCACGTATGCTATTCACAGAAACTGTTTTGGGACTGATGCTTATGGTGTGAAGGGCAATCCTTTGAGGTTGAAGACCCCCACTGTTGACCCCACCCCCACCGCTTTTGCTGTACCCACATGGGCCACCTGTGCACCCCACCCCGCCCCGTGGCTAGGCACTGTCGAAGCCAACCACTCGCCGGTCGTTTGAGAGCAATTTGCCCGACGTTGGTCGGTTATATTCATATCTATTTCACGACTGCAAGTCTCACGACTCCGGCAGGGATTACGCTACGGTCATAATTAATACATTGAAAGTATGTATTTTTGTTTGCGGGTCGTTTATTATTGTCACCCACAAAAGGTTAGTAGAAAAGATTCAAAAAGGCGAAGCTATTTTTGATCTGTTTATGGTTTTAACAATCCTTGCTTTCCAAGCTTCTTAAACAAGAATCACCACAGTAATTTTTGAATAACGCGACTAACAACTTTGAATTAGAGAAACTTAAGTGAAGAAGTTAGAAAAACTGAACTTGGAAAAAGTTTGATCAAACTTATAGCGAAATCGACAACAAACAATGAGAAATCTTTGGTAACGCGAGTGCGAAAAATATTCAATTCTTTTTTGCAAAACTATACATCATCAACAATTTAGTAACGATATCTGGAAGATCTTTTTGCCTACAATTCGGGATAATTACATTCAAGGAAAACAATTCTAGTGGGGGTCAATAAAATTGCTCATGTCATATTCTCGCTGTTCTCGAAAAGAGACATCACTCAACAGATTCCGAGCTTTTGGAATTTCTCATGCGCTGATGGTACCAATGTACTATAATTTTTAAAGCGTTTGGAAATTCAAATCTAATCTAACCCAAAAGATTTAGATTGTATTGCACTGCTGTCTTTTACGATCTTATTAGTTTCAATCCCAATGTGCATCAAGCGCGTCAACGGCGGCTATTTCACGGCAATCTGCCGGCTATGTTTTCAATTGCTCTCAAACGAAGTTTGTAGCATTTATATTAGTCCTGTGCGTCTTTTTATGCGATTTTTCGCTTGACCGATTTTTCGTCTGACCCATTTGACTTTTCGTCCTCAAAAACGGGATAAACAGGTAGCGCCCAGCGGGCATTGGGTGCTCCTAGGGAGTTTCAGCTCACTAGTGTCCAAGTATGCTATTACCAGAAACTGTTTTGGAGACTTATACTTATGGTGTGAAGGGCGATCCTTTGAGGTTGAAGACCCCAATGACCCCACCCCCACCGCTGTTGCTGCACCCCCATCGGCCACCCGTGCACCCCACCCCCGCCCCGTTGCTAGGCACTGACGAAGCGATTCTCCCGACGTTAGTCGGTTATATTCATATCTATTTCACGACTGCAAGTCTTTCATATGACTCCGGCAGGGATTACGCTACGGTCATAATTAATACATTGAAAGTATGTATCTTTGTGTGCGTGTCGTTTATTATTGTCACCCACAGAAGGTTAGTAGAAAAGATTCAAAAAGGCGAAGCTATTTTTTGATCTGTTATGGTTTTTACAATCCTTGCTTTCCAAGCTTCTTAAACAAGAATCACCACAGTAATTTTTTAATAACGCGACTAACAACTTTGAATTAGAGAAACTTAAGTGAAGAAGTTAGAAAAACTGAACTTGGAAAAAGTTTGATCAAACTTTTTAGCGAAATCGACAACAAAGAATAAGAAATCTTTGGTAGCGCGAGTGCGAAAAATATTCAATTCCTTTTTGCAAAACTATACATCAACAATTTTGGTAACGATATCTGGAAGATCTTTTTGCCTACAATTCGGGATAATTACCTTCAAGGAAAACAATTTTAGTGGGGGTCAATAAAATAGCTCATGTCATTTTCTCGCTGTTCTCGAAAAGAGACATCACTCAACAGATTCCGAGCTTTTGGAATTTCTCAAGCGCTGATGGTACCAATCTACTATAATTTTTATACAGCGTTTGGAAATTCAAATCTAATCTAATCCAAAGGATTCAGATTGTATGGCACTGCTGTCTTTTACGATCTGTTGCAAATTCTTTTTGGTTATTGAATGCTTTTTGGTTTTGACAGTATTTGTTTTTGGGCTGGACACCTAATCTCTCTAGTGACGTGTCTTCGGCTTAACTTTTAACCAAATTTTTTGTTTTGCGTTTAGAGCAAACTTTTTTATGGACTGGACTCCATTTTTGATGAAATTTTTCCATGCTATGAGTTTTTCTTGGGTTTGGTGCCCTATTTGTTGTCTTGGCAATTGATTTCGTTGATGACAGGTCTCATTGACCTAAAGAAAGGAAGAATTAATTTGTCCGGTTTTCAAACCCGGAGATTCAAATGAATGTATCAGATCAATATAATAATTCACTAATAACTTTATAAAGAGACCCGGAGAGGACAGACAACGGGACAACACAGTCCACAAGATTCTGCCCTTCTAATTAACCACTTTACAACCTTAAACAAAAAAAATTCTATATAAAATTTGTTTTATTTTCAATTTTGAACAGAAAAGGGTGCTTGTAGGTGTTTCCCATTTAGCTAGCACCTCCCCCAACCTCCTGGTGTATTTGGTAAAACCTGTACTGAAAAAAAAATTTAACAATCTTTTGAAAAATTAAGTTTTCGGTCATTTTTAATTTTTGAATATATGAAAAATGTCCATATCTCGCGTTCTATTAATGCTACGGGGTCATTTTTTCACAGAAAAGCCATCCCTTTTTGGGTACACCTTTAGCATGTAAGCAAAGGGTATGGAAAAAATTCCGGCTTATTGCCGGAAAATATGTATTACCAATTCTTGGTTATTTAGTATATAACCTTTAAATTTATGATAGAAAAAGTTAATCTCTTGCTGTATTCCCGTCATTGTATCAAAGAGACATTGCCTAGCTAGAATGTTGTATAGTTTAACAGCACGTTATCTAACAGAACATCTTTCAAATTTAGTCTTACACAATGGCTCATTTAAAAGGGGGAGAGAGTGGCTTCTGGTATTTTTTGGCTTTTCAAAGCTAAAAAATTATTCAAAAAGTTTTCCGAATGCAATTTGTTCAATGATCTCAGAACAAACTTCAAGAGCTCAAAAATATGTAGTTCATACGCAGTTAGTATTTTGTTCTTCACGAATATGTCTTTTGAGTGAGCAAAACGTTTACGGAAATAAATGAATTTTGAAACCTGTTCTATAGGATATGTATTTTTTGTAAAATAGAAAATGACGGGATTAATGTTGCTTTTTGTATTATTTTATATTGTTTTAATTGTTGTCTGGGAACAAAATGCCTTATCTTAGAAATTATTCCACACTGTTCTCCGAGTCTCTTTTTAACATATTCATCATGAGAAACAAAGAATATTTGCACATGGGTTTAATAGAAACTGGACAGTTATTAAATGAGAAATTTTTGTTAGAAGCACTAGTACTTAAATTAAGTTGAACATTTTTCTCAGATTCAAAGACAATTTGTTGGCTACCAGCCAACTGCTTATATCTGATAAATCGGAATCAATTTTACTTTTATTCAGGCCCAAAGATGATATATTGGTGTCATCAGCAAAGAGATGAATTTCAGTATGCTTGCAGCAGTTCGTTAAGTCATTGATGTAAATTATGAACAGAGGAGGACCTAATATAGACCCTTGTGGAACATCGTATTAAAGTCTACACAAATTCGGAACATTTACCATTTACTTCAACTGTTTGATATCTATTGGCTAAATATGACTCGAACCAGCTGTAGCGTTTATCTATGACACCATAGCTTTTAAGTTCATGCAGTAAAATTTTGTAATCTGTCATATCAAAAGCTTTGCGAAGGTCGAGGAAAAAGCTTACAAGGTCAATATTGCTTCTTCCGAATTTTTTCAGTGAACACTACCAATGCATCAGTGGTACAATGTTTTTGCCTGAAACCAAACTGGTGACTGGTAAATAATGAGAGATCTTCGAACTAAACATAGAGCCTGTTAAACGCATTACGTTCAAATACTTTACTCCATATTTGATAGTTTTGAAATGGGCCTATAATTATTTTTATCAGTTTTATCTTCTTTGTGCAGTGGAATAATCTTTGCTCTGGCTAACAGCTTGGGAAACACATCATGATCACAAGAGAGATTGGTCAATTGTGTTAAGTAGGGAACTGTTTCATCAGAAGTTAAATTTTTTATGTTTTTACCAATGTTTGCGAAGTAATCATTGAAAGCGTTGGCTTTTTTTGCAGCACTAGGGTTCTTCTCACCTAGAGAGCATAAAATTGGTTTTTTCTGCTGGAAACAATTTTTCCAGAGATATCATTTATGCGGCAAAATTCAATGCATGCATTGGTTTAAGTTCGTTTTTATTGACAGTTGGTACATCGACACCATTTGTTTGATTTTGGGAATGTTTTACTCTTAACTTCAATTGTTCTAATTTCAGTCACTCAGCTCCTTTTTGGAATCGTTAAAAAGATGTTATATGCTTTTTGGTATTGAATATTGATACTATAAAAGACCTGGGTAAATGTAAATGACTACTTTCATGACTTTGACGCTACCATAGCTCATTGTTTTTATTGTTTTTTTGTTTCTTATTGGTTTGACTAGGATTGAAAGCCGTTAGTCTTTTATTGGTTTTGTATATGATTTCTAAGGACTTATATACTGGAAGCTTCTTGACATGTTTTTAGTGGTTCTGATCATTTTGACATCTCTAGTCACCGGGAATGAAATTTTTTTCTTAATTTTGAGTGTATGGGGTCATATGCAGTGTCGATTATGCAAAGTTTTTTCTGTGAATATGCCGATATTCTGGTCGTAAGGTGATTCACACCTTGTTGTGCTATGTTTTCCTAATTCGTCGTTCTTTTTACAAATGAGAGAATTGTATTGGGGCGCTGTCTTTTTTAATAGCCGGGAAACACTAGCGAGGCAATTAATGATCTCGCATTATTTTTATCGCTGCGAAGCTGTGAGCTGAGTGAAACTATATTGGGGTGCTCTTGTTTTTTACAATCCAAGAATTCGATTGTATTGCGTCTCTGTCTTTTAAATGATTTTTTGTAAAATGTTTTTACGCATTTTGTCTTGGCTTCGATCTTTCAAAGCCGGGTAAACAGGTAATGCGTAATGGGCATTAAGTTTCATTACACGCCTATAGTTTTCTTTTTTCAATTCCAATGAACGTCAAGAGTGGTATATCGCGGCTATTTACCTGAAACCTTCCAGGCATCTTCAAGAAATTTTCACACATTTGTGATGTCAATCACTGTAATCAAATTGGATTTGTCATTTTGGGACGCCAAAAATAAAGGGAAAATTATTACAAGTGTTCATTTTACTTGAGCCTGTTTTTTGTTCATGTGCGACAATTTGACTTCTGTTGTCACTGAGTTTTTACTTATTTTTTACGAATGTTTTTAAAAGGTGAGTCTTGTGCTACTTTTGCTGCGCATTTTTTTAAACATTAATCAAGGTTTATATAATAATCAACAGGAATTACACTATTTCTTTGATTTTTGGAGGTGTTTGAATTTGCTTTCTAGGTGTTAAAATTATCTTTGAAGCCTTTATTGTGGGAAAGAGTTTGAAGCCTTTTATGCTGCTAATTTCTAGGAATTTATGTGGTTGCTAAAGGGACTTGTAATATGAAAGTGTTAATTTTCTAGGCGTAATTGGAATAGTAGGTTCCATATTTCCATGTTTCTGTCTTCTATTAAGCACACTTTGTTCATCGAATTTTGGATTATTCCAAGGGTTTGTCTTAGCAAATTTTCAGCTCCTTCAATGTTGAGTTTAGTTTTTGGTCCTCATGTTTTTCTCCTCAAGTAGAACTCTGCTATGTGGCTAAGTTTCTTCTCAGGAGGAGTTGGTTAATGGATCTTTGAGCATTATTTGCACACAAATAGTTTGCTCGGTTTCTTTAGCTAGCTAACAAACGTGAACTGTAGAGTAAAACAAAGTTGGGAGTGTTCTCTTTTGAATGAACTGAAGATGAAACTGGTTCGTTATTGTTTAATTTTCGTAAGTTAAACTCTATTATTGGCTGCTCTTAATGACGTAATCTGTATGATTAACTTTAATAGTCAATTTCATCAGCCATTCATTCATTTATAATTATTTACACTTCCATATAAAGCAGCTATAGGTAAGCGTTTGCTTTATTACCAGAAATATGTCCATTCATTTCACTATATGTTTATTTTTAAATTAAGACATATTGAGACCATAAATTATGTGCGGAATTTCTGGTTTCTTAAATTGATTCTTGTAGACCTGTTGCATTTAAATTGCGTTTTTGGCTGTAAAATGGGTCACAGTGTTTCCTTTTTCGAAGTGTTAAATGAATGATTTTTTTCTTGAGTATTGTATCAAGCAAGCTTTGATTGAGCTTTTTAATTTAAAATTTCCATTTGGAAACAGTTTAATTAAAATAATATGTCTAGTGACATATTTAGTTTCTAAAGCGGGAGAATTTCGGGCATGTTGTTTGAGAAAACTGGCTTTGGGCATGCTGCGACTCGAAAGGATTATTGGTATTCTACACGTTTTTAAGACTCGAAGAGGAGTATTGGGATTCTACAGGTTCTTACAACTCGAAGAGGAGTATTGGAGTTCTACACGTTTTTAAGACTCGAAGAGGAGTATTGGGATTCTACAGGTTCTTACAACTCGAAGAGTAGTATTGGGATTCTACAGGTTTTTTTTTTTTAGCTGACGCAAGTTTGTTCATGACTTGAAGTTTTGACTTTTGTGTTTGAACATTGACTTCCGGGATCTTTTCCGTTTGTGCCCCCCCCCCCCCACGCTTAGTCGGTGCATGTTGTTTGCAACCCCTAGCACACTTGCTCTGTAATTTGGGGTGCATGTCGTACTGGGGGCACAAACGGAAGAGATCCGACTTTTAGTTTAGAACGTTGACTTGTTTTCCGACATTGGGCTTACAGTAAATTAGTTACTAATACATATAATTAGGAACTGCTTGTAATACTAAAGGTCAGAATGGCATTTTGAGCAGTTTTATTCCCATAGCGTTCCCTCCTCCCTATCCAAACTACAGACACGTCACCACGTCCCCCACCTCACCAGCCTTGTTACATATTTTACCCTCACTTCAAATCAGCTGTTTGTTCATCCATTCGTACCACTTTGAACTGAATACCATGCGTGACATTATTTTCCACTCTTGGTTGAGCGAGTTTTTAATTGCTTTCAAACGGAAATCAGAGCAATTATATTAGTCCTGTGGTCTTTTTTTATGCGATTGTTCACTTGACTGATTTTTCGTCTGACTTCTTTGACTTTTCATGCTCGGGATAAATGTCCTGAAGGCATTTTGTTCTTTAGTTTTCGGCTCAATAGACTCTATGTATCAAAGCCAAAGCTGTTTTGGAGGCATAAATTCATTGCGTGAAGGCGGTTCTGTAGCATTTAAATAGTTTAACAATCCCCCCACTTCACCCCTGCCACCACATCAGTCCCCCAGTTCCCATTCCATTAACCGTAGCTAGCTACTGACGAAGCCACCAGCTCGCTAGTGGTTTCGCACGACGTTAGTCGGTTATTTTTAAATATTAAAGTCTGTTTGTTCTAGTTTTTTCTTTGACTTCAATGTATTTTTAATTGCTCTTAAACGAATTTTGTAGCAATTATATTAGTCCTGTCGGTCTTTTTATGCAATTTTTCGCTTGACCGATTTTTCGTCTGACGCTTTTGACTTTTCGTCCTCAAAAGCGGGATAAACAGGTAGCGCCAGCGGACATTAAGTGCTCTTAGAGCCTTTCAGCTCTGTTTCAGCTCAAACTGTTTTGGAGAATTATACTTATGGTATGAAGGGCGGTTCTTAGAGGTTGAAGACACCCCACCCCCACTGTTAAACCCCCCCCCCCCCACCCCCCACTATTGCAACCCCCCCCCCCCCCCACTATTGCAACACCCCCCCCCCCACCGGCGCTGTTGCCCCCCATCCCACTGTTGCCCAACCACCCCTCCCTCCCCTTCAGCCCCCAGTGCACCCCCCCGGTGGCTACTGACGAACAACCGATCGCTAAAAACAAGCTTTTTGAAAATTTTTGTCAGTTTGAGTTTTTTCAGCCCTGGGTATCAAGGAACCTCCTCTAGGGTTTTATAATAGGTTACTTACTGCATAGTTTCTAATGGTAGTGCAATTGTTTCAACAATTTTAACATCACGAATTTTAGCATTTGACAAAACGTGCAAATTTTTTCAATTTTTTTAAAATCATTTTTCATTATTCGCGTCTTTCCGGACGCAAGGGGAAGAAAACTGTATTAGCTTTCAATTTTTTAATATGAAAAGTTTAAACATTTTTGTGATAAAACTTGCTTTTTTCATGTTTTGAAATTTTTTGTCCTCCTGCAGGGTTTGGTAATTGGTTACTACATTGCTTCTAGTGGTAATAGAATGGTATTCAGCGTTTTAACATCACGAATTTTCGCAATTTTTCGATGAAACTTGAATTTTTTTCAAATTATGAAATTAATTGTCATTATCTAAGTTTTCCGAGACTCAGGAGCCAGGAAGTCTCCTACAGCGTTTGATAATAGGCTATTAAAAATTTTTATTGGCCCTGGAATGGTTTTCATCATTTTTTTACAAACTGTAGCAAAATTTTGATAAAACTTGCAATTTTTTGAAATTTGTCAGTTTTTAGGTTTCTCCAACCTCAAGGGCAAACGAACCTCCTGCAGGGTTTGATATTAGGTTACTGCATAGCTTCTATTGGTAATAGAAGGGTTTTAAACATTTTAACATCACGAATTTCAGCAATTTTTTTAATGAAACTTGCAATTTTTTTTCTAAATTTTTAAATATTGTCATTTTTAGGTTTCTCCAACCTCAGGTGACACCCAACCTCTATCGGGGTTTGATAATAGGTTACTGCATAGTTTCTAGTGGCAATGTAATGGTTTTTCAAGATTTTACCATCACGAAATTTAGCATTTTTTTTACGACAAAATCTGCAATTTTTTCAAGTTTTTTGAATCTTTTTGAATTTTTTTTATCATTTTTCCGGCACCAGGGTCCTAGTTCTCCTCCAAGGTTTGATGATAGGCTGTTGCATAGTCTCTAGAGTTAATGGAATGATTATCGATATTTTAATGACTCCAGCTTTAACAATTTTCTATCAATCTAATTTTTGTCAAATTTTCGGAAAATTATAATGTTTCCAGTTTATGGATCTTTATAAGCCAGTGATACTCTTAAAAGCTTGAAATGGGGATACTGGATTGTCTCTTGAGACAATGAAATTGTTTTGAAGATTTTAATCTATTGAATTTCAGCACGATTTTGGTAAATATTGCGATTTTCAAAATTTTTGAATGTTTTTCTTCTACGATCATTACTGGCCAACGAAGCTTTTCAAGTCAAGCAGATGAGTTACTTGACATAAATCCAGAAAAAAATAGTTTTGAACATTTTCACTGCGAAATCAGGTAGCTTTTTAAAAATTTTGCAATATTTTGCAGTTTTTTAAAACATCAGTTTTTTATTTGATTTATTTGATTATTAAAAAGGCTAGAAAACTAAAAGATGCAGAGTCGAATCAAGCTAAAGCTAGCCTCACTAAACTGTGACTTGCTACTGACAAAGCCAACCGCTCGGCGGTCGTTTGAGAGCAATTCGCCGGACGTTAGTCGGTTATGTTTTTATTTAGGATGGGAATGTGTGGAGGTGTCTTCTATGCGGGAAATTGTTCCAAAATGAGGAGTACTTAGATGCGCATGTATTCCGCAAGCACTCACCGACACTGTCAAAAAATGGAGGCAGTTCTACAGGGGAAGGGTCTGGAACGTGTCTTGCGGATCACTGCGATTGGCTTAGGTTAGAATAGGGTTTGCTTTGAGTTAAAATGGACAGTCAACACTGAATTTTTAATGCCATAAATTTAGGAACGGCCATGTTTTTTCCAGCAGCTTTTAATTCTCAAATAATTTTTCAAAAGAACTCTATCAATTTTAAATTTATGATTTATGCTTAAGCTAGTTTTCAGATTATCTTTTATTTAGGTGACAGGATGTAATATTGGCTTTTTACGGTTTGCATACTAACTTAACTGGCAAAAATGTAGGTTCTGACGAAGAAGGCTTTCTGCTAATGTTATCATCCAGCTGTCGATCCAGTTTTCTATTCCAACAGATCACTGGCGACATGACATGCATTGTTCTTCAACGACTAAATGAGAGATAAACATTTTAACTAACTGATTTGGGTTTATAACTAATTACTCGCACGTGCGTTGAGTTAATCTCTTTTACCCGAAGAGAACAAAATTGGCAGAAAATGTATCTTGAATTTTGACTACATGTTTTGGACACGAACATAACCCCCCTCCCTTTTTTTACGATTTATTTTGAGACTGGACAGCAGCAAGAGATCATGGAGCGTTTCTTCTGGAATCGAGGAATAGAAGTTTCAATGGTGGTACGAACGGACGAAATAAACTGGTGAGATCAAACCAATTCCTCCCCCTCTCCTTTTTTTCGGTGGTTGAACAATTTTTTTTTCTGGCTTTATCAATTTCACAGAAGACAGAGAAAAAAGAACCCAATTGCGATTTCTCTTTGAAGCTTTTCTTCTTATCGTTAACAACATTGAAAAACAAACACATTGGAAAAAATAAACACGTTAGGATTCAGATAAGCATTAAGAAGAAAAAAGCACATGGTTTTTCATAAATATGACAAGAAAGAAAAAGACGGTTAATAGCAATGAAAATTCCCTGATTTCGGATATTGTTGACATGCCTTCAATCTCCGGGAAAAATAAAGCTGCAGAACCTAGACAGGAAAAACAAAATTCAATTATTTTGAATGAGACCACTTCGTCAGGTCTGACACAAATGCAAAATTTAACGATTGATGATTTTGATTTGCGTTTTCGAGTTTCTGCACATACAACCCTCTTCTACCCTGATAAAAAAGACAACTTATATGATATGAAGTAGTTGTACTCGACCATCAATCAAACAAAACACAACTACGATACGTAGACTGGGGCCCAAACTTTGACGAATGGGTATGCTGTAGATCAATTTGGGCATACTCTCAATTTAGTAGTCAATTGTCAACAAGTAAGAAAATTCCCCATGATTTTGCAGCCCGCATTGACGAGCTAGTCTCTGCCACAAACAGAGAAGAAATGGCCGAAAGTAACACTTCTCAAAACACAGCAAGTTTTGATCTAAACGCCCTCCCAGACCTTGAAACGATTTGCAAGAAAAAAAATACCTACACTATGCTTTATTCCTGTCAACTTCCGGCTAAGATGGTCGGAATTGTTAACACCTATCATTGAGAGCTGTGTTTCTCAACCAAATTCCCTAGAAAATTGGAAGAGACTTTGCAATTAGCAAGTGCGTTCTGCGCGCTAGCAACAGAGGGGGGAAGAAACACAAACAGCAGCAGGAACGGCTCATGTTAACTAGATTTGAGCGTTGGAAGAATGGCGACTATGCAATGGCTATGGTTCGAAGCAGCCTCAATGAAACAAGACAAGAAGAAAATCATGACTCAATGGAAACGCTTGCAGCACGTGCAAAATCTCTCTGCCTTCAAGGCCATTTTGGACGTGCAGCAAAAATCTTGTCTTCAGATGGAGTGGCCGCTGATAATAAAGAAACGCTAAAACAGTTGATGAACTTGCATCCAGCAGAAGAAGTGCCACCGAGGGAAACTGATGATTACAGTAGTTATGCTTATCAGTTTGACGAAGCGTCTGTTTTAACAATTGCAATCTTTCTCAAACTTCACAGCAGCCGGTCCATCCAAAATGTACCCTGAGCAACTTCTACATGCCGCAACGTGCGCAGTCCCCGATCAGTCCAAAAAATTGATTTCAAGCATCACAAAATTAGTGAATTTGGCTAGCAGAGGGCAGCTCCCCAATTTTGTTGCACCAAATTTTTGCTCTGCTTCGCTTACAGCGCTGAAAAAGACAAAAGGAGGTGTACGGCCAATCGCTGTGGGAGAAGTTTTCCGACGTCTCATAGCCAAATGTATTGTGCAAGAGGCCAGTTCTGAGGCTGTTGAGTTTTTTTTCATCCAGACAACTTGGTGTGGCAGTTAAATGCGGTGCTGAAAGCATTGTACTTGCAACAAAAAAACCTTTCAAAAGTTATTGAACAACGAAAAAGCGGGCCTACTTCAAATCGACTTCAAAAATGCTTTCAATTCCATTACAAGAAGCAGTGTGTTAGATGCAGTGCGAAATTTCATTCCCTCTTCAGTCCCTTTTGCTTCTTTTTGCTATTCTCAGCATAGCAAGCTCTTTTTTAATGCAACTCATATTCAAAGTGAATCAGGAGACCAACAAGGAGACCCGCTGGGGCCATTATTATTTTCTTTAGGACTGTGGCCCATTATCAAAGAACTCGATGATAAGTTACCAAATCTTATGCAGAGTTCTTGGTACCTTGACGATGGAATTATAGCAGGTACGGAAGAGGAGCTATGTGAATCATTAGAAATTTTTGCAACTCATGGCAACAAGTGTGGCCTTGAACTCAGAAGAGACAAGTGCGTTTTGTTGTCCACCTCGTGTTTCAATGCTGTTGATAGCAGGATAAGGAGAAACAGCCAATCAGGAATCGAAATCTTGGCAGCAATCGGAACACCCACTTTTGTTGCGGTCTTGTTTAGAAAAACGGGTTAAAAAACTCGAGGTGATAGACAATCTAGGCTATACAGAAAACCCTCAGTGCGCTCTTGGAATTTTGCGTAGCTGTCTGGGTGCACCTAAATTGGTGTATTCGTGGAGATGCAACACTCCGTCCACTGAGAGTAACATAATACTTGAAAAATTTGATCATCTCCAACGAACAACTTTTGAAAATATATTGGGTTCTGTAATCAGCGATAATTCATGGGAGCAAGCATGCCTGCCAATAAGCAAAACAGGAGCTGGAGTTCGACGTTCTCTGAACCAATTCAAAGCAGCTTATGTCGGTTCCTTATCCCAGTCAGCGAAAATAGTAGAACAAATTACTGGTGTGAACACAACTCACGAAATAAGTTTCACAGACCTAGTGGAGGAGTTTAGCGCTTTGGGGATTATTAATTTGACGCAACATAAAATTCAAGAACAATTTGACAATATGGCTCTCAGCAACCTTCTTGAAGGTCAAACCTCCACCAGAGAAAAAGCTTGACTGTTATCTCTTTCCCTACCTCAATCGGGAGCTTGGTTGACGGCAGCACCTATCCCTGCTCTTGGCCTACACCTTCAACCTAACGAGTTCCGAGCCGCTCTGAAATACCGTTCACGAGTTCCACTCTATGATTCGGATAGGAGATGTCCATATTGTAATTCAGCTATTTTGGACATATTTGGAGATCATGCCGTTTCATGTCACGGGCGTAGCGATATTATCGCTCGTCATGACAGAGTACGAGACACAATAATTACAGCTTGTTCGTCGGCCAATCTTTCCCCTGTATGTGAGCAAAAACATCTTCTGCCGGAAAATAATTCGAGACCAGGCGACGTGTATTTGCCCAGTTTTATAGCAGGACAACCCGCAGCCTTAGATGTCACCATTGTGTCCCCACTGCAAGCCAGTCTTATCTCAAATGCGGCGAGGACATGTGGTTTTGCTCTAACCCTAGGAGAAGACAGAAAGATTGGGCATTTTTACCAGAAGTGCAGCGATATGGGCATCCACTTCATACCTTTGGCGTTAGAAACTTTTAGCGGACTATCCGAAACATTAAGGAAAACATTTAAAAGAACAGCTCTTTTATCTGATAACAGAGGTTTTCAGCCCTCAGGCCTATCAGTAGCCTTCAGTCGCCTCGCTCAAGCGGTATCAATAAGTGCCATGCGTGGCTCAGCTACAATGCTGATTGCAAGAGATTCGCGATTATGAGCCAGAATTGATGGGGACTGTCGCATCCAATTGTGCCGCTATGCCCAATCAGAGGGTCAAGAAAATCCGGTTCAAGAACTCACTAACCTCAAGTGATATTAGACTCACTTTTTGAGAGGGGAGCCCTTCTGTGTTTAATTGTCACCCAATGAGTGGGGACTTCAGATAATTTTACCAGTTTTTGTCCTCATACATCAGCAGAGAAACTTCAAAATAACCGAAGGAAACGAATTTTCTCAAAGACATCTAATTGAAAGTATAACTGCATTCACAATTTGTTAAATCCTTCAATCACGAGACTTTATTCTTACCTGACCAAAGTGGGGAGAATATAAGTGAACATTTCACGCATGCGAATTTGAAATGGACAGTTGAA
The DNA here is from genome assembly GCF_964194025.1 of Convolutriloba macropyga. Taxonomy (NCBI): domain Eukaryota; kingdom Metazoa; phylum Xenacoelomorpha; order Acoela; family Convolutidae; genus Convolutriloba; species Convolutriloba macropyga. The sequence goes on from NC_134475.1 coordinate 37,574,966, forward strand.
TTTAGAATTGTTGAACTGCTGATCTGTTGAATTAATTACCATAGTTATGATAATCAAGTTAATTATAAATAAATTTTTTAGGATACAAAAAAATTACTCATGCGAAGTGGGTAGCAATTATAGTGAGCTTTGTCTTTTCCTCAGACTTTCTCTTAGTTTCTCTTGCTTTGCGTTATATCCACTGCTCTCCTTCAGAATTTCAGGCAGCTCAATTGGCGACAATATATTGTTAAAAGCCAACTTAAATGGGCCCCGTACTCTTTTTCTCTTTTATCAATGAGAGCCATGTCAAATAGAATTAGTAATGTCCACAATTTTCCCCTTTCATTGTTATTGCTGTCAGTTAGTTTTGATTTTCTTTAAAGCGGCATGGGAAGATTTGATTAACTGTGAATGTAACAAGATTGCAATCGATCAATCTAAAAGGTTTAATAAACAATTGATATCATTCATGCACAATGCGCACAATGCGTTTGCTCGGCACTGACCCCCCATGGCTATTTGCTTTAATTAATTTTCTTTTTGTTTGATTGTTGACTTCATATTCATGCCAATCATTTACTTTGATTTTTATGTGTGTCTTGTCTTGTATATTTTTGATGATCCTTTTTGTAATATGATTATTAGCATTTTTGTCTCGTTAGTAAAACAATGAAACGTTTTAAGTTGTGTGTAAGTTTAAGCACTAATGTTGGAATTGAGTGAAGTTTTGAAATTATTCAACAAATTATCTGCTTGTAACAAATGCTCTAGAAGTCCAGAGCGAAACTGGAAACTTAGTAAGTAGGTAGAACATTCTACTGATTCTGGCTTTCGTCCGCTTCAGGTTTTAAGTCAATCGCGAAGATAGAAAAGCTCTTTTGTTTACTGGCATGTGCCTGTCGTTTGTTATGTTATTTATAGCCGCCCTTATCTTCGCAACCGACTATTATAGCGGCCCTAGTTTTTACAATTCAACGAATTTGAATTGTAATCGGGTTCTGTCTTTTTTAATAGCCGCGTCGTCAATTCCAGGCGGCTATTATAGCGCTCCTAAATTTTTTTTATAGCTGCGAAGCTGTAAGCTGAGCGTAGCTATATTGCGGTGCTCTTGGTTTTCTTACAATTCAAACAATTTGAATTGTATTGGGGCGCTGTCTTTTTTTAAGATCTGTTCACACATTTTCATGATTTTGAAGTCAAATTGGAGTGGTGATTTTGGTCACGCCGAAACAGGAAATGGAGCGAAAAAGCGAGTGGTTTTTCAGGAAATGGAGCGAAAAAGCGAGTGTCCGAAACAGGAAATGGAGCAAAAAGCGAGATTTTTTTCGCTCTAATTTTAAAGTAGTGAGAAAACGGTGTTTGAACAAAAATTCGGTTTCTCGGTAGTGGATTTTTGTTCACATGCGGCAATTTCACTCTGATTTTTACTGTTTTTTCGATTTTTTGGATCGGATTTTTTTCTAAATAGTTTTCCCAATCAATTCACAGCTCATTCTGGACCTAGTTTTTTGTTAGAATCAAAATTACATATCTCACTAGTGGTTTTTTGTTCTCCCTAGCAGCATTTTGACATTGATTTTTTGGTTTTTTTGAAAGTGGTTAGAAAATACCTCGCTCAAAAAAATGACTTCTGAACATTTTCTGGAACTTTAAATTTTATGGACAATTACTTGTTAAAGGTCAATAGTGTGCATCTAAGTAGTGCCAAACATATATTCCCTAATTCTTGATTATTAGAGTCTTGAGTTTTTGATTTTGAATATTAATTTTGGGATCTTCTCCGTTTGTGCCCCCATTACGTTATGCGCCCCCAGTTACAGAGCACGTGCCATTACATAGTAAGTCCTTATGTAGAAAATATTGCACGTGCATCTGAGGGGTGCAAATAATATGCGCCCACTAAGCTGAGGGGGCACAAACGGAAAAGATCCTAATTTTGAAAAGCCCTATTAGGGCTTTCTCCTTATGGAGCTTATGTGTCTCATAAAAATGACAGTCCAAAGCTAACCCCAAAAGTCTAGTGGTCTATTAAAGGACTGGTGGTCAATCTGTCTATCTAATCTCTTTAGTTGTTTCAATTTCTATTAATGGAAGGCCCCAAGCGTCTATCGCGGCTATATTCCGGCAATCTGCCGGCTATGTTTTAAAATTTGTTCTTACATTTTGATTTCTTGCCGTTTTCTGTTTTTGGAATAGCCGACGTCAGCTTCTCAATGGCTATTTTTTAGGCTCTTTCCTTTGTGTTAATTTTGTTAACCATTTGATCACGTTTTTCGATTTGTATACGTCACGACTTTATTGTTTGACTCCTGACTTACCTCACACACTTCTTTCAATCATTGAATCATGCAATGTAGTGAATATGGACAAGGTCAAAAATCAATGGAATTGGGATATACCGATGAAGCGCGGTCATTTAGTCATAGACCTGGTACGGTTCTCTACCACTCGAAGATTTTAGAATTGGGGCGCTGTCGTTTTACGAACCCTAGAGGAGTATTGGCAAAGTGTCTTCTTTCGGTCATTTTTATTGGAGTGAATTTTGAACGAGGTTAAAAATTAGAGCCAAAAAAGTTTTTTTCAAACAGCTGGTTTTGAGAGCTCAGAAAGTGAGGTGTGAAATTAATTTTTATAAGCAAGCAAAACTTATTGTTCAGGTGCGGTTCTTAAAAGCGTTTTTCTCCATCTTTTTTAAGTGGTTTGATTATGTATTAATTTTAGATTTGTTTTGATACTTGTTTGAAGGTTTCTGGCAATGAACCCGATTTCTATGATAATTTGGAGATTTTTGAGCTATTTTGCTGTTGTTAAATTTTTGGTGATTGTTTTACTGCTTTAAATGGGTTTGAAAAACCACTTATTACGTAAGGATTTTTTTTATACGAAGTGATTATACTTTGGTCACTATGAGAAGCTTGTTTGTAGAGAATTATGGAAAATATCGAGAAGGTTTACTTATCTTTTGCTGCTTTTGTTTCTGTTATTTTAGGCTACTATTGTAGCTTATTATGACTTGCTATTGTTTTGCAGGTATTTCAATATTTTCATTTGCTCCAAGGGACTTTTCTTAAAATAAGTTTTAAAAAGTTCTTTATTTTTTTTTTAGTTTCAGTTGTTTTTAGAGCTTAAATTTTCATAAAATGACTTAAGTTTCTGATATCTTATGAGTGGTTTTAGTAGGTCTAATTAATGGTTAGTTTTTTCGGCAGAAATGACTCGTCGAGTCATTTCCGGAATTCTGTTTTCCTAATCCGTAATTTTGGTTGGAATGTATTTATGACAGGAAGTAAATGCGTGGAAAAGTGTTTAGAACAAGTTGCTTAAAGGCAGAGAAAAGAACTGTTTTCTTTCCGTGTTGCATTTTTCGCGAAAGCGAGAAAAGTACCAGTGATTTGATATCAATTTTGAGTTGTTTTTTATTATATTTGAGAAATTTTAAACCATATTTTTCTACCTATTTCTATTGATTTTGTGTTTCTCTCTACAGTTTTCTTGTTAAATCTTTAGTTGCCGCTATTCTAGATCCATTGCTCCTAAAAGGGCTGAAGAGTGTTTTTTTCACAAATAATTGATATAAATTGTTAATTTTCACTTTCCGTTCTTTGCTCTTTTTTTACTGTTTAATACATCACTGCCATGTGGGGAAATGCTTGCGAAAAAGATTTAATAAAGGTTTTCCAATTGAAATAGTGCTTGTGAAGTAGCTTTCTATTAACTGGTGGATAATTTTGTCATGAATTTTGTAGAGAGTTTTTTTAATTTTGTCCATCCTTTTCTGCCCTCCGTTCTCTACATGAAATTTTCTGTTGCTTTCTCTGTCAATTGGTAGTCGTTTGATAAATGAAAATTATGCACGTGCGGAAGTTGTTAACGTTTGGGAATTTGACTTGGTTTTTATTGCTTTTGCGAACTCTATTCCGAATCAATATCTAGTCGTTTATGTCTAGTTTTTTTCTTTACTCTATGTCAAATCTTGTAATTGTAAATCAGGACTTGTCCTCCTATGTTTTTTACTTCGTCGAACGAAAATTTGCTTCGCTTTTCTTTAGTTGACTACTCAATATTTTGAATGAAATCTTTTTGGGGCTAGTTTTACTCTGAGCAAAATTGTCTAGAATCAACACAGGCAGTATCGATAGTCACTACCTTTTAGAAACATGGGTATGTCCTACTCAAAATATTTCGCGCTTTAAAAATATTTTGAACAAAAACTAATTTTTTGTTTCTGCTCTATCAATCCCAATCAGGTTTATGGAGATCTATGGTGGTTATTTTCCGGCAATCTGCGGGTATGTTTAATCAAGAACTCGTAAAATGTATTAGTTTTCTAAACGCATTGATTTTACTATTGTTCTTCATCTATTGTGAGGAGTGAGGATGCAAAGAATATTTTTTGGCAAATTAAAAGCTTTGAGAATCTGAATTCTTCATTGTGTCTGTGATTTTATGTTATTAATAGCCGCCCTCATCTTCTCAGCCGGCTATTATTGCGCTCGTATTTTTTTTTTACTTCGTCAAACTTTTTTTCGCTTTACCATTTTGCCGCTTTTTCGACATTTTGCGTGAAATCTTTTTGACTTCTCTAGGCTAGTTTCTCTCTTCTCTCATTCTGCTTAAAGTGAATTTGAACATCAGTTGCTCAGCAAAGCAAATCAAAATGAACAGAGTCGGTATAAAAAATAGAAGTCAGAAATAGAAACGGGATAAACCCATAAAGCCCAATTTTAGATGCCCGCTATTTGAACGTCGTTCCTATAAGTCTTAGTTACCACCTCTATTGCTTGTTGGTGTTGATAGTAGCCCCTGTAGCCTCTCTCTAAGAAACAGAAGTATGTTCAACTACGAAATGCCATCAAAATAAATCGGACTTAAAAAATATTTTTGTACAAAAATCTTTTTTTTTCAATATATTCTATTCGTTCAATCCCAATCATGCTTATTGGAATCAACGGCGGCTATTTTCCGGCAATCTGCCGGGTATGTTTTCCTATTTAATTTGTTTCTTAGTAGTTTGTATCGTGAGTATACACTCGTTCACGCTTTTGTAATTCTTCAATTTGTTTTCAAATTTGATCTTCTAAAATCCCTATATGGTATGGATTCATTTGCGTCTGCCCATTGGTCGTTCAAAATTCAAATCATTTCCTTGTATTTTTTGTTAAGTTTAACATTTTTTTAATGTGATGATTGTTCGATTGTCCTATGTTTGTTAATTAAAACGGGTAATGCAAAATGCTGTAACACAATTGAAGCAGCTTAAAGGTTGAACCTCAACTGTAATCTTTTAGATGTGACGTTCTGACTTCCCCCGAAGAAATCCCCTACTGGCGCAAGGCTCTCTGTGATAGGTCAGAAATGCGGAGGAAGCGCAATACTTGTATTGCAACGTTGCAGGATTGCATTATGGGTACATCGTCAGTAGATTCAGAAATATTCCAACTTGCCAACAATTCCTTATGCAGTTATCTCACTTGTGAACAATATTGGGAACGTGACCATTTAGACATGAACAAGTTGCAATCATTTTTTAAAGTGGCTGGAGCAACTTTGATTGTTCTGATTGTGTTTTGTTACTACATTCTGGTGCTACAGATGTATTGCGAAGGTGAAGTATCGTCCCAACATGAAAAGAATAAAGGAAATCTGCAAAATGAAAACTTGCGTTTGGACATGCCTGTGAGATTCGGAGATGTCAACCAGAATTTGAGAAAAAGAAACACTCAAAATCTAGGATTTTCTGGCGATTCTAATTTGCTATTCTAGTTCCGCGCTTACTTGTAGTCGGATGACCGAAAGTTATGGGTCTATTTCGTGCAAAATTGAGTTTTTGAGCGTCACATATTTGTTGCATGCGAAGAAAGTTTGGCGACGAAGAAAACGAGTCTAGATATAAAGCCTCATTGTTAAGGTTTTGAATCTTAAAAATGGGTCTATTTTGTCACGATAGATAATGTTCATTTGCGCAGAACAGTCTATTTGAACAATTTTCGTGATGTTACAAGTAAATTTAGTTTACAAATAATTAGCTTTATTGGATATTAGATATTATTTACACAATTTGGATAAACTTAATTAAATTTAATTTAGCCAGTCAAGCGTAATTCTAAAGATAAGCATTTGCTAATTAAACGAATTGGTAACACAGTCTCAACTGCTGTAGTGTTGTTTTAACATTCCATTGACATCTATTTTGAATTTCAGACAATATGTGAGGCTTACAGTTGTTTGAGCGTTTCGTTCCCTTTGCAACGTACTCTCCTATCCAAAAAAGGAATACCAAGACCTCAGAGACGACCAAATTTGAAAGTTATAGCCATGATTCGAAGGCGTCCAAGGACGGCATTCGTCCCCTCTATCCTCAAAGCGGATGTTCCTCAATCGCCAGATACAGTAAAAACGACTGGAGGAGCTACAGATGCAGCATCAGGAACTAATAATGTTAGTGTGAGAGAACAACGCAATGATCTCAGCGCAGATTCCACTGCACAAGTTTCCATGAAAATTCCAACCACTGGAAAGACGGCAGTTAACTCATCTGAAGCCATAGAGGAGAGCCAACTACCCGGAACACCTCCAAGCAATAAAGTGTGTGATAAGAAAGCAGCTTTAGATATTATTGAAAAATGTGAAATTAATGCCCGTTCTGAAGAACCTATCTCCTCGACACCAGGCACCAGTCAAACTCAAAATCCGGCACCTATTGTTCATGCACAAAATGAAACTGTGGATCAGACTCAAATTTCGGCCCCGAAAGCAGCCAGCCAACTCGCTGAGAATGGAGATTCAAACTTGCCTCAATCGAATAATCGAAGATCGCGAGCTAAATTTGCTCCAAAATTAAATCTAGGAAACAAATCACTTGCTAAAGAAGCATCGAAACCTCAACCAATTACCGCTTCAGTCGAGAAATCTGATCACGAGGAAATTCATTCGAATAAAGAGGCTATTGGAAAGGAAATTGAATCAACAGAACGGACTACCTCTCCTCGGTTGCAGGTTGTACCTCAAAGTCAAGTATCGAATATTGGATTTACTCCCGAAAATCAGCTAACTGCCCCTAGTCAATCTGGATTTCACAATATTGTAGAAAAAATTGTTACATCGGAGAGGCATGATATTGCAAAATCCTCTGAAAGTAGCACGCCTACGTCTCAAAGCGAAGAAAAAAGGGATTTGAGAGAACCCAAGGATCAAACGACTCCACATAGAAGAGGGAAATTTAAATTGGCCCCGAAAATATTTGCAGCATCGCCAAGAGCTAACAGTACCACGATTTCTGTTCCTCCTCAACCAGCTGAGAAGATATCGCCAAATACCGCAACGACAGTCACTGGCAATGTTGAGATGTCTTCAGATAAACCTGAAAATGGAAAAGCTGACACCAGTTCCTCCATTCAAAACAACTTTATTGAATCTCTAAAAGAACAACAATCTATGGAGTGTTCTAACATTTCTGACAAGCGCAATGAGAACATAATATCAAAAGGATCCGCATCTTTGGCTGCTGGAAGTATTGAAGCAAAAAATCTTGAAGGGCCGATTGAAGTTCTGCCGACTAATATTTTTCAACGTAGACCGAAGTCAAGGTTTCTACCCAGTGGAGTGTCTTTGAACTCGTTGGGGAGGGCCAGGCCTACCACAGCTTCTCTAAACGGGCTGAGTTCTCCAGGAAAACCTACGTAAGTATCTCCGGTTGATTATCCTTTTGTTAGACCAATATTGATGGTTACATCCCTTAGTATTTTTTTGTCAGATTATTTCATGTATGTATTTTAAAGCAGCATAGTTTTCACTTCTCCATGAGTTCAATACCTCCATGAAAAATTTAACTAATGTAGGTAAAGCAGCTCTAGTTGGGCTAATTTATTGCCAGTTGGCGAAAACGCATGGAGCATGAGTTTTTAATTGGTCAATTTTTTGCTTGATCAATTTCTCAAAAACGGGATAGAAGTCGCTGAGCAGCTCTTAGAGACCGACTACTCTTACAGTTTATAATTGGTTGGGCTGCTATTTGTTTCTTTAATCAGCACTTGTTCCTCAACATCTTGTAATGGTAGTAATAGTAGTAGTTGGAAGATTTAGGTGGAAGCCTTGGGTTTAGGACCACATAAAATGCAGTCCGGTTAACAGCAGTTTCAAGAAGTTATTGCAATGGCCACACCTGCAATGCAGTCTCAGCGTACATTTGTTCAGAAAAACGTCTAATAGATGTTCCTAATAGTATTTTTTGTTCAAATCGGGCCCAAAATGTTGATAATTTTTTTCACTTTATTAAACCGACATTTGGCGCGGAAGACGAAATTGTCATCAGTACGGCATAAGCAAGTACTGGTGCTAGTTTTTCTCTGTCCTCAATCGAATTGACGTGTTTGTACTTTTTATAGCTGCGCAGCTGTAAGCTGAGCGGAGCTATATTACGGTACTCTTGGTTTTTTTTTGTTTGGTCGTCTGACGCCCTTTTTCGTTTTACATTTGTGCACACAGCAAAGCTGAAAAAGTCAAATTTTGTTAATGAATTCGTCTTCTCACTAGCAGTGTTTTGCTCATTCTCTCTCTAGCAAAGGTTTTAAGTTCATTTGCGTGACTTATCTCACTCAATAAAATGACTTTTGCACTTTAAAACACTTTAAAGTTTAATTTGACTTAGTTTAAGGTCAAAGGCACTCATTTGTGCAGTAGAGGTCCCTAATAAAAGGCTTCTGCGGAATGAATTGTTACAAGCTTTTTTAATTTATCGCTGAATGTTTTTTACCTAGCTTTTTAAGCTGTGTCGAATTTTTTTTTCAATTTAGATCTATCTGCTTCTACCTCTATTATACGGCACGCAAGTCTATTCTTTTGCAGCTATTCCGGCAATCTGCCGCCTATGTTTATGTGTGATGTGAACGCTGGTTTCAAGTACACATCATGCGAGGCGGTCGTGCTGTTATATCTACAAGCAAATTAGCAATTCATGTTTTTAGCTCTGCGTTTTCTCTTCTTGGTTTGCGTTCAGATTTCCCTTGATGCTTTGTTGTTTTCTTTTACCGAAATTAAGACTCATATTGTTTTCACTATACCAATTTGTTAAATATCTCACTGACTCCTCAAGGTCACTTTAGTTTTCAATTATCAGTTTAAGATCGTCCGCAAACCCATAGCTGATTGTGTTTTCGCACGTAAGGGGAAGATCGGTCACGTAAATGAGAAATAACAGGGGACCAAGATATACTTGAATTTATTTGCACATATTGGCTGCCATTTGTGAGATAACAAGCTAAGAGTTTAAAAAGTTTTCCACCCCTAACATTAGAATGCAGTTTTTTCAGTAAGTTATTGTGCGGTACGGCATCGAAAGCTTTATAAAAATCAAGATATAGAACCGTTAGTGCTTTAATGTTTTCGCTATTCTACCAGGGTATACGCTGTTAAAGAATGATAACAGTTGCAAGGTAGCTGATCTATAACGAAAACCCTATTGCCTCGGATGTTATTGATTTTTTGCATGTTCAATTTTATTAAATCAAACTTGAATTTTCAAGTACTTTTGAAACGCAGCACAATGAACATCAGCTTTGTCTCCTTTAAAAATTGGACTGATTTGGCTAAACTTCCAAAAACACGGGTCGAACACTTTTTTAAGGATTGCCTGGAAAATAAGTTCAGTTTATTCCGAAGGGGTTTTTTGGCAATTTTTTCAGAATTAGATTTCGAATGCTATCAGAACCTAATGCTTGAGTTGGATTAAATTTTAACGGATGCATATCATTATCGGCTTTGTTGCACCCAAAAGTTTAAAACTGAGACTGGGAAATTCTCGTTCTTTGTAAGGAAAAGAAGTTAAAACGATTTCGGCGATTTCCGTAAAAGACATCGATCACTAGCTTTGCAGTATTGTAGTAACAGGCGGAAGATGTGGTTTTGTATTGAAGGAGAGATGTTTTTGAACTTTACTGAAACATCGACTCTCAAAAATTTCCTTTTACAAACTTCCGAGATCCATATCACTGGATTTTTGTTTTTCAATTTTAAGTCTTTTTTTACTTTATTGAGCGCTACATTGATTGCTTTTCCATCTATCTTTTTGTTTCGAGGCCTTTAAATCTTGTTGGACGTGTCATTTGAGATATAGGTCTGAACGGTGAGGGGTGACTCTTAGAATTTATGTTTTGAGTTTTTTCATCGGAACATTTATACCGTTGCTCGACTGAGAAATTTTTTGCTGAAGCAGTATGTGTTGAGATGCAAATTTATTTAGAATCTAGCTGAAACTTCTCACCAGATTATAACAACTTTTGACACTTAGAAAAAATGTCTGTCAATTTTTATCTGTTGTCTTTTTCAGTTTCAATCCCGATGCGCGTCAGGCTTGTCAACGGTGGCCATGTTTTATTTTGTTTTTAATGGAACTCAATAGATGAGTTTATTCATAAACTCTGATCTGATTAGTTATTGCTCTGAATGACAAATGGAGGGAAATAGCTTTTTCGAACGAGTTCTTCAATTTTCTAATGCATAGCCTGGTCTTTTCGAAGTTGATTTTAAAGGCCCATAGTTTTGTCGCAAGATTTTCTTTTTTCAACTCTCAGGTTTGTTGCCGACCTTAGAATCAGTGTGCAGCAGCCAAAATAGTTTGAGGAGCGTTAATCGAGAAGTTAGAAGTACTAAGGTTTATTTAGAAAATGGATGTGAGAATTAACCTCAGATTAGGAGTTACTTATGAACCTTTATTTAGATACAAATAAACAGCCAAAGTAATTGGTTTTGGAGTTTCAATAGCTCCTCGTAGATTGGGAAATGTGATACAATAGTTTTTTTTGCAGTAGTTTGCAATTTCAAACTTCAGGAAATGTGGAATCTTTGTTAGTATGTCTTTGACCGCCCTTATTCACGATTTTAATATATTCGAATGGCACTTACAGTCATGCGCTTGCAGGAAACATTATAATTATTGGTGACTTATTTTTGGCCGAATATTTACAAATTAAACGTTGTTTTAAAATTTCATATGAACGCTTATAACTTCGATTTATCTCAGATAATTGGTGATAGCTTCTTTTGGTACATGAACAATGATTTTAAATGATAGACAATCACTTCCTTGCATTACGAAGAGGGGACAGGTTAATTAAATAATGAGAATCTTCACATTGTGTATGTTAACACACACCTTGACTCTTCCTGTCTGCTTTGTTTTTGATGAATTGTTCATTGTCAAGGTTTTTGATTTTTGTTTATACCATTACCTTGCCAAACGTACATTTTGAGCAAGAAAATTTGCTTGCAAATGTCAGCATCGTCGGCTCCACCATGTTTTAAGATCAGGCTTTATAGGCTTTCGCAGACAACAGTGATTAATTAGACTTTATAGGCTTTCGCAGACAACTGACATTGAACTAGTTCAAATTTGCATTGAAGTTGGGAATATTCGACACTGATATCCGCGAATGCGGAATTTGATGAGAAGCGAGTAACCGACGTTTCTGTGTCACTATTATCCAGAAATATGTCACTAACATCCTCGCTAAGGTAACTACATTCCGCGACTACATTTGAAGGTCATTAGTTTCCTCAGTTTTTGGCGTCTTTGTCACTATTATCCGCGTCGCTATTATCTGCAACTTTTTCTCACTATTATCCGCTATTTCAATGTCATTGTTATCCGCGCCTTAAAGTTACAAGTTAGCTCAATTGTTTAAATTGCTTCAAATTTTGTTGCAGACAGAAAGAAGGGACACTATCGTGCCTAAGAGGGTTAAATTCTAAATTCAAAAGCTGATGAAACAGCAGTCTGTTTACAATCTCAGTGCTAGGACCCAAATATCACTGAGGGTTTTTAAAAAAATAATCAGAAGACTAATTTTATCTATAAAGAAAAACAGCACTGAGGGTTTTTAAGATAATCAAAAGGCTATCTGACGCTAATTATGAAGTCTAGTTTTGATGCTTCAATTAGTGTCTGACCCCATAAAATGATCTCCTTTGAGTCAAAATTGACTGTCAGATTAGCTAAAATAGGATAAATGTAGCGGTGTGTTAATTGCAGCTCATTCTTTGTACCCTGTGATCTAAATGTGAAAATTGTGGGCCAGGCTGACAATTTTCCTTCATTGATTTCGTAATTAATGTAATGAATGGCCGCAAAACAAATTCAACTCAGAGCGAAGCATAAAATTGAAATGAAATAAGCGTTTGAGCTCGCTTATTTCATTTCAATTTTATGCTTCGCTCAAAGTTGTGGACATTGATGACAACACCCCTGCTCAAAAATTGGGGACATTGATGACATACATATAAACGTGAAATTTTGAGATCAGTGACGGAATTTTGTTAGGATTGTCCACAACTTTTATTGTAACTGTTGTCCACAATTTAACCATAATTCTTCCATGCGATAAGTGGTGACAACGTCGTCACTCGTGTTCGCAAACGTTGACAAGGCTGATATGTAAGATTGGCAACGTAATGACCTATTTCTGTAAGACTTTTTGCCAGCTGGACAGTATATGTTCAGCAGATTGCAGAGAATTTTGTATGTTGTGACCTTACGCTTGCCCTTTCCATAAATGGTCCTGATTGTGTCCACCAATACCAGAAATTTGGTCCAGTTTTGCCAGGTTGGTTGTTTAGGTCGCCAGTAAAATCAGTGGAACAAATAGAGGCGACCGCGAGTCAGCATAGTAGCTTCGGTGGAGAGGTAATCGAGCAGTCATCAGGAACCTCTCAAAGCGGTGCTCAAGAGTCTGGCACTTTTCCATTGATAGTCGAGACTCTGGTAAGTATAGAATCGTAGAAAGCCTTAATTGACTTCTCGGAGGTTCGTAGTATACTGATATCTACTTCAAGATTGCACTTAGACAATTTGGACAGGGTGATCTGTAAGCTATTTCCTGATCTATTTTAAAAAGTAAATTACAAAGTTTAATGATCAGATCTATTATGAAAGATGGTGTCCAATGGAAAATTTGCTTTTAGTTTTTCTGAACATTATGATAATCATATAGCATCAACGTCATTTTGGTTGTTTGTGAGTCGGACGAATGAGCTTTAGTGATGTGTAAAACATCCATTCATTTGTTTTTTAATAGCCGCCCTCATCTTCTCAACCGGCTATTATAGCGCTTCTATTTTTTTACAGTTCAAAGAATTTGAATTGTATTGGTGGGCTGTTTTCTACAATTCAAAGAATTTGAATTGTATTGGGGCGCTGTCTTTACGACTCGAAGAGGAGTATTGGAGAAGTCCTTTTTTTAAATCAATTTTATTGGAGTGAATTTTGAAGAATTTTTGAAATTTTCTCATAAGTGGTTTTAGTAGTTACTAGTTGTATTGATGAAGTAATCGTGGCGGAGATAGTTTTTTGGGGTATCAATTTATGACAGAATTTGATCAAATTTTTAATCATATTTTAATAGATTTGATTTTTTTTACATTTTGCTTTATGGTTTTATTTCAAGATAAGTGTAAATTATTGGAGGCACGTTTTGTCTGATGAGTAGTTGGATCGCATTCAAGTGGATTTCCACTTCGAGTCGTTTCCGGAATTCTTCCGGCTATGTGTTTTTAAGATCTGTTCACACATTTTCATGATTTTTGAAGTCAAATTGAGTAGTGATTTTTGTCACGCCGAAACAGGAAGTGGAGCAAAAACCGTGAAATTGTTTCGCTCTAAATTTCAAGTAGAGTGAGAAAACGGTGTTTGAACAAAAATTAGCTTTCTCGCTAGTGGTTTTTGTTCACATGGGGCAATTTCAATTTAATTTTTACTGTTTTTTCGATTTTTTTGGATCCTATTTTTTTTCTAAATGGTTTTCCCAATCCATTCATAGTCCGTTCTAGGTCTAGTTTTCTGTTTAGTCAATGAAAATTTTTTGCATTGTGCGTTAGGACTTGTCCTGCTATGTTTTTTTTATGTGTTCACACATTTTTCAATGACTTTGATCTTTCAAAACGGGATAAACAGGTAAAGCCCAAGGGCCCAACAGGTAGAGCCTCTAAGTTTCATTAGAGGCCCAATGTGGGCTTTAGAATTCCTTCAAGTGCTTATAGTGGTGCAGCTGCTGAGATGGCTTCAATATAAGGTGAAAAGGTCATAGGAGTTTTTGGGCTCAAAATGATGAAAATTTTCATGTTTTTTGTGATTTTTTAAAATAAATTTTATTTTATTAGTCTGAGGTTGAAGCTTTAACAGTTGATGAAGGCCTCTTGCGAGACAAAATTACTCGTTATGACCATTTTATGAGCTATATGTTTTGGTACTACAAACATGAACAAGCAAAGTGATACTAATTGTTGCAATTTTTTTCAGGTTTTTGAAAATTGTCAGTTTTTGAGTTCTTTTAGCCCTAGTTGTCAAGAAACCTCCTCTAGGGTTTGATAATTAGTTTGATGATAGATTGCTGCACAGTTTCTAGTGGTAATGGAATGGTTTTTTGTCATCTTGAATTTAGCGTTTTTTGACGAAACAATTTTTTTTCTTATTTTTGAAATTTATTGTCATTATTCTAGTTGTTCGATTACCAGGGGCCAGAAAGCCTCATCAGGGGTTGGATAATAAGGGCACTTCATTATTCTAGTTGTTCGATTACCAGGGGCCAGAAAGCCTCATCTGGGGTTGGATAATAAGTTACTGAAAAATTTATGATGTGCCGTGGAATATGTTTCAACTTTTGAATATCACAAATTTTTTGCAATTTCTTTTGACAAAATTCGCAATATTTTCAGGTTTTTGTGAAAATTTTCGTCATTTTTTCAGTTTTTCCAGCTTCAGGGACCAGGCAATCTGCTTTGAGGTTTGTCAGTAGGGCACTTCATAGTTTCTATTAACAATGGAATGGTTTTTAACATTTTAATATCTCGAATTTTAGCATTTTTTGATAAAATCTGCAATTTTTTTTAAGGCTTCCTAAAGTTTTTGTCAGTTTTTGATATTCGTCCATTCTCAAGTGCGAGAAAAAATATTCCACTGGTTGATAAAAGTTACTGCATGGTTTTTAGTTTCAATGGATTTGTTTTCAACAATTTAATCTTTCGACTTTTAGAAGTTTTTTGATTAAATTTGCAATTTTTTTCACGTTTTTTTCAAAACATTTGTATTTTATTTTTTGTCTTGCCTCCATAGCCAAGTAATCTCATCCAGGATAGTATGTTATTAAATAGTTGCTCGGGGGCAATTGAATGGCGTTCGACATTTTAATTGAACAAGTTTCTGTTTTTTGAAAATTGAATTCTTTTCTAAAAATTATTGCCTATCGATCTATGATCAATGAGTTTTTTAAAGCTTGGAATTGGGTTACTGGATAGCCTCTAGAGACACAGAAATGAATCTGAAGATATTTATATCACAATTTTTAGCAACATTTCCTTATAGTTTGCAATTGATTTTTTAAATTTTTTGTTCTTTTTCGAGTTAATCGATCTTCAAGGGCCGATGAATTTTTTCAGGTCTTGCAGATAGAATACTGGACCGATTTCAGAAACAAAAGTTGGTTTTGAACATTTTTTTGAAATAGGTTTTTTTAAAGGGAAAAATATTGCCTGAGGTTTAAAAGCTTCAAGAGTTTTAGCAATGAGTATATTTTTGTTTAGTTTTGATTCTTTTAAGTTCTCAATTATTTTAGATGATTTTGTGTTCTGGCTGGCATTGTTCAATTGATCTGCTGGTCAGATAGAGTACGTCTAATTTTTTTTCAATTCTTTGAATTGTATTCCAGGACTTGTCCTGCTATATTTTTTTACTTCGTCGAATTTTTTTTCGCTTTACCCATTTTGCCGCTTTTTCGACATTTTGCGTGAAACCTTTTTGACTTCTCTAGGCTAGTTTCACTCTTCTGTCATTCTGCGCAAAGTCCTTTTAAACAGCAGCTGCTCAGCAAAGCAATTCAAAATGAAGAGAGTCAGTATAAAAAAATCAATGTCAGAAATAGAAACGGGATAAACCCACAAAGCCCATTTTTAGATGACCGGTACTTGAACTTTGTTCCCATAAGTTTTAGTTACTATCTATAATGCTTCTTGGCATTGATAATAGGCTCTGTAGAGAGACAGGAGTATGTTCAATTACGAAATGACATCAAAATAAATCGCACTTAAAAATGTTTTTATACAAAAGTCAATTTTAGTTGATATTTTTTTTCTTTCAATCCCAAGAGAGTTATGGAAATCAACGGCGGCTATTTTCCGGCAATCTGCCGGGTATGTGCCCTTTGATTAACTCAAGGTAACTATAGTCCAGACAAAAGGAGGTTTTAGGGTGCCCATCATACGGAGACCAGGGGTGAGTTAGGCAATCAAAGCGCAAAATCTGAGAAGCAGCAACAACCTTCCTCCTCGTCTTCTCATTTCCCAGCCACCGCTGAAGAATACCACCAAATGCAGCCGGACATCTCGACTGCCATTACAGCGGAACCTCCCTCTGCTAAGAAAGACCGCCCCGTTCCTATCTCAATTGATCTCGAACAGCTTAAGATCCGCAGATCGAGTCTGACTCTGGGCGAATTGATTTCGTGCTCAGTCACTGACTTCAGAAAAATGGATCCCAGTTGCAAGATCGAAGCTCCCGACCTGGAAGAGCTCATGAAAGTAAGATTAGCTTGCGATGCAATTTTTAAAAGTTTTATACGATACACCCTCTGGTTTACTGGGTATAATCTTTAAGATACTTGATATACTCGCTCCAGATTTAGGGCAAGAATAAGATTAGTATTAGTGCTTCCCTAGCGCTAAGTGCAACAATTTTTCAATTTTTTGGCATCTAAAGGTCTACTTCGCAGCTATGATTCCCCAATTTGCCGGATGTGGTCAGCATAATTATCGCGCTAGGTGGGCATGATAATAAGAGTCGTTGGTATAATTCCCATCTGCAAATATTTTCAAGATTCAAGTCGAAAAAACCCAACGTTCGACAAATGTTAATATTCAAAGCTGTGGGCCTGTCGACAATGGGCGTGCCTTCTTGCAGGAATGGTTATAATTGTCGAAAATGCCAATTAGAGTGGGAGGAGATTACGACTCTCGGTTAATGATAATTTTGCACCGTTAAAATGATGTCCATTATTGAAATGGCTAGTCCCACCTCTTAGCAGCATATAAAAAACCATTACCAGGGCAAACATATACATCCGCTTTTTCACACAGGGTAAATAAATTTAAAAATATAATTGAGGGAAAAGGAGACATCGTGAACACTAATTATGTTCAGGCCCAAGTGCAAGAGCGTCATAGGCGAAAGGTGGACACCAATGTGTCAGGAATCCTCACCTTCGACTCAATCAAGAAGGAGTTCGTAGAACATGCTGCGAAAAAAGAGGCTTCTTACGTGACGAAATTTGAGCCCAAAAGCGAAGACGCAGATTCTACCGAGGACGGAGAGAGGAATAATAATACGGTTGATGGTGGACTTCTAGGGAAGCAAGAGTCAGTGGATGAGGACGACTGTGGTCCCTCTAATGTATTCGCGCCTCGTTTGAAAATGGGAGAAGACGGGAAGTTTGTACTCGACGAAGAAAGGTGAGTCCATTCATTGAAAAGAAATTAATGGATATTTATCGTTAATGTTAACTGTACATCGCTAAACCCCTACATCAAATACATATAGTTATATAGTTTAATTCAGACTCACTGTTTCTTCCCTTCATTTACTGGGAATTTTTTCAATTATTGAAGTTATTTTCGAGGGTAATTAGAATTGCATTCGTGAATGTTTAATTGCTCTTGAACGAAGTTCATAGCAATCATTTTAAACGTGTGTGTCTTTTTACTACTCGAAGAGGAGTATTGAGATTATACAGGTTTTTACGACTCGAAGAGGAGTATTGAGATTCTACAGGTTTTTACGACTCGAAGAGGAGTATTGAGATTCTACAGGTTTTTACGACTCGAAGAGGAGTATTGAGATTCTACAGGTTTTTACGACTCGAAGAGGAGTATTGAGATTCTACAGGTTTTTTTTAGCAGAAAGTGAGTTTGTTCATGACTTGAATTTTGACTTCTTTATTTTCGAGCGTTTACCTCCGTTTTTGATTGTTGACTTCTGTTTTCGAACATTGGACTTTAACAATAGCTTAGTTTGTAATGTATAGCAATTGGTAACAGTCTGTAATTCGAAGTGAAGAGGTCAATTTGAGAAAATTTGATCCCATTTAACTACTTGCCCCCCCCCCCCCAAAAAACTACCCCCCCCCCCCCCAACGTACCTAACCCAACCCCAACGTACCTACCCCCCCTCACGTACCTACCTACCACCCCCACGTACCTACCTGCCCCCCCCCCCCACGTACCTACCTAACCCCCGTAACGCATCTACCCCCCGCCCCACCTACCTACAACCCCCAACACCACCTACCTGCCCCACCTACCAAGTTGTTTCTGTTCGAGCATTTACCTCCGTTTTTGATTG